>NC_141874.1:135084771-135387801 GCF_056163025.1 Triticum urartu
AAGAGGTAAAACTAAGTTGCTTCTTTGACAAACGAGTGAAACCACGAACCTTGAAAAGGTTAAGACATTTCGAGGAAAGAATACAATGGGGATGAACAAAATTGAAAACACACTGATAGGAAGGAGGAACAAAGAAGAACAAATTCGTATAGCGCTCCGGTTGGGAAGAGATGCGAGACTTGATAAGGCAAAAAGATCTTGCGCAGAGGACACGACACTCCGGTTAAATGGATTAGCCAAGAAAAGAACATGATCCTGACAGAACGAAAAGATGGGTTGAAGAGAGCAACATCAGAAAGCCTCCGGAACAAAAGAATAGAAGATAGATAATTGAAATAAGAGAATTGAGAAGAAAATGCCAATTTCTACCACAAGAGAGTTTGAAAAGGCATCTTTAGGAGAAAGGTCGAACGGAGTTGTTGGAAAACCAACAACGAAAAGAATAAGGTTGATATGGTCTTATGGAATACATCTCAAATTATGAGGTGACAACCTGCCACTCACGGGAAGAAGAATTGGATTGATAAGAACAAGGAGACAAGAAACTATTTCACCGGGAGGATAAAGAAGAGCTTGGATCATTTATGAGCACCATTGATGGCAACAGTCCTTAGGGATGGCTTTAGGTGAAATATAACACAAGATAACTCCAATGACGAGATTGATGGATTTAAAATGTCTCATTCTTGACAACATGTGAATCATGAAAACATGAACTCAAATTATCAAGAATGAAATAATACCACCTCAAACGATACGGTTGAAAGAATTGCACTTTAAAAGGCAAGATAAAGAATGCTTGAGCTCCTTAGAAAAGAATCTCAATGAACTCTTGGAGATGGGATATAAATCCTTGATGAACCATCAAGTATAGCCTCCATGAAGAAACTCCAGTAACAAAAGGATGAACAAACGGAAGGAAAAAGAAGTTGAAAACACAAGGCAAATCCTTGTAAGTATTTTTGATGGACCTCCGTGATAATTAGATCTTGGAACTCCGGGAAAGGAAAATGAACACTTGAAACCAAGAACAAGTATGATGAACCGTTCCGGAAAACAGGAATTGAATAAACTCGATGAAACAAGAATAAGAATTACATTATGCTTATCCTTCACCAATTAAATCGATGACAATCAACGGATTTGGCATATTGCTTATTCTCATAGAAAGGGATAAGATAGATATAACATAAACTTGTGAATGTCTTCGACTAACCGCCGGTAGGATTGGAACATCGAATAACTTGATAAATAAGAGAACTCTTGAACGAACCACCATTAGAATTAAAATGATCAAAGGAAAGATAGAGGAACACCGGGAAGAATTACGAAATGAACGAGGATACTTTAGAGAATTTAGATACAAGTGAACGAAGGGATCACGAACTGATTAGAGAATATTGAATGATGCACCGGTAAGATTTAGAGAATGATAACTGGAAGCTGAGAGTGAATAAATTCTGAGATAATGGGCTCCAGAGAATCAAACTGAAAATACTCTGAATTACTCCGGATGGGTGAAAAAAATATCTCACGATCGCAAATAATTAAGAGAGGATGGCAACAAGCTAGAATCACGGATCTTGAAGAGAATGTAGCACGATTGAGAGAACAATCTTCTTCGGTCTTCATATGATGAGAGGGACGACGAGAAACACCAACAATAATTGTAGAGGCACTCCAGAATAAAGAATAGAAAAGTTGAGCCAACGATGAAAAGAATTGTGAAAGATCTAGGAGAAAACATTTGACTGATGACAATTTGGAAAAGAATTTGAGATTAACTCTGGGAGAATAAGAAGATTCAGGTAAGATCCTGGGAAAAGACCTGTGGGTTAGGGCCCACTCAAAAGAAACACCGTTGAATGATTCAAAAGAGAGAAAGCACCGGTTTAATTAAATGACTTGAATGAGGGGACATCCTCGAAAGAGCTTGAATGAAAGCAGAGTGTAAGCACAAATCTTCGAGATATCTTGAGCACTCCGGAATAATTGAATAGCGAGAAATGAATGAATATGATGAGCACCGGCATGAGGACACATTTTAAACGAGGAAAAGGATGTGATCACCATCGAAAGATTGCATTGAGAACACCGGGGAAGATAAATGAACAAAGAATGATAAACTTGAGGCTCCGTTAGAATCTTCATGAGCAACACCGGGTAAGAATATTGATGGAAAAAAAAGAGTGGGGAGGCTTCACATGAATAAGATGGATACTTGATGAAGAAATCTGAATCCTTTAAGAAAAACAAGGGTGGGAGGGCGGGAAAAACAAAGGCAACTTGGAGACGGATGAAACAAACACCGTTGAGAAAGCTGAGATTGAATCTTGCGAATGTTGAAGTGATCGAATCCACTTGAAGAGAAAACACGCCGGTTGAAAAGGATTGACAACACAATCTCGATGATCAAGAAGGATTAGTATTCACATCGGAGTATGAGAACACTGTTTCGGGAAGGTATGGAATCAACACTTGACATTGAAGCAACTCGAATACCACAACTCAAAACAAAACAAAGGATTGGCTTGCAGAATAAGCCAGAACAAACATATGATAGAGATTTCGTCCGAAGTTTTTGTGGTGGGGCCTACACGGGCTCGATCGTACAGCACCATCATGTACAAGGCAGTGCACATGACACACGAAGCGTCCCCGAGTCAGCATAGCCAAGGACTCTTTAAAACACAACGAGACCACTGTAAAACCAACCGTGAATAGGCGGACCACTTGACGTCGAACCCCAATTTCATATCATACATTTGTCGGAAAGATATCTTAAGAGCTACTTGAATTCCCACCTATGAAACTCCCGAACCTTCCCGGTTATGCAATCAGGTGTTGGGGATACAGGGGAAGCATAATATCTCACCCAAAACTAGCAAATCCTACATCCAGCTGTATCCATCCTTTAACACATAACCAAGAAACCTTCGGAAACCATCTACCTCAACCTTCGAAAAGCATCCGTTATACAAGTTATGGTGATACTCCCGAACTCCCGCCCCAGTACTGGGTGGCGTCGAGGTTATCTCACCAACGAACTGCATAAAAGAGATTTTCGATGTCGGCGTACTAAACTCAGGTATTCCAGAACTGCAACGATAAAATTATGATGACAACACCTCAGAGCTCAACTCCCCGGGACACTTCCACAAAACCCCTGACAGGAGGCACCAAGACAATGTTCTCGTCATAAAACCATCGGAACGATTCCAAGATACCCGCGTGATCCTAAAAAAATTAGTGAAATTTGAGAAGAGAAGAGTCAAAACTCTACGTCAGGATGCCTTACCAGAGCGATGAGGAGACTGGGAAGTAAAAAGAATTCCTAAACTCTCCGATATATAATTCCTAAATGACTCAAAACATTTTTCTAGACATAACTCGGCCGCTAAAAACGATCAAGCAATGGGGCTCCTAAGGCCGGGGAAGGCTCTGATACCAACTTGTAACGCCCTCGATGCGACTATAGCTCCCACGTGTCGAGGCACGACTTAGAGACATAATCGCATTGAAGGCATATGTCGCAAGTGAGGTAATCTTCACACAACCCATGTAATACATAAGGGAAAGAGATACATAGTTGGCTTACAATCGCCACTTCACACAATTACATGAATAAAGCATTACATCATCCAGATACAATCAAGGTCCGACTACGGAACCAAAATAAAAGAAGAACCCCAAATGCGACAAAGGTCCCCCGATCGACCCCGACTGGGCTCCACTACTGATCAACTAGAACAAAACAACACAAAGAGCAAGATCTTCATCGATCTCCTCCTGAGCTTGGTTGCGTCATCTGCACGGACTCATCGGCACCTGCAAACTGGTTTTGGAAGTATCTGTGAGCCACGGGGACTCAGCAATCTCGCACCCTCGCGATCAAGACTATTTAAGCTTATGGGTAAGGTAAAGGTATGGGGTGGGGCTGCAGCAAGCGACTAGCATATATGGTGGCTAACCTATTCGCAAAAGAGAGCGAGAAGAGAAGGCAAAGCACGCTCGATAAAAGTATGATCAAGAAGTGATCCTGGACTACCTGCGTCAAGCATAACTCCAACAGCCGTTTTCACTTCCCGGACCCCGCCGGAAAGAGACCATCACGGTTACACACGCGGTTGATTCATTTTAATTAAGGTCGACTTCAGGTTTTCTACAACCGGACGTTAACAAATTCCCATCTGCCCATAACCGTGGGCACGGCTTTCGAAAGTTCAAATCCCTGCAGGGGTGTCCCAACTTAGCCCATCACAAGCTCTCACGGTCAACGAAGGAATAGACCTCCTCCCGAGACATTCCGATCAGACTCGGTATCCCGGTACAACAAGACATTTCAACAGGGTAAAATTAAACCAGCAACACCGCCCGAATGTGCCAACAAATCCCGATAGGAGCTGCACATATCTCTTTCTCAGGGCACACCGGATTGTCTAAACTTCCGGTAGGCCAGCCCAGAGTTGCCCCTGGTGGCCACCGGCGGCTGACATTTTGGACCAACACTCAGAGGAGCACTGGCCCGGGGGGGTAAATAAAGATGACCCTTGGGCTGGCCGACCCAAGGGAAAGAAAAGGCTAGGTGGCAAATGGTAAAACCAATGTTGGGCATTGCTGGAAGAGCTTTACTTAAGGCGAACTGTCAAGGGGTTCCCATTATAGCCCAACCGCGTAAGGAACGCAAAATCCGGGAACATAACACCGATATGACGGAAACTAGGGCGGCAAGAGTGGAACAAAGCACCAGGCATAAGGCCGAGCCTTCCACCCTTTACCAAGTATATAGATGCATTAATTAAATAAGATATATAGTGATATCCCAACAAGTAAATAAATGTCCCGACAAGGAACGGCCTCCAATCTTCACCTGCAACTAACAACGCTATAAGAGGGGCTGAGCAAAGCGGTAACATAGCCAATCAACGGTTTGCTAGGACATGGCGGGTTAGAGGTTTGGCATGGCAATTTGGGAGGCTGACAAGCAAATGGTAGGCATCATAGCATTGGCATAGCAAAAGAGTGAGCAAACTAGCATAGCAAAGATAGTAGTGATTTCGAGGGTATGATCATCTTGCCTGAAATCCCGCAAGGAAGAAGAACGAGTCCATGAAGAAGACAAACGGACGTAGTCGAACGAATCCTCACAGTCACGACGTTATCAGAACCAACCCGAAGAAGCAACACCGGAAAGAAGCAAACAATCATGGTAAACAACCACGACATGAACATGGCGGGATGCACAATCAAGTATGATGCATGTCCGGTTTAATGAAGCATGACATGGCAAAGTGCACAAACAATCCTACAAATTAAGTGGAGCTCAATATGCATCGGGATGCATATTGACAAAACACCACATCAATTATTTAGTTCTCTCTCGTTTATGTACCCCAACAAACTTAACTGATGATTAACATGGCAAGAGGTGAAGAACGACAAAACTACCTATCTAGGCAAGTTTAAATGAGGCCGGAAGCAACGAACAACAATTCCGGAAACTCCTCATGAGCATATTATAGATTTGGTACTGTTCTGCCCTAAACACAATTTTAGGGTTGTTAAACATGCAAAGTAAGTCCACCATGATAAACTAGGCAAAATTCTACCCCAATTACATATAAAGTTTATTAAATTCGGAGTTACGGTTATTTAGTTATGAATTAAATCATTTTAACATGGCATAGGAGAAAATTTAAACAAACAGCATTTTTTAATATTTCAAACATAGATGAAAGTTGCATATTATTAATCTACACAAAATTCTGAGCAAGTTTCATATATAAAACATTTTAATCCGATGCACGGTTAGTGAGTTATTAAATGCATGAACTAGGAGGACTAATCTGCAAAACTGGCAATCTCTGGATAAATAGACAAATCGTCCAGATCTGGAAAAAAACGATGCGGGCCGAATCTGAGGCAAGCCCAACACCAGGAAAAAAACAGAGGCGGGGCGCTGGGGGTGCGGCTCACCCATGGGCTTGGCCCGGAGAGGAGGAAGTGGCAGGCCGAGGCGGGGCGGCGCGCTGGGCCGGACTCGGGCGCTGCGCTGGCCGGTGAAGCCGGGCCGGCCCACGAAGGAGGATGAGGCAGGCCGAACGAGGCCGGCTGGAGCTGGGCCGAAGGAGGGGAGGAGGTGGCCCACGCGGAAGGTCCACGCGGGCGCGGAGCGACCCGGTCGTCTCTCCCGATCCGATCGGGATCGAGACAGGGCGGCGGTGGCGTTGGGAGACTCCGGTGACGGGGATGGCCGGAGCCGCGGCGGGCGACGCCGGATCTGGAAGCAGGCGGCGGTGGCGCTCCTCCTCGGGCTCGGATCGAGGCCAGAGTACTCCGGGACGACGGGCGGGAGGCGTTCGGGCGACGGGGCGCGCTGCGGCGAGCGAAGGCGGCTGCCGGCGATGGCGGACGCGGCGACCGGCGATGGAGGCAGCGAGGCGGCGAGAGGAGGCAGGCGGTGGCGCTGGGCGGCGATGGATCTGAGTGGCGGCGGGGAGCCTCGGGCCCGGGAGGGCCTGCGGCGGGCCTCGCGGGCCGCGGCGAAGTGGGGCGGCGCGGGCGCTGACATGGCGCGCTGAGATTGGCTCGGGTGACAGTGGAGCTGACGTGGCGCTCCCTGATTGGATGGAGTGAGGTGGCGGCGGTGAGCGGACATGTCCGGCGCGACGCGGACGCGTCCGGCGGCGGAGTGGGAAGAAGCTAGGGTTTGGACTGCGAGAAAAAATCGGGGAGAGCCACATATTTATAGGTAGAGGGAGCTAGGAGAGTCCAAATGAGGTGCGGTTTTCGGCCACGCGATCGTGATCGAACGCTCTAGATGATGGAGCAGAGTTAGGTGGGTTTTGGGCCAAATTGGAGGGGTGTTGGGCTGCAACACACACGAGGCCTTCTCGGTCCCTCGGTTAACCGTTGGAGTATCAAACGAAGTCCAAATGGTACGAAACTTGACAGGCGGTCTACCGGTAGTAAACCAAGGCCGCTTGGCAAGTCTCGGTCCAATCCGGAAATGTTTAATCCCCACACACAAAAGAAAGGTAGAAATGACCACCGGAGGAGAACGGAATGCCGGATTGCGAAACGGACAACGGGGAAAATGCTCGGATGCATGAGACGAACACGTATGCAAAAGAAATGCGCATGAGGACATGATATGCAATGCATGAAACGCAAGCAATGACAACGCAACAACAGCAAAAACTGAACGACACCTGGCACATCGGTCTCGGGGCGTTACAGAAAGCCCTGGGTCTGTAACTCTACTAATCGGCCGTGTGGGACAGAACACTTCTCCCAATCACCGGGCTTGGGTCTACGTGAGCGAGAGGAGGAGCTGCGATGGCCGGCCATGATGGAATGGGTTTTTCTGAGCGCGCTCTAATGGATTCTCGCCGTGGGAAGATGGTGTGGATTGGAGCTAAGAATCCCCATCCCTTTAATAGGCGATTTACTTACCTGGTGAGGGGGGCAAATGTAAAAAACGCCATGGCTCCTCGCATTCGCTCGACGCATGGAAGATGGCCCTTATTGGGCGCAGAAGTCAAGAAGTCCAACATTTATGGGAGCCGGACACTACTTAGATATTCAGGATTTGGAGAAGAACCCACCTTGCAATGTCGAAGACAATATTGCGCGTCGGACTCGTCGGCATTGAAGCCTGGTTCGGGGGCTACTGAGGGAGTCCTGGATTAGGGGGTCTCTGGACAGCCGGACTATATCCTTTGGCCGGACTGTTGGACTATGAAGATACAAGATTGAAGACTTCGTCCCATGTCCGGATGGGACTATCCTTGACGTGGAAGGCAAGCTAGGTAGTACGGATATGTAGATCTCCTCCCTTGTAACCAACCTTTTGTAACCCTAACCCCCTCCGGTGTCTATATAAACCGGAGCGTTTAGTCCGTAGGACAACATACAATCATACCATAGGCTAGCTTCTAGGGTTAGCCTCTACGATCTCGTGGTAGATCAACTCTTGTAATACTCATATCATCAAGAACAATCAAGCAGGAAGTAGGGTATTACCTCCATCAAGAGGGCCCGAACCTGGGTAAACATCTTGTCCCCTGCCTCCTGTTACCATCCGTCTTAGACGCACAGTTCGGGACCCCCTACCCGAGATCCGCTGGTTTTGACACAGACAGCACCAATCTCCACACCTTGTTGTGCTCGAAGTTATTGAGTTCTTCATGCATGGCATTAAGCCAATCGGGATCCTCGAGCGCCTCATAGACCTTTTGGGGTTCAACACAAGAGATAAACGCGTGATGTTCACAATAGTTTGCTAATTGTCTACGAGTGCTTACCCCTTTTCTTAAGGTTCCAAGCACATTTGTCATGAGATGATCTTTGGTGGATAGCTTAGATGCGATCTTGGCGGCACGACGCTCTAGTTCCTCCTTTGGAGAGTTGAGAAGCGGTTACTTGATCATCTTGAGCGTCGTCTTGAGCTTGTTCTTGATCTTGAGCTTTCTCTTGATCTTGAACTTGCTTGGATGAGAGAATTTGACCTTGGGCATCACTTGGTGATTCAACATCATCTTGAGGTTGATCTTGCCCTTGGTCTTGTTCATGGGGTTGAGGGCCTTCACTTTGTTCTTCGGAAGCATGTGGGCCTTGGGTTGGTGATGGCTCCACATGAGTGGAACATTGTCCTTCTCCTTCGGCCACAAGGGGATCCTCAATGGGTAGGATAAAACAAACACCCATTCTTCTTATGGCTTGGGGAGTAATTTCATCACCTACATCACAGGTGCCACTTTGCTCCACTTGGGAGCCGTTATTCTCATCAAACTCCACGTTACATGTCTCCTCAATAAGTCCCATGGACTTATCGAGGACACGGTAACATGGGAGTTTGTAGCATAACCAACAAATATGCCCTCATGAGCTCTAGCCTCAAATTTAGACAAATGAACACCTTTCTTGAGAATGAAACACTTACACCCGAACACCCGGAAGTACTTGAGGTTGGGCTTGTTACTGGTGAGTATCTCATATGGAGTCTTGTTCAAGCCTTTGCGGAGGTAGAGCCGATTGGATGCATGACACGTGGTGTTGATGGCTTTGGCCCAAAAGTTGTATGGAGACTTGAACTCCGCCATCATGGTCCTTGTCGCATCCATCAACGTCCGGTTCTTCCTCTCCGCGACACCATTTTGTTGAGGGGTGTAGGGTGCGGAATATTGATGCTTGATCCCATCATCACTAAGAAACTCATCCAAGGTGTAGTTCTTGAACTCGGTGCCATTGTCACTTCTTATTGTCAAGATCTTTGCATTGTGTCGACGTTGAGCTTCATTTGCAAAGTCAATGACGGTTTGTTGGGTCTCGCTCTTCCTCTTGAAGAAGTATACCCAAGTGTATCTTGAATAATCATCCACAATCACCAAACAATACTTTCTACCCCCAAGACTATCAAAGGATGGAGGCACAAAAAGATCCATGTGGAGGAGCTCCAAAGGATCTTCGAGTAAATGATAGTCGTGGGAGGGTGAGCCTTCTCATGTAGCTTTCCTTTGATACAAGCACTGCAAGCACGATCTTTAGCAAAACTAACTTTTGTTAGTCCACGGACATGGTCCCCCTTGAGAAGACTTTGCAAAGATCTCATATTGACATGGGCTAAACGGCGATGCCAAAGTCATCCCACGTCAACTTTAGCCATTAGGCATGTCGCGGTCTTAGTGGGTCGCTGTCGGTGTCAAAATCGGCGGATCTCGGGTAGGGGGTCCCGAACTGTTAGTCTAGGCCGGATGGTTACAGGAGGCAAGGGACACGAAGTTTTACCCAGGTCCGGGCCCTCTTGATGGAGGTAAAACCCTACGTCCTGCTTGATTGATATTGATGATATGGGTAGTACAAGAGTAGATCTACCACGAGATCGGAGAGGCTAAACCCTACAAGCTAGCCTATGGTATGATTGTTGTTGTTAATGTTGTCCTACGGACTAAAACCCTCCGGTTTATATAAACACCGGAGAGGGTTAGGGTTACACAAAGTCGGTTACAATGGTAGGAGATCTGCATATCCGTATCGCCAAGCTTGCCTTCCACGCCAAGGAAAGTCCCTTCCAGACACGGGATGAAGTCTTAAATCTTGTATCTTCATAGTCCAGGAGTCCGTCTGAAGGTATAGTCCGGCTATCCGAACACCCCCTAATCCAGGACTCCCTCAGTAGCCCCTGAACCAGGCTTCAATGACGACGAGTCCGGCGCGCAGATTGTCTTCGGCATTGCAAGGCGGGTTCCTCCTCCAAGTACTTCATAGAAGATTTTGAGCACAAAGATAGTGTCCGGCTCTGCAAAATAAGTTTCCACATATTGCCATAGAGAGAATAATATTTACACAAATCTAATCTGCTGACGTATTCCGTAGTGTGACGCACCATGGCCAAGCCTTTATTCGAATCGTTTTATTATCCCACCTCAGCGCGTCATGCGAGGCGGTTTCCTTGGCACGTCTTGTCGAAGCAGAGATCGTGTCCCCTTATTCCGGGATTCTCATCAATACGGGCATGGGTAACCCAACCGCGCCATTGATTACGGCGCTTGGGGATAAGCGAGTTTTACCAGGCTGGTAGGGACACATAGTTGCGTCCACCCATATAAGGGGATAAGGATCCACCTTTTCGCCTACGCCTTCTTCCTCATTTTCCTATCCATTCTTGCGCACCCGAGCTCCAGCGCCCAAGTCCGCACTCCCCACCTCAACCTTCTCCAGCCATGTCCGGGGCGGGAGGCAAGTGGATGGTCTCCTCCATTACAAAGGGACACATCAAAAGACTATGGAAGGCCGGATACTTGTCTAACGACATTGCGCACCGGCTTCCTGAAGAGGGGCAGCTCGTCCCCACCCCTAGGCCCCATGAGAGGGTGGTGTTCCTCCCCCATTTCCTCCATGGACTGGGCTTCCCTCTCCACCCATTTGCCCGGGGGCTCATGTTCTACTATGGCCTGGATTTCCACGATCTGGCCCCGAACTTTGTCCTCAACATCTTGGCGTTTATCGTCGTGTGCGAGGCTTTCCTCCGCATCCGCCCCCATTTCGGCCTATGGCTCAAGACTTTCAACGTCAAGCCGAAGGTGGTGCGCGGCAACCAGACGGAGTGCGGAGGCGCCATGGTGGGCAAGATGCCCAACATCTTATGGCTCGAGGGCTCCTTTGTGGAGACCCTGAAGGGGTGGCAATCGGGGTGGTTTTACATCACCGAGCCGCGCGACCCTGAATGGGTCGCAGCCCCCGAGTTTCGATCCGGACCCCCTATGCAGCTCACCTCCTGGAAGGAGACGGGCTGTCGTGGGGTAAAAAAGGAGAGCTGACCGGACTCCAAACATGCGTCCAAACCCTGGTGGACAAGAAGCTCAAACTTGTCAACGTAGTCCAGGTTATGCTCATTCGCCGGATCCTCCCATGTCAACAACAGGCTTTCAACCTGTGGGAGTTTGACCCGGCGCGGCACCGAACTCTGAGCAGGATCTTCGACATGACGTACGAAGATGCCTGGAAGGTGCTTTTCAAGGGCGCCGAGGCCCCCGCATTCGCTACCGAGGATCGCGGATTCAGTACGCAGCGTCACGCTCATGCGGTAAGCTGTTTTTACCTTTCACAGGGTATCAGTTTTTCATATTTGACTCCATGCGGGATCTAAGCTCCCTTACCTTTGACAGGATTGGCAGGAGACGTCCGGACATATCAACTGTCCGGCTCCTTTGCTTGAAGGCCCAGCGGACGCTCGTTTGGCGAAGCTGCTGGTTCCGGCACCCCATGTGGTGCTGGAGAAGAAGGCCAAGAAGAAGGCCACGGGGACTCGAAAGAGTGCCCGGCGCCTGGAGGTGTCGGATCCCTCATCCGATGACTCCAAGACGCACTCCTCCCATGAAGACGAGGAGGAGGAAGAAGAGACCCCTCCCCCTCCAGCGGGGGAAGGGAAGAAAAGGAAGGCCACCCCAACTGGGGAGGCCGAAGGGTCCAAGAAGGGGAAAACCCTTCCTCCGGACTACTCCACCGACGCCGACGACGGCGGAGAGGAGTAGCAGCCCAGGGCCAAGCCCCTGGCTAAATCGTAAGTATCCGGATACCCGAGTAATTCATAATATTCCTTTATTGCACATCTTTCCCTTATGTCGAATATGTTTATGTAGCCCACCCAAAGACCGGCTCGACGCGTCGTCGAGCGGTTCACTGGACTCGTCGGATGTGAATTTGCTTCCGATGGATTCCTCCCCCCGCCCTATGGACGACACCGAAGTGTTGTCCCAACAGGTTCCAATCCGGGAGGAGGTGGTCCTGGAGGCGCCGCAAGGCGACCTCCCGGACCCCGGGAGTGAAGGGGATAGAACCCCCCAGGGCTCCAAGTCCGGCCCTAGGCCGGACACCGCTCCAGAACCTTCAAAGGTTCCAGAGTTCGGCGGGGGACCTCCTTCCAAGAGGAGCAAGCCCACCGTGCCGGTGACCCCCGTCCAACCGGAGGCGCCGGAAAATCTGTTGGAGGCGCTCCAAGGCGCCTCCATCGACGAGGAGCACCGCACCATTATGAGTGCGGTGGTCCAGAAGGTTCAGTCCGCCAAGAGCGGACTGACTGAAGCTTGTACTAGCCTTTTAACAGGCTTTGAGGTAAGTAAAGAATGTGTAACTAATATTACCGCATAGACAGTAGCCCCTGATGCTCTGTTTGGCGTTCGGGAAGAAAAGCCGAATAGAGGATCATATAAAATTCGCAGGAGTCTAAAAAAGGAGTCAATATGCGTATGCAGGCTTCTCTGCTTGTGTCCACCGCACTGACTGTGGAAGTGGACACGCTAAAGCAGAACCTCGAGCGGTCCGAGCAAGAGCTCGGGCGTGCCAAGAAGCAGCTCGAGGACAATGAAGGTAAGAAATACCTTGTTTAAATATATATAAAAAGGTGCAATTGCAAAAAATGACAGGATTATCGTGGCTATTGTAGGGGCCACGTCTGAGGTGGCGACCCTTAAGCAAGTGCTGGTTGAGGCCGAGAAGAGGGTGGCCACGGAGTGCATCGAGCGGGAGAAGTACGAGGCCCAGGTTTGCAAGGTGCAGCAAGAGCTCCAGGTTCTCATGAAAAAACATGAGACTTTGGAGCTTGACTCAAAGACGCGAGCGTCCGAGCTCGCGGCGGCTATTGAAAATGCCAAGTCTGCCAAGGCCGAATCCCAGAAGACCCTCCAGGAGTTGGATGAGGTGAAGAATATAGCGGCGGGTAAGGCATTCTTTATGCAAAGCAGACACATAAACATGAGTTACTTGTTACTTACCTGAATCCGGAGCTCTCCAGGAGCGTTCACAGATCTTCCCCGGAGTGTGTCCGATGCTGCCGCATTCTATCGAGCCGAGGAGGGCAGCTTGACCGAGAAGGTGTTCTGGTCCCAGTATGCTGAGGCTGGACACCCCGTGCCCCTAAGCGACCAGCTGAAGCAACTGGTTGAGCTCCACAAGGCAGCCGAACAGGCCATGAAGGGCCTCATAGTTCGGCTGTGGCCTGGAGAGGCTCTGCCTGGGAGCTATTTCGGGCTGGTGCGACCGCTGGTGGGGGCCTGTCCGAGGCTCGAAGTCATCAAGCGCTCCGTCTGCGTTGAAGGTGCCTGTAGGGCCCTTGCCTGTGCTAAGGTGCACTGGGGCAAGCTGGATGCTGAGAAGCTTGTGAAGGACGGGCCACCGTCGGGGAAAGAGCATCGCAAGCCCGAGAATTACTATAAGGATGTTCTGAAGGGTGCCTGCCTTGTGGCGGATGAATGTTCCAAGGATGTATTTTTTGAGTAAAACTCGCTCGTTTTGTCCTCTGCGCTGAAAACTTGTTCATATGCGCTAAGCAATGCTATTGGAATTTAAAATATTACCTTCTGTGCGGCTGTTTATCAATTCTGAGAGATGGCGAGTCGTCGGCTTCTGCCCCCTGCCGCTAGTGCTGGGGTGTTCGGGGATAAACCTGAGCGCTCTTTTTCCCATGTTTGGGTCCTTCGAGGGAGGCGCTCAGCCCAACGAACAAGGCAATCATACTATAATGCGTGAACACTCTCACTTAGCCATAGAATTCTATAATTTTAAATTTCGGCGAAGCCCCTGGTATTCGGAAGAACGAGTTCGGGGCACTATCCACGCCTTGGCCGGACAGAGCCGACTCCTCGCTCTAAGCAGCATAAGTCTTTAAGGACTCGAAAAAACCTCTCGAACAGCGACCAGCTCTCGCTTAATCATGACTGTCAGTTTTGGCTTTCTCCACTGAGGTGCTCGACCCAGCTAAACTGGGGCACAATCGCAGTGGTTCTCCTAGTGCTACCTTAGCCAATATAGCGGAATGTAAGGCACCAAAACATAGGAGCCGGGCAAACCCAACTATTGACCCAAGACATGATTCGGAACCGATGCATATAATGCTATAAGTTCGGGGTGCCGCACTTGTTAAAGTGTTCGGACTTCTCACACCATATTGAGGGGTACTAAAGCCCCTGGCGTATTTTGGCCGTACCAACGTGTACGGGTGCAACATGTCGTTAAGGAACATATATTTATAGAAAAAGAGTAATGCAAAAATAGACAGAAGCTATGCATTGTTTATTAAAGAGGGCTGCGATCAAAGCAGAACGATACAAATAATGCGATAAGCAAAAGGTTGGACTATTTAACATGTCTGTTCCAGGGGCAAGCTGCGGAATGGTATGCGAAACAGGTATACTGCTCGTGATAGAGACCACCTGGGAGTTCCGTAATGCGGCGTGGCTTGTCTGCCTCCCTGGTTCTTGCATCGTTTGTGCGGCAATTGAACTGCCGAACAGGCCTTCCGAAGAATGGAGTCCTGAAAGTAAGAGAAAATTAAAAAATCGGCAGCCCCTGGTGCGGTTTAAGCCGTGTTTCGGGCATGCCGTGATGGTGCCCCTCCCCCTGTACCCATGGTATTTCTAGAGCGTAGTTATGTACGCGAAGCACTGGCGTTGCCTTTTTGCGAGGGCTGGGGTTGGGGCCGCATTGCTACGCCTGCTCGGATCGTGCCAGGCGGTCTTGTTGTAGGTTACTCCGGGCGCGCTTGACGGTGTCTGGTCGTTTAATGGCCGGACTGGAGAACTTCCTGGAGAGGCTGCTTTGTACTTCCGCTACAAGGGCCGCCGTGTGCTCCTCCATTCGGAGGGAGCGTTCGGTGTTTCCATTGACCATAATTAATCCTCGAGGGCCTGGCATTTTGAGCTTAAGGTATGCGTAGTGCGGTACCGCATTGAACTTGGCGAATGCGGTTCGCCCGAGCAGTGCGTGATAGCCACTGCGGAATGGGACTATGTCGAAGATTAACTCCTCGCTTCGGAAATTATCCGGAGATCCGAAGACCACTTCAAGTGTGACTGAGCCTGTACAGTTGGCCTCTACACCTGGTATCACGCCTTTAAAGGTCGTTTTGGTGGGCTTAATCCTCGAGGGATCTATGCCCATTTTCCGCACTGTATCCTGGTAAAGCAGGTTCAGGCTGCTGCCGCCATCCATAAGGACTCTAGTGAGATGAAATCCGTCAATAATTGGGTCTAGAACCAATGTGGCGAATCCGCCATGACGGATGCTAGTGGGGTGGTCCCTTCGATCAAAGGTGATCGGGCAGGAGGACCATGGGTTGAACTTTGGGGCGAATGGCTCTACCGCGTATACGTCCCTTAACGCGCGCTTCCGCTCCCTCTTGGGGACGTGGGTTGCGTATATCATGTTCACCGTCCGCACTTGTGGGGGAAAACCCTTCTGTCCACTGTTGTTCGGCGGCCGGGGCTCTTCGTCGTCATCGCTATGCAGCCCCTTGTCTTTGTTTTCGGCATTTAACTTGCCTGCCTGCTTGAACACCCAGCAATCCCTGTTGGTGTGATTGGCCGGCTTTTCGGGGGTGCCATGTATCTGGCACAAGCGGTCGAGTATTCGGTTCAAACTGGACAGGCCCCTAGGATTCCTTTTGAATGGCTTTTTCCGCTGACCGGATTAGAGCCTCTGAATCCGGCATTAACTGTCGTATCCTCAGCGTTGTCGCCGTTAATGCGGTGCTTCTGCTTGTTGTGACGCGACTTGCCACTACCGTCCCTGGTATCCGAATTACCAGGGTTCTTGGTCATATTGTTGCTACGAGCGAGCCAGCTGTCTTCACCCGCGCAAAAGCGGGTCATGAGTGTCGTGAGTGCTGCCATAGATTTCGGCTTTTCCTGTCCTAGGTGCCGGGCGAGCCACTCGTCACGGATATTGTGCTTGAAGGCTGCTAGGGCCTCTGCGTCCGGATAGTCGACTATTTGATTTTTCTTTGTTGGGAACCGTGTCCAGAATTGCCTGGCCGATTCCTCTGGCTGCTGAATTACGTGGCTTAGGTCATCGGCGTCTGGTGGTCGCACATAAGTGCCCTGGAAATTGTCGAGGAATGCGGCTTCCAAGTCCTCCCAACAACTGATTGATCCTGCTGGCAAGCTGTTAAGCCAATGTCGAGATGGTCCTTTAAGCTTGAGTGGGAGGTATTTGACGGCGTGGAGATCATCGCCGCGGGCCATGTGGATATGAAGGAGATAATCCTCGCTCCATACCGCAGGATCTGTTGTGCCATCATATGATTTGATGTTTACGGGTTTGAAACCCTCGGGGATTTGATGGTCCATTACTTCGTCTGTGAAGCATAGTGGATGTGTGGCGCCTCTGTACTGGGCTATATCATGATGTAGCTCCAACAAGCTTTATCTACTGTGTTCGGCCCTATCGGATTTATGTCCAGCGTGACGGTTATTGTCTCCAGTCATGGGGCGCCCACGCGATCCGTAGATCAATCTTGTTTGCCTTGCCTTGTACTCCAACATATCTCGCAGGTCTGGCGCATTTTCCCGTGCCTTGGTACGGGGTGCGGCTTGAGTGGAGGGCCGAGAGGCCTCTCTGTCGCGGCCACGAGGTGGCCGATCGGCCATATCGAGTGCTTCCTCCTCTAATCGGGGTAGCAACCTGCGCTTTGGGTAGCTCTTGGAGGGGCGTTCGAGTTTATGCTCTTCGGCCACAAGGACTTCAGTCCATCTATCGACTAGCAAATCTTGATCAGCTCTAAGTTGTTGCTGTTTTTTCTTAAGGCTTGTAGCCGTGGCCATAAGCCTGCGTTGAAAACGCTCTTGCTCGACGGGATCCTCTGGCACGACGAATTCGTCGTCATCGAGGCTTGCCTCGTCTTCGGAGGGAGGCATATGATTATCGTCCTCGACCTCTCTGTCTGCCGCTCTCTCATGAGGGCTGGTTTCTCCATCCTCCTGTGCTGAATCTTGCTGGAGGGGGTTTTCTTTGGCACTTTCCGGAGTATTATTATCTCCCATGCTGGAATCGCCGTATTTTTTTTGGCGGGATTTTGAGCGGCACCGCTGACGCCGGCGCTTAGGCTGTTTCTTGGAGGGGTCATCCTCCGCTGTTCCATCGCCATCTCCTTCTTTTGGGGTGTCCACCATGTATATGTCATATGACGAGGTGGCTTTCCAGGGCCCGATAGGTGCTGGTTCTTCATCGTCTCCTGCATCGGCGTCCATACCGTCGATGTCTTCGGAGTCGAAGTCGAGCATGTCGGTTAAATCGTCGATAGTGGCTACAAAGTGGGTTGTGGGTGGGCTTTGAATTCCTTCATCGTCTGTATCCCAACCTTGCTGACCGTAGTCCGGCCAGGGCTCTCCTGATAAAGAGAGAGACTTTAGTGTCATTAGAATATCGCCGAGAGGCGAGTGCTGAAAGATGTCTGCGGCAGTAAACTCCATGATCGGTGCCCAATCGGATTCGATCGGCAGGGGCGCGGAGGGTTCAGAGTCCGGAGAGGAGTCCGGCTCCTTGGAGTCATGAGTCTCGCAGAGTGCGGGGCTGGTGTTCGGCTCGATCGCCGTTGGGAGCGCAGCCCCCGAGGCGGTGTCTAACCACCCATCCTCGATCGGCGCAGTTGGCTCCGAATTAAGGGTCGAAGCCGATGCGGGTGCGGCCTCCAGGGCACTGTTCGGCGGCAGAGCTAGATCATGCTCGTCGTGACAGTGCGGCGTGCTCGGCAGTGGCTCGAATCCGTCGAAGATCAAGTCCCCGCGGATGTCAGCCGTGTAGTTTAAACTTCTAAATCTGACCTGACGGCCAGGGGCATAGCTTTCGATCTGCTCCAGATGGCCAAGTGAATTGGCCCGCAGTGCGAAGCCGCCGAAGACGAAGATCTGTCCGGGGAGAAAAGTCTCACCCTGGACTGCATCTCTATTGATGATCGTAGGAGCCATCAAGCCTGACGGCGATGACATAGAGGAACTCTCAGTGAAAGCACCAATGTCGGTGTCAAAACCGGCGGATCTCGGGTAGGGGGTCCCGAACCGTGTGTCTACGCCGGATGGTAACAAGAGGCAAGGGACACGAAGTTTTACCCAGGTTTGGGCCCTCTTGATGGAGGTAAAACCCTACATCCTGCTTCATTGATATTGATGATATGGGTAGTACAAGAGTAGATCTACCACGAGATCGGAGAGGCCAAACCCTAGAAGCCAGCCTATGGTATGATTGTTGTTGTTAATGTTGTCCTACGGACTAAAACCCTCCGGTTTATATAGACACTGGAGAGGGTTAGGGTTACACAAAGTCGGTTACAATGGTAGGAGATCTGCATATCCATATCGCCAAGCTTGCCTTCCACGACAAGGAAAGTCCCTTCCGGACACGGGACGAAGTCTTCAATCTTGTATCTTCATAGTCCAGGAGTCCGGCTGAAGGTATAGTCCGGCTATCCGAACACCCCCTAATCCAGGACTCCCTCAGTCGCTCCGAAAAGTTAATCACATAGAGACCATTCTTGACATGCCCAATGAGCGAGTCCTGGATTAGGGGGTCTCCGGACAGCCGGACTATATCCTTTTGCCGGACTGTTAGGCTATGAAGGTACAAGATGGAAGACTTCGTCTCGTGTCCGGATGGGACTCTATTTGGCGTGGAAGGCAAGCTAGGCAGTACGGATATGGATATCTCCTCCTTTGTAACCGACCTTGTGTAACCCTAACCCTCTCCGATGCCTATATAAACCGGAGGGTTTTAGTCCGTAGGACACAATAGCATACAATCATACCATAGGCTAGCTTCTAGGGTTTAGCCTCTCCGATCTCGTGGTAGATCAACTCTTGTAATACTCATATCATCAAGAATAAATCAAGCAGGACATAGGGTTTTACCTCCATCAAGAGGGCCCGAACATGGGTAAAACATCGTGTCCCCTGCCTCCTGTTACCATCCGCCTTAGACGCACAGTTTGGGACCCCCTACCGGAGATCCGCTGGTTTTGACACCGACATTGGTGCTTTCATTGAGAGTTCCTCTCTGTCGTCGCCGTTAGGCTTGATGGCTCCTTCTATCATCGATAGCGATGCAGTCCAGGGTGAGACTTTTCTCCCCGGTCAGATCTTTGTGTTCGGCTGCTTTGCACTGCGGGCCAACTCGCTTGGCCATCTGGAGCAGATCAAAAGCTACGCCCCTGGCCATCAGGTCAGGTTTGGAAGCTTAAATTACACGGTCGATATCCATGGAGACTTGATCTTCGACGGATTCGAGCCCCTGCCTGGTGCGCCACGCGGTCACGATGAGTACGACTACCATCGGACCGTATTCAGGAGATCGCACCGGCAGCCGCTCCGAGCCTCAATTCAGAGCCAGTTGCGCCATCCATGGATGGGTGGATAGACCCCGTCACGGAGGCTGTATCCTCAGCGGCGATTGAGCCGAATATCGACCTTACCCTTCACGAGAGTCGTGTTGCCAAACTGCCGGATCCTTCCCCGGCCACGGACTCCGAACCGCCTGCGCCCGTGCCTATCAAATCCGACTGGGCGCCAATCATGGAGTTCACCTCCGTGGATATCTTTCAGCACTCACCCTTTGGCGACATACTGAATTCATTAAGGTCTCACTCCTTGTTAAGAGAGTCCTGGCCGAACTATGTCCGGCAGGATTGGGATGCGGATGACGATGAAATTCGCCGCCCACCCACCACCCACTTAGTAGCCACTGTTGATGACTTAACCGACATGCTCGAATTCGACTCCGAAGACATCGACGGTATGGACGACGATGCAGGAGACGAACAGGAACCACTGCCCACAGGGCACTGGACGCCCACTTCATCACATGACGTATACATGGTGGACTCACCAAAAGAAAACGACAACGAGGAAAGGAAGGACGCAACGAAGGGTTGTCCCCTCGAGAAGCAGTCAAAGCGGTGGCGTAAGTGCCACTCCAAATCCCGCCTCGGCGGAGACAACGATCATATAGACCCAGCGTTAGAGCAGGGTGAACCATCGCCGGACCACGGCAACACGGAGAATCAAACCGAACAACCCGACTCTGTCAAAAATAATAGTCCGGGCGACATCACACCGGACAGACACCCGGAGCAACAGAATGCCCGTCAAAGGCTTGTTGCCACCGCGAGGAGTCTAAAAAAGCAGAAGCAAGGCTGCGCAAGACACACTCAGAATCAGATGGAGTAAAGTACTCAACACAGCAGCGAAGAACGGCGGTAATCACCCCACCAAGAGCTACCCGAAGTGGAAGTTGCTACCTGAATTTGATGAGGAGGCCTTAGATCCCCCGCAACCAAAAATTAAAAAGGCCATCTGGACGGATAGACGACCTCACGGCCAACATAGAGCGGCAAACAACGCCGCACATAAGCCAATACACGATCCACGCGAGGGCTCGCATCAAAAGGACGGCGCAACCAGATCCATCTATGGACCACGCAAGTGCGCTCCAGCATACGATGCAACACAACAAACATCCGAACATCACGGTACACCCAGATACAGGGGTGCCGCACACCCCCTATGTTTCACCGACGAGGTGCTGGACCATGAATTTCTAGAGGGATTAAAACCCGTCAACATAGAGGCATACGACGGAACAACAGACCCTGGGGTCTGGATTGAGGACTATATCCTCCATATCCATATGGCTCGAGGAGACGATCTCCACGCCATCAAGTACTTACCCCTCAAGCTCAAAGGGCCAGCTCGGCACTGGCTTAAAATCCTCCCCGAAAGCTCCATTGGAAGCTGGGAAGAGCTCGAAGACGCTTTTCGGGCAAATTTTTAAGGGACTTATGTCTGACCTCCGGATGCGGATGATTTGAGTCATATAACTCAACAGCCCGGAGAGTCAGCCCGAAAGCTTTGGAACAGGTTTCTTACTAAAAAGAACCAAATAGTCGACTGTCCGGACGCCGAAGCCTTGGCAGCTTTTAAGCACAGCGTCCGAGATGAATGGCTTGCCACACACCTCGGCCAAGAAAAGTCGAGAACAATGGCAGCATTAACAAACCTCATGACCCGCTTTTGCGCGGGCGAGGACAGCTGGCTAGCCCGATGCAGCACCAGCGACCCAAGTACATCCGAAGTTAGAGATGGAAACAGGAAATCACGACGCAGCAAAAACAATAAGCGCCGGAATAAAGAAGACATCCCGAAGAGCACGACGGTAAACGCCGGATTCAGAAGCTCTCGGCCAGGTCAGCAAAAGCCGACCTCTAAAGGCGCCAGAGATGAACTGTCCAGCCTAAACAAAATTTTGGACCAAATATGTCAAATCCATAGCACCCCTGGTAAACCCGCTAATCATACCCACAGAGAATGTTGGGTCTTCAAGCAGTCCGGCAAGCTCAACGCCGTACACAAGGGGGAGGATACACGAAGCGAAGACGAGGATGAGCCTCTCAAGCAAGACACTGGGGAACAAAAGAAATTTCCACCAGAAGTCAAAACAGTAAACATGTTACACGTGATCAAGGGGAGAAACAAAGCGGCACTCGCAAAGAAATATGCCCAAGGGCCTATCACCATGGAGTCCTGCCACTGGTCGTCTCAACCGATCACTTTCGACCATCAGGATTACTCAGCAAGTATCTGGCGCGCGGGATGGGTTGCCTTGGTATTAGACCCAATAATTGATGGATACCTCTTCACACGAGTCCTAATGGACGGTGGCAGCAGTCTAAACCTGATATATCAGGACACGGTCCGCAAAATGGGGATAGACCCAACAAAAATTCGCCACAGCAATACTACCTTTAAAGGAGTAACGCCAGGCCCAGGGGCTCATTGCACGGGCTCCCTGCTACTAGAGGTTATATTCGGCTTCCCCGATAACTGCCGTAGTGAAAATTTAACCTTCCACATCGCTTCGTTCCAAAGTGGCTATCAAGCACTACTTGGACGCGAAGCTTTCGCTCGCTTTAATGCCATACCGCATTACGCTTCCCTCACGCTTAAGATGCCCGGTCCACGTGGCATCATTACAGTCAATGGAAATATTGAGCGATCCCTGCGCGCCGAAGAGAGTGCAGCTGCCTTGGCAGCCGCACACTAAAACGGCCTCACCAACTAAAGCATTTGATAGGTCGTCAAGACTACGGACACGGTTAGACGAGTCCGACGCAGCTCTATGTAATTCATACAGGTTTGATGGCCACACCCCTATTACAAATACAAGGGGCTCAACGCCCGCAGACAAGTGGCAATTTTTACTCATCTTGAATTGTACATGGTTCTTTAAACCTACCTTTTTGCACGACAACTTTTCACCTAAGTTCCTCTCTTTTACAGATGACCATCGTGCTGCACCCGTCCAGGATATGGCACAACGGAGACACAGGTGCAGACGTGCAGCAGGGACCCATTCCAAGGATTCTTTTTAGATTAAGACCCTGCGTAAACCTTTCTTACTGTCTCTTGTTGATACACATCCCTCGGATTCTCAGTACTATTGAGAAGGATGCTGACGTCTTGGCACGTGGCCACGTCAGAATAATGCACGTACCTAGACACCAGGGGCTTCATACAAAGGGCACTGTTCAGGCCCACAATAAAGACCGAATACCTTAGGGAGTGTTCGGCGTCGCGAGTTTGGCCTTATATGCATCAGCTCCGAATCATGTCTTTGGTAAAATGTTGGGTTTGTCCGGCTCCTGTGTTTTGCTGCCTTACGTTCCGCTCTATCGGCTAAGGCGGCACCAGGAGAACTACTGCGATTGTGCCTTGGTTCATCCGGACGAGCACCTCAGTAGAGAAAGACGAAAACTGCCTGTCATGATATAGCGTGAGACTGGTCAACCACTCGATGACCTATCGGAATCTTAGAATTCCTCCGCCTTAACAAAGGGCCGTTTCCCGGCCAGGCATGTACGCACCCCGAATTCGGGTGAGTGCGGAGCCACCAGGGGCTATATAGTAGCCCCACTCTCAAACTCCTCTGGCTAAGTGAAAGTGTTAAAGCATTATAGTCTGGTTGCCTAGTTCACTGCGCTATCACCTCCTTAATAGGACCAAGACGTTGGATTAAGTGTGAACACACGTCTTTTGAGAACACCCCCGCATTATATGCGTGGGGGCTGAAGTCGACGACTGCAATCTTTCAGGTTATACACATGTGTACATAAACGGCCGCACAGGAGGCATCACAATACTTTCGGGCACAAGTATAAATACAGCCTTGATAAATTCAATAAAAACATTGTTTTTACAATGGGAATACATGTCATTCAAACATAATATTCTTCGAGCACTGGGCCTCTATCAAACGAGCACCCTCAAGAACTTCTTCAAAATAGTGCTCGGCAGCCACTCGGCCTATGGCTGAACCCTGTGCCGCGATAGTGGTAGCATCCTTCTCCGCCCAGTATGCTTTGACACGGGCAAGGGCCATCCGCGAGCCTTCTATGCACGCCAACATCTTCATCGCATTGATGCGCGGCACCGCACCAAGGAACTGTTGCACTAAGCTGAAATAGCTGTTCGGCTTCAGCTTTTCCGGCCACAGATGATCTACGGCGGACCTCATGGCAAGCCCGGACAACCTATTGAGTTCGGCCCATTCAGCTAGCTGATCGGTCAATGGAAGCGGACGCTCTGGCACGTTGAACTGCGACCAGAACAGCTTGTCCACTTCCCGATCTATTTGATCTCGGAAGTACTCGGCCGCATCGACAGCGCTCGCCGCCAAGTCTAAATATGCGTCCGCTGAACTCCACAGCCGATCCAGAGGGGCATACCGCGGATCTCCGAACTTCCTCCGCAGCAAAAAGGGCTCCCGGCCACAATATCACAGGCTTCATGCAGTTCCTCCTTCTTCGCTCTCATAGCAGAGCGGGTGTCTTTGGTCACCATCGTGGCCTTTTCAAGGTCCGTCGCCTTCGCTCGGTTTTCTTCTTCAAGGAACTGGCAACGGTCGACAGTGTCTTTTAACTTTACAGCCATCTCGGCCATCTTCTCTTTGCTCTCGCAATGCGCGGCCTTCTCGGCTTTCAACTCTTCGGCCGCCTTCAAAGCAGCCGCATTACTACTCCTTGCTTGTTCTTTGGCTCGGGCACGTTCCGCCCGAAGGGTTTCCACGGTGGCAGCTCCATCTACAGTCACAAAATATTAAAGATACTGGCATCACGCTGCTCTTACTATGTGACATTCACTAGAAAATATCACTTACCCTGTGCCTCGTCAAGCCTCTTGTTAACAAGCTCGATGTCGGCATCCGCCGCATCCAGTTGCCGCTTCAGTTCGGCAAACTCATTAGTCCGACTAGCCACCGGAGCTTCCACCACCTGCACATAAAGCAGTATGGTTATTACCTAGGACTACGATCCTCTATTTGCCGCCGTCCTCAGTGACAACCAGAGTCTCAGGGGCTACTATCTACACAGGGCACACCTAAAAATGTGCAGTACTATCACAAATGTATATCATTTTACGTACCTCAAAGCCCATTAGCAGACTCATAAAGGCGTCATGCAACCCGCTTTCGGCGGAAGAAATCCTTTCCATCACCGTACGCATCAATGTACGGTGTTCTTCTGAGATAGTTGCTCGCTCTAGCAGATCCCTCAGTGCGTCCGACCGCATACCAGACGGTGCCGGATTCTTTTGGTTGCTCTCTTCAAGAGCCTGATACTGGGGACTTTGGGCGACCATAGGATCATCTTCTGGCCTTACCTGATCCGGCGAGGCCCTCCGTGACGACACTTCAAGGTCGCCCGCTTCTTGAGCAGGGGAGTCTGGGGGAGGCGTTTCGCTCTCCATCATCTCCGAAAGAAGATCCCCCGAAGGCGAGCTCTGCTGAGAAGGGCTAAGATCCGAACTGCAAGATAAATGCTTCGGTTATTTTCCTCAGAGGTAAGGTAGTATATTTTCACTATTAAAGTACTTTTTGATTAATTACAGCTCGTTAGAGGGCTGATCCTCGCGCGGACTTTGTGCGGCAAGAGCACCCTCCAAGGCAGGACCCTCTGGTGGAGATTTCTTCTCCCGTTTGAAAACCTTGGTTTCTGGATCTTCAGAGGCAGACCTCTTCCTTCCCCGAAGCGAGAGAAGGTCAGATTCTTCCCCTTGGTTATCCTCCTTCGTAGAGGCGCTCATTCCCTCGGTTGGAATTGGTAGCGATGGGGGCCCGCTTTCGCCCTCATTATTCCCCCCTTTATCTTCCTTTGAGGGCTCCGGGCAAGGTGCTATGTCATGTTGCCAAAACCGATCATCAAATTGGATTTGTGGAAATATTATTCTCTCTACGGTGGTATGTGGAACCTATTTTGCAGGGTCGGACACTATCCTTGTATTCAAATTCTTCCGTGATGTGTTCGGAGGAGGAACCTGCCTTGCAATGCCGAAGACAATACCGCGCGACGGACTCATCGTCATTGAAGCCTGGTTCACGGGCTACTGAGGGAGTCCTGGATTAGGGGGTCTCCGAACAGCCGGACTATATCCTTTTTTTGGACTGTTAGACTATGAAGATACAAGATTGAAGATTCGTCTCGTGTCCGGATGGGACTCTACTTGGCGCGGAAGGCAAGCTAGGCAGTACGGATATGGATATCTCCTCATTTGTAACCGACCTTGTGTAACCCAAACCCTCTCCGGTGCCTATATAAACCGGAGGGTTTTAGTCCGTAGGACACAATAACATACAATCATACCATAGGCTAGCTTCTAGGGTTTAGCCTCTCCGATCTCGTGGTAGATCAACTCTTGTAATACTCATATCATCAAGAATAAATCAAGCAGGACGTAGGGTTTTACCTCCATCAAGAGGGTCTGAACCTGGGTAAAACATCGTGTCCCCTGCCTCCTGTTACCATCCGCCTTAGACGCATAGTTCGAGACCCCCTACCCGAGATCTGCCAGTTTTGACACCGACAGTGCTCATGCTAGCCTCAAAGAGTCTCATGATCAACTCCAAGTAACGATAACCAAGGAGAAAGCCACCTTTCCTCATATGGTCTTAATTGATAATGCAAATGCTACTAACCCATGTTGTGAGCATGTGCATTTTGTTGAGTAGAATGCAAAGTTGAAGAAGAAACTTGGGAAAGGCCTTGTGTCATGCATACAAGGTGAGAAGAACCTCAATGAACTTTTGAGCAATCAAAAGGAAGTTGTGGCCAAGGAAGGAATTGGGTTCACACCTAAGTCCAAGAATAAGAAGAAGGATGACAAGGCCAAACGACCTCCCCCTCTCAAGAATACTTTTGTGAAGGAGGGAGAGGGTGCTTCTAAGAAGAAGAAGAACAATGTGAAGGGTAGTGATGCTAAGAAGGGCAATGCTACCCCTCTCAACAAAGCCAGCGACTTTAACCCTTCTTATGTGTTATGCCGTGCTAGTGATGGACATGTTTATGAAAAATTTGTTGCTTCTTCTTATGAGTACAGTGAATGGTCTATTTGGGTTCCTAAGACCCTTGTTACTAACATCAAAGGACCCATTACAAAATGGGTACCTAAAATCAAGCATTGATTTCTTGTAGGTGTTTGCTTCCGGTGGGGGGATCATGGTTGCTCGATAGTGGAGCCACTAATCATATGACCGGAAGCAAGGTCTTGGTGGTGGGCGTTCACAAGATTCCATCTATGCCCACCAATGTCGAGTGGGGTGATGCCTCGTCCTCTAAGGTATTGGGACTTGGCAAGGTTGTCATTTCTCATGATCTCACGATCGAGAAGGTCATGCTTGTTGAGTCCCTTGCATACAATTTACTTTCCGTTCATCAACTTGCACTCATGGGCTTTGCCACTTTCTTTGATGTTGACACCATGGCCCTCTTGTGGAGCAAGACTCTTAAAGTAGCCTTTGTTGGGTGTCGGTGTCAAAACCGGCGGATCTCGGGTAGGGGGTCCCGAACTGTGCGTCTAAGGCGGATGGTAACAGGAGGCAGGGGACACGATGTTTTACCCAGGTTCGGGCCCTCTTGATGGAGGTAAAACCCTACGTCCTGCTTGATTTATTCTTGATGATATGAGTATTACAAGAGTTGATCTATGTCGGTGTCAAAACCGGCGGATCTCGGGTAGGGGGTCCCGAACTGTGCGTCTAAGGCGGATGGTAACAGGAGGCAGGGGACACGATGTTTTACCCAGGTTCAGGCCCTCTTGATGGAGGTAAAACCTACGTCCTCCTTGATTAATATTGATGATATGGGTAGTACAAGAGTAGATCTACCACGAGATCAGAGAGGCTAAACCCTAGAACCTAGCCTATGGTATGATTGTATGTTATTGTTCTGTCCTACGGACTAAAACCCTCTGGTTTATATAGACACCGGAGAGGGTTAAGGTTACACAAGGTCGGTTACAAAGGAGGAGATATCCATATCCGTACTGCCTAGCTTGCCTTCCATGCCAAGTAGAGTCCCATCCAGACACGAGACGAAGTCTTCAATCTTGTATCTTCATAGTCCAACAGTCTGGCCAAAGGTTATAGTCCGGCTGTCCGGAGACCCCCTAATCCAGGACTCCGTCAATCTACCACGAGATCGGAGAGGCTAAACCCTAGAAGCTAGCCTATGGTATGATTGTATGTTATTGCGTCCTACAGACTAAAACCCTCTGGTTTATGTAGGCACCGGAGATGGTTAGGGTTACACAAGGTCGGTTACAAAGGAGGAGATATCCATATCCGTACTGCCTAGCTTGCCTTCCACGCCAAGTAGAGTCCCATCCGGACACGAGACGAATCTTCAATCTTGTATCTTCATAGTCTAACAGTCCAAAAAAGGATATAGTCCGGCTGTCCGGAGACCCCCTAATCCAGGACTCCCTCAGTAGCCCCTGAACCAGGCTTCAATGACGATGAGTCCGGCGCGCGGTATTGTCTTCGGCATTGCTAGGCGGGTTCCTCCTCCGAACACATCACGGAAGATTTTGAATACAAGGATAGTGTCCGACCCTGCAAAATAAGTTCCACATACCACCGTAGAGAGAATAATATTTCCACAAATCCAATTTGCTGACACGTTTTTGGCAACATTACATTATGCCATGGCCCGGTAATTATTCTAACCGTTTTTCTTCAACCAGCTCCACACATAACGCGAGGCGGTTTCTTGACACGTCTTGTCAAAGCAGAGATCGTGTTCCCCTAATTACGGGATTCTCATCAATACGGTTGTGGGTAACCCAACCGTGCCTAGGACTCCTAGATTTTAGGCAAGTCCCAAACGGCCACTAGGAGGACGCTTGATATTCACCCTCTTTATAAAGGGACAAGGCTTTTACTTTTTTCCCTCCCGTGCTCAATCGAATCCTTCCCCCGCCTCGAGTTCTAACACCCAAAGCCCAGGTCAGGTGCTTCGAACCTTCAATCATGTCCGGATCTAGCCTTCAAGGCCGGTGGATGCCCTCCTCCGTTATGGAAGAGGATATTAAGAAGTTGAGGGAGGCCAGATACCTAACCGCTGAGGTTTCGCATCGGCTGCCCGCCCGAGGGCAGGTCGTCCCTACTCCCGAACCCAACGAGAACGTTGCGTTCGTCTCCCACTTCCTCTGAGGTCTAGGCCTCACTCTGGATCCCTTCGTTAGGGGTTTGATGTTCTACTACGGGCTAGATTTCCACGATCTAGCCCCGGACTCCTTTCTCCACATCTCGGCATTTATTGTCGTATGTGAGGCCTTCCTCCGCATTACCCCTCACTTCGGCCTATGGCTCAAGACCTTTGACGTGAAGCCGAAGACGGTCGAGGGGCAGCATGTAGCGTGCGGAGGCGCATTAATAAGCAAGATCGCTGGAGCTCCATGGCCAAAGGGTTCCTTTCCAGAGGTGTCCGGATTATGGCAACGGGAGTGGTTTTACATCATAGCTCCCCGAAGTGCCAAGTGGGTGGCTGCCCCTGCTTTCCGCTTGGGCCCTCCACCACAACTGATGTCATGGATTAGCAGAGGGCTGAGCTGGGGTCCAGCCAAGGACGTGCCTATATTGCAAAGCCGTATTCAAGATCTCTTCGAAGGAGATTTCAGTCTGGTTACGGTGGTGCAAGTCATGCTGGTTCATCGAGTCCAGCCTTGCAAACGCCGGCCCCTCCGCATGTGGGAGTTCAACCCAGAAGGACTGCGCACTATTCAGAATTTCCTCGGCCTGACGCATGAGGAGATGTATAAATCCTTCTTCGAACCCCAAATAGAGTGTCCGGATACTACCGAGGACGTGGGCCTGAGCAGCAACTGCATCGCCGACCAAGTAAGTAATCCTCTAGCCGAACACACCGTCTTTCATTTATCATGACGTCATTCTGAGAAATCGCTCTTTGACCAGGACTGGCTAACAAAGGCGAAGATGATTCGGTGTTCGGCCCCCCTTCCTGAGGGTTTGGACAATCCGGTACTGGAAAAGATGCTCGATCTAGCACCTTGCCCTGAGCCCTCAAAGGAAGATAAAGGGGGAATAATGAGGGCGAAAGTGGGCCCCCATCGCTACCAATTCCAACCGAGGGAATGAGCGCCTTCGCGAAGGAGGATAACCAAGGGGAAGAATCTGACCTTATCTCGCTTCGGGGAAGGAAGAGGACTGCCTCTGAAGATCTGGAAACCAAGGTTTCCAAACGGGAGAAGAAATCTCCACCAGAGGGCCCTGCCTTGGAGGGTGCTCTTGCCGCACAAAGTCCGCGCGGGGATCAGCCCTCTAACGAGCTGTAAGTAATCAAAAAGTACTTTAATAGTGAAAATATACTACCTTACCTCTGAGGAAAATAACTGAAGCATTTATCTTGCAGTTCGGATCTTAGCCCTTCTCAGCAGAACTCGTCTTCGGGGGATCTTCTTCCGGAGATGATGGAGAGTGAAACGCCTCCCCGGACTCCCCCGCTCAAGAAGCAGGCAACCTTGAAGTGTCGTCACGGAGGGCCTCACCGGATTAGGTGAGGCCAGAAGATGATCCTATGGTCGCCCGAAGTCCCTAGTATCCGGCTCTTGAAGAGAGCAACCAAAAGAATCCGGCACCGTCTGTTATGCGGTCGGACGCACTAAGGGATCTGCTAGAGCGAGCAACTATCTCAGAAGAACACCGTACATTGATGGGTACGGTGATGGAAAGGATTTCGTCCACCGAATCGGGTTGCATGACGCCTTTATGAGTCTGCTAACGGGCTTTGAGGTACGTAAAATGATATACATTTGTGATAGTACCGCACATTTTTAGGTGTGCCCTGTGTAGATAGCAGCCCCTGAGACTTTGGTTGTCGCCGAGGACGGCGGCAAACAGAGGATCGTAGTCCCAGGTAATAACCATACCGCTTTATGTGCAGGTGGTGGAAGCTCCGGTGGCTAGCCGGACTAATGAGTTTGCCGAACTGAAGCGGCAACTGGATGCGGCGGATGCCGACATCGAGCTTGTTAACAAGAGGCTTGACGAGGCACGGGGTAAGTGATATTTTCTGGTGAATGTCACATAGTAAGAGCAGCATGATGCCAGTATCTTTAATATTTTGTGACTGCAGATGGAGCTGCCACCGTGGAAACCCTTCGGGCGGAACTTGCCCGAGCCAAAGAACAAGCAAGGAGTAGTAATGCGGCTACTTTGAAGGTGGCCGAAGAGTTGAAAGCCGAGAATGCCTCGCATTGCGAGAGCAAAGAGAAGATGGCCGAGATGGCTGTAAAGTTAAAAGACACTGCCGACCGTTGCCAGTTCCTTGAAGAAGAAAACCGAGCGAAGGCGACAGACCTTGAAAAGGCCACGATGGTGACCAAAGACACCTGCTCTGCTATGAGAGCGAAGAAGGAGGAACTGCGTGAAGCCTATGATATTGTGGCCGGGAAGCTATTTTTGCCATGGAGGAAGTTCAGAGATCCGTGGTATTCCCCTCTGGATCGGCTGTGGAGTTCGGCGGACGCATATCTGGACTTGGCGGCGAGCGCTGTCGATGCGGCCGAGTACCTCTGAGATCAAACAGATCGGGAAGTGGACAAACTGTTCTGGTCGCAGTTCAACATGCCAGAGCGTCTGCTTCCATTGACCGATCAGCTAGCGGAATGGGCCGAACTCAATAGGTTGTCTGGGCTTGCCATGAGGTCCGTCGTAGATCATCTGTGGCTGGAAAAGCCGAAGCCGAACAGCTATTTCAGCTTAGTGCAGCAGTTCCTTGGTGCGGTGCCGCGCATCAATGCGATGGAGAGGTCGGCGTGCATAGAAGGCTCGCGGATGGCCCTTGCCCATGTCAAAGCATATTGGGCGGAGATGGATGCTACCACTGTCGCGGCGCAGGGTTCGGCCATAGGCCGAGTGGCTGCCGAGCACTATTTTGAAGAAGTTCTTGAGGGTGCTCGTTTGATAGAGGCCCAGTGCTCGAAGAATATTATGTTTGAATGACATGTATTCCCATTGTAAAAACAATGTTTTTATTGAATTTATCAAGGCTGTATTTATACTTGTGCCCGAAAGTATTGTGATGCCTCCTGTGCGGCCGTTTCTGTATACATGTGTATAACCTGAAAGATTGCGGTCGTTGGCTTCAGCCCCCACGCATATAATGTGGGGGTGTTCGCAGAAGACACGTGTTCACACTTAATCCAACGTCTTGGTCCTATTAAGGAGGTGATAGCGCAGCGAACTAGGCAACCGGACTATAATGCTTTAACACTTTCACTTAGCCAGAGGAGTTTGACAATGGGGCTACTATATAGCCCCTGGTGGCTCCGCACTCACCCGAATTCGGGATGCGTAAATGCCTGGCCAGGAAACGGCCCTTTGTTAAGGCAGAGGAATTCTAAGATTCCGATAGGTCATCGAGTGGTTGACCAGTCTCACGCTATATCATGACAGTCAGTTTTTGGCTTTCTCTACTGAGGTGCTCGTCCGGATGAACCAGGGCACAATCGCAGTAGTTCTCCTGGTGCCGCCTTAGCCGATAGAGCAGAACGTAAGGCAGCAGAACATAGGAGCCGGGCAAACCCAACATTTGACCAAAGACATGATTCGAAGCTGATGCATATAAGGCCAAACTCGCGACGCCGAACACTCCCTAAGGTATTCGGTCTTTATTGTGGGCCTGAACAGTGCCCTTTGTATGAAGCCCCTGGTGTCCAGGTACATGCATTATTCTAACGTGGCCACATGCCAAGACGTCAGCATCCTTCTTAATAGTACTGAGAATCCGAGGGATGTGTATCAACAAGAGACAGTAAGAAAGGTTTACGCAGGGTCTTAATCTAAAAAGAATCCTTGGAACGGGTCCCTGCTGCACGCCTACACCTGTGTCTCCGTTGTGCCGTATCCTGGACGGGTGTAGCACGATGGTCATCTGTAAAAGAGAGGAACTTAGGTGAAAAGTTGTCAAGCAAAAAGGTAGGTTTAAAGAACCATGTACAATTCAAGATGAGTAAAAATTGCCACTTGTCTGCGCGCGTTGAGCCCCTTGTATTTGTAATAGGGGTGTGGCCATCAAACCTGTATGAATTACATATAGCTACGTCGGACTCGTCTAACCGTGTCCATAGTCTTGACGACCTATCGAATGCTTTAGTTGGTGAGGCCGTTTTAGTGTGCGGCTGCCAAGGCAGCCGCACTCTCTTCGGCGCGCAGGGATCGCTCAATATTTCCATTGACTGTAATGATGCCACATGGACCGGGCATCTTGAGCATGAGGGAAGCATAATGCGATATTGCATTAAAGCGAGCGAAAGCTTCGCGTCCAAGTAGTGCTTGATAGCCACTTTGGAACAGAGCGATGTGGAAGGTTAAATTTTCGCTGCGAAAGTTATTGGGGAAGCCGAATATAACCTCTAGTAGCAGGGAGCCCATGCAATGAGCCCCTGGGCCTGGCGTTACTCCTTTAAAGGTAGTATTGCTGTGGCGAATTTTTGTTGGGTTTATCCCCATTTTGCGGACTGTGTCCTGATATATCAGGTTTAGACTGCTGCCACTGTCCATCAGGACTCGTGTGAAGAGGTATCCGTCAATTATTGGGTCTAATACCAAGGCAGCCCATCCTGCGCACCGGATACTTGCTGAGTAATCCTGATGGTCGAAAGTGATCGGTTGAGACGACCAGTGGCAGGACTCCGCGGTGATAGGCCCTTGGGCATATTTCTCTGGGAGTGCCGCTTTGTTTCTCCCCTTGATCACGTGTAACACGTTTACTGTTTTGACTTCTGGTGGAAATTTCTTTTGTTCCCCAGTGTCTTGCTTGAGAGGCTCATCCTCGTCTTCGCTTGGTGTATCCTCCCCCTTGTGTACGGTGTTGAGCTTGCCAGACTGCTTGAAGACCCAACTTTCTCTGTGGGTATGATTAGCGGGTTTGCCAGGGGTGCTATGGATCTGACATATTCGGTCCAGAATTTTGTTTAGGCTGGACAGTTCATCTCTGGCGCCTTTAGAGGACGGCTTTTGCTGACCTGGCCGAGAGCTTCTGAATCCGGCATTTACCGCCGTGCTCTTCGGGATGTCTTCTTTTTTCGGCGCTTATTATTTTTGCTATGTCGTGATTTCCCATTTCCATCTCTAACTTCGGATGTACTTGGGTCGCTGGTGCTGCATCGGGCTAGCCAGCTGTCCTCGCCCGCGCAAAAGTGGGTCATGAGGTTTGTTAATGCTAACATTGTTCTCGGCTTTTCATGGCCGAGGTGTCTGGCAAGCCATTCGTCTCGGACGCTGTGCTTAAAAGCTGCCAAGGCATCGGCGTCCGGACAGTCGACTATTTGGTTCTTTTTAGTAAGAAACCTGTTCCAAAGCTTTCGGGCTGACTCTCCGGGCTGTTGAGTTATATGACTCAAATCATCCGCATCCGGAGGTCGGACATAAGTCCCTTGAAAATTTGCCCAAAAAGCGTCTTCGAGCTCTTCCCAGCTTCCAATGGAGCTTTCGGGGAGGCTTTTAAGCCAGTGCCGAGCTGGCCCTTTGAGCTTGAGGGGTAAGTACTTGATGGCGTGGAGATCGTCTCCTCGTGCCATATGGATACGGAGGATATAGTCCTCAATCCAGACCCTAGGGTCTGTTGTTCCGTCGTATGCCTCTATGTTGACGGGTTTGAATACCTCTGGAAATTCATGGTCCAGCACCTCGTCGGTGAAACATAGGGGGTGTGCGGCACCCCTGTATCTGGGTGTACCATGATGTTCGGATGTTTGTTGTGTTGCATCGTATGCTAGAGCTCGCTTGCGTGGTCCATAGATGGATCTGGTTGCGCCGTCCTTTTGATGCGAGCCCTCGCGTGGTTCGCGTATTGGCTTATGTGCGACGTTGTTTGCCGCTCTATGTTGGCCGTGAGGTCATCTATCCTGCCAGATGGCCATTTTAATTTTTGGTTGCGGGGGATCTAAGGCCTCCTCATCAAATTCAGGTAGCAACTTCCGCTTCGGGTAGCTCTTGGTGGGGCGATTACCGCCGCTCTTCGCTGCTGTGTTGAGTAATTTACTCCATCTGATTCTGAGTGTGTCTTGCGCAGCCTTGAGCCTTTGCTTCTGCTTTTTTAGACTCCTCGCGGTGGAAACAAGCCTTTGACGGGCATTCTATTGCTCCGGGTGTCTGTCCAGTGTGATGTCATCCGGACTATTATTTTTGACAGAGTCGGGTTATTCGGTTTGATTCTCCATGTTGTCGTGGTCCGGCGATGGTTCACCCTGCTCTAACGCTGGGTCTATATGATCGTTGTCTCTGCTGAGGCGGGATTTGGAGCGGCGCTTACGCCGCCGCTTTGACTGCTTCTTGAGGGGACAACCCTTCGTTGCGTCCTTCCGTTCCTCGTCGTCGTTTTCTTTTGGTGTGTCCACCATGTATACGTCATGTGATGAAGTGGGCGTCTAGTGCCCTGTGGGCAGTGGTTCCTGTTTGTCTCCTGCATCGTCGTCCATACCGTCGATGTCTTCGGAGTCGAAGTCGAGCATGTCGGTTAAGTCATCGATAGTGGCCACTAAGTGGGTGGTGGGTGGGCGGCGAATTTCTTCGTCATCCGCATCCCAATCATGTTGGACATAGTTCGGCCAGGACTCTCCTGACAAGGAGAGAGACTTTAATGAATTCAGTATGTCGCCGAAGGGCGAGTGCTAAAAGATATCCGCGGAGGTGAACTCCATGCTTGGCGCCCAGTCGGATTTGATAGGCACGGGCGTAGGCGGTTCGGAGTCCGTGGCCGGGGAAGGAACCGGCAGTTTGGCAACACGGCTCTCGTGAAGGGTAAGGTTGATATTCGGCTCGATCGCTGCTGAGGATACGGCCTCCGTGACGGGGTCTATCCACCCGTCCATGGATGGCGCAACTGGCTCTGAATCAAGGCTCGGAGCGGCTGCCGGTGCGATCTCCTGAATACGGTCCGATGGTAGAGCTAAATCGTACTCATTGTGACCGCGTGGCGCACCAGGCAAGGGCTTGAATCTGTCGAAGATCAAGTCTCTGTGGATATCGGCCATGTAATTTAAGCTTCCAAACCTGACCTGATGGCCAGGGGCGTAGCTTTCGATCTTCTCCAGATGGCCAAGGGAGTTGGCCCGCAGTGCGAAGCCACCGAACACAAAGATCTGTCCGGGGAGAAAAGTCTCACCCTGGACTGCATCGCTATCGATGATAGAAGGAGCCATCAAGCCTAACGGCGACGACACAGAGGAACTCTCAATGAAAGCACTAATGTCGGTGTCAAAACCGGCGGATCTCGGGTAGGGGGTCCCGAACTGTGTGTCTAAGGCGGATGGTAACAGGAGGCAGGGGACACTATGTTTTACCCAGGTACGGGCCCTCTTGATGGAGGTAAAACCCTACGTCCTGCTTGATTTATTCTTGATGATATGAGTATTACAAGAGTTGATCTACCACGAGATCGGAGAGGCTAAACCCTACAAGCTAGCCTATGGTATGATTGTATGTTATTGCGTCCTACGGACTAAAACCCTCCGGTTTATATAGGCACCGGAGAGGGTTAGGGTTACACAAGGTCGGTTACAAAGGAGGAGATATCCATATCCGTACTACCTAGCTTGCCTTCCACCACCAAGTAGAGTCCCATCCAGAAACGAGACGAAGTCTTCAATCTTGTATCTTCATAGTCTAACAGTCCGGCAAAAGGATATAGTCCGGCTGTCCGGAGACCCCCTAATCCAGGACTCCTTCAAGCACCCTTCAAGACCTTGTGAGCCTTGTCAAGTAAATAAAACTCCTCTTCGAGTCTACCAAGATCAACCCCAAGCTTGGCCATCTCAGAGTTTAGCACACGAGATACAACAAGAGCATGATCAAGATCTTTCTTTAATTTAGCGTGGTCATCGTTGTATGACTCCTCAAGAGCCAAACGAAGACCTCGCTCTTCCTTAAGAGCATTGGAAAGATCCAAAATCTCATCGGCATAGTCATGACTATGCCCATCCATCTTAGAGATGGTATCTTCGTGAGCCTCGATCATGTCATTGGCTTCACCAAGTTGTTCCAAGAGAGCAACGAAGTGCTTCTTGGATTTACCCTTGAGCTTACTCATAAAAGACTCAAATTCATTCTCCTCCACATTGGACCCCTCATGTGCATCAATGCAATGTGTCAAAGAAGGATTATTAATGATGGTAGTTTTGATGTTGGGGGTTACCTTGTTGGTGGCTTTAGCCATGAGGCACTTGGCGGTGAAGTTCTCATTGGGTGAGTCGAAGAGAGACACCCATGGAGTTGTCGCAATGGCAATGGAGGCCACGGCAACCGACTCACCGTCTTCATCATCATCATCATCCTTATTTTACTCTTCTTGTGCCACCAATCCCTTGGGAGGAGTCTTCTTGGTGAAGTTGCTCTTGTTGGGGAAAGACTTGGCCTTATCTTTTCGGATGAGCTTGCCACCATTGTCTTCCCTTTTCTCATAAGGACATTCTGCAACAAAGTGGCTCACATTTCTACAATTATAGCAAGTCCTCACTCATTGCTTGACCTTTGCGCCACTTGAGTTGTTCTTGTTGAAGTTGGGCCTTGTGTTCTTCTTGCTCCAAAATTGCCTTGAAGCAAGAGTCATGTGTTCATGATAAGCATACTTTGTATCTTCGGGATTGCGCTCCTCTTCTTCCTCTTCTTCCACACTAACCTTGGCCTTCAAGGCAAGGTTGGGCTTCTTTCTCTTTGAGAGCATAACACCGCATTGTCGGCGGTCTTTTCCAAGATGCTCATAACCACAAACTCATCCAACACTTCACTTGAGGACAAGGTGTGGAAGTCTGGTCTTTCACGAATGACAGAGGACATGGCCTTGTGGTAAGGCATCATGGCCTTGAGGAATTTGCGCTTGATCCAATTGTCATCCGTATCCTTGCTCCCATGATCTCGGAGTGAGACCGCGAGAGTAGTTAATCTCCGATAAAGCTCACGAGGTTCTTCATCTTCTTTCATTGCAAACTCATCGGTTTCATCTTGCACCACTTCATAGTTGGAGCGTTGAATGCTTGCGCTTCCCCGGTAGAGAGACACAACATGGCGCCATGCATCCTTGTCCACAGTGAAGGGTCGGAGATGAGCAAGATTCGGGTGGAATTGCATCTTGGATGATGAAGAGAGCATTCTCATTGAATTGATTATCCGCGGCTTCTCTAGGGGTGAAGTTTCTTCGGTCATGTGGATAAAAACCTTCTTCAATGATTCTCCAAAGGTTAGTATTGACATGGTTCAAATGACGCTTAAAGCGATAAACCCAAGAATCAAAGTCCTCATTTTTCACAAACTTAGGGGGAGGACCGGCATGATTCAAATGAGTGGAAGGAATCGGTCCACCATAAGTAAGTGGAGGTTCCACATGAGCAAAGATGTCGTTGCCAATTTCCCCACTAGAAGAATGAGCCTTTTCACTAGTAGCTTCCCCCTTGTCGGAGTTAGCATCCATCACCTTGTTAGTGGGATCACCCACTTTCAACGGTGCGGTACATAGTTTAAGCCCTTCTAAGAATTTATTAAACATGCTTTCAACCTCGGTCGTCATGGAGGTTTTCAATGTGTCCAAAGCCACATTGAATTCCTCACGAGAGACCGCGGTTCCCCCATCGGGCGTAGACGAGACCGGATTCACACCGGAGTGCTCCACCACACTGTCTACGGTGTCAACCATACTCTTCGGATGGCAAAGTCCTTAATAAAGAGACGAGGCTCTGATACCAATTGAAAGGATCGATATAGTTGACTAGAGTGGGATGAATAGGCAACTAACAATTTTTAGCTTTTCTTTACCAATTTAAACTTTGCATCAAAGTAGGTTGGCTATGCAACTAGGTGAGCAACCTATATGATGCAACAAGAACAAGTACACAAGCAAGCAAGGGATATAACACAAATAAGCTTGCACAAGTAAAGGCACGAGACAACCAAGAGAGGAGTCGGTGAAGACGAGGATGTGTTACCGAAGTTCCTTCCTTTTGAGGGGAAGTACGTCTCTGTTTGAGCGATGTGGAGGCACAATGCTCCCCAAGAAGCCACTAGGGCCACCATATTCTCCTCACGCCCTCACACAATATGAGATGTCGTGATTCCACTATTGGTGCCCTTGGAGGCGGCAACCGTACCTTTACAAACAAGGTTGGGGCTATCTCCAAAACTTAATTGGAGGCTCCCAACGACACCACAAAGCTTCACCACAATGGAATATGGCTCCGCAGTGACCTCAACCGTCTAGGGTACTCAAACACCCAGGAGTAACAAGATCCGCAAGGGATGAGTGGGGGGAATCAAATCTCTCTTGGTGGAAGTGTAGATCTAGGCCTTCTCAACCAATCCCTAAAGAATCAACAAGTTTGATTGGCTAGGGAGAGAGATCGGGTGAAAATGGAGCTTGGAGAAATAATGGAGTTTAGGGGTGGAAGAGGTAGTCAACTCGGAGAAGAAGACACCCCTTATATAGTGGAAGAACAAATCCAACCGTTATCCACCAACTCAGCCTGCGAAGCACGGTACTACCACGCCGGGGACGCGGTACTACCGCAAGTGCACACGATACTACCGCAGGGCCCCGCGATACTACCGCCCGAGCAGCAGAAACCAGAACAGCCCAGATGCAATGAAGCAGAGGGCGGTAGAACCGCTAGCGCGGTACTACCGCTCCCCCTTGCGGTACTATCGCAAGGCATGGATGGTCCAGATTTTGGGAAGGCATGGACAAATAAAAATACATCCGCGGCAACTTCCGCTGAGTTGGGATCTATGCAAAAATCCGACATGGTAGTACTGCAAGCCAGGAGCGGTACTACCGCACGTGGTGCGGATGTAAAAAATTACATCTGCTCCTACTGCCGTGCAAGCTGCTGAGCCTGGCCAAAGCGCATGGTACTACCACGCACCTCGTGCGGTACTACTGCGTAGGGCGCGGATGTAAAAAATTACATCCGCCCCTACTACCGCAATAGCAGCGGCGCCTGGCCTGAGGCCACAGTACTACCGCTCCAAGGAAGCGGTACTACCGTGGGCACTTACGGTACTACCGCACAGGAGGCCGGTACTACCGCAAGGGCCAGCGGTACTACCGCTCCTGGGAGCAGTACTACCGCATGCCCTAGTTTAGCAAACATGACATTTTGCATAGACACGAAAAGACGGAGGGTGCTCCAAAGTGCCAAAGGAAAGTCAGTGCAAAGGGGTAGACGTGTACGTGATGATTCCACCCAAACCTTTCCAAAGCGGACCCCCTCTTAATAGTACGGCTTTCCTACAACTCAAATCCACCGAAAAGAAACGTAGAGAAACATTGTCTTCAATAATCTTTGAGGGGCACCAAATCGTATTGTGCCTAGTGATGAAAAGTCTGAAACACTCAATGCACGTGATTAGTCCGCAAAAGCATTGTCATCAATCACCAAAACAACTAAGGGATAAATATGTCCTTACAGATGGGCACAACCCACCAGGGCACACCTGGGCCTCCAGGTGCGCCCTGGTGGGTTGTGCTCCCCTCGGAGCACCCCCAGGTACTTCTCCGGCCCACTGGATGTCTTCTTGTCCAAAAAAACCACAAAAAGTTTCGCTGTGTTTGGACTCCATTTGATATTGATTTCTTGCAATGTAAAAAAACATGCAGAAAACAACAACTCGCACTTGGCACTATGTCAATAGGTTAGTACCAAAAATGATATAAAATGACTATAAAATGATTGTAAACATCCAAGAATGATAATATAACAGCATGAAACAATCAAAAATTATAGATACGTTGGAGGCGTATCACCCCCCCCCCAAGGAAGGAGGTTGAATAGGAGAAGGAGGAGGGGGTTCGGGCCCCCTTTCCTTCCTCCCCCCTCTCTTCCCTTCCTCCCCCCCCCCTCTTCCCTTTTCCCCCCTCCGGTAAAAGGAAAGGAGTGGCCGAATTGGAATAGGGCCCCCAAGTAGGATTCCTCCTACTTGGGGCGCCCAAGGCAGATCCCCCCTCCCACCTATATATACATGGGGAAGGGGCGCCTAGAACACACACCAACAATTGTTAGCCGTGTGTGGCGCCCCCCTCCACAGTTTACGCCTTCGGTCATATTCACGTAGTGCTTAGACAAAGTCCTGCGAGGATCACTTCACCATCACCGTCACCACACCGTCGTGCTAACGGAACTCTCGCTCGACACTTTGCTAGATCAAGAGTTCGAGGGACGTCATCGAGCTGAACATGTGCAGAACTCGGAGGTGTCGTGCGTTGGTGCTTGATCGGTCAGAACAATAAGAAGTTCGACTACATCAACCGCGTTGTCAAACGCTTTCGCTTTCGGTCTACGAGGGTACGTGAACACACTCTCCCCCTCTCGTTGCTATGCATCTCCTAGATAGATCTTGCGTGAGCTGTAACGCCCGGATAATTATGCTACAGTAATCCCATGCTAACGACGCCACGTCACCGTGATGATTCAATCACATTCGGTTTCAAATTCAAAATTAAATCAAACAACAAAAGTAAATAAAAGAACAAGGAGAAACAAAAAACCTCCACCCCCCACCGGGCCAACAGACCCAGCTGGCCTACCAGCCCACACCGCGTGGGGATAAGACTGAGTCCCCCTCTCCTCGTCAGCTCCCTGAGATCTTTTCCCCCGCACGATCCCCCTCACTCCCCCACGTTCCCCTCCTCCCCGAAACCCCCTCGCCGCGACGCCTCAGGCACCGCTGCCTCGACCCCGCCACCAACCGACGCCATGCCGTCACTGGATCATTCGCGTCCTCCTCCCTAGTGGCTCCATCGCGCCGTCGCCGTCCTCGTCGTCGACCACCGCCGCCCCGAGCTTCGGCGCCTCCCCGAGCTCACTTTAGCACCTCTACAGGGCCTCGTGAGCACGCTCCCCTCTTCCCCCTTCCTGCTCCTATGCCTTGGCCTGCGCGCCCCGCATCGCGGTTGCCTGCTTGCCACCCGTGGCCTCCCGAAAGAGCGCATGGTCGCGTCCCGCCTAGCACGCCCGGCACCCGACCACCGCGCCCCACAGTTGCACCCGGCCACCCTCGCCTCGCCCTGGCGCCCTCCTGTGCGCGCCCGCAACGCTGCACGCGCTCACACGCGACCCCGTCCGATGTGGCCTCGCCCCGCTGATGCTTCTGCTACCGCTGCCGGCGCCTTCCTGCCTGCGCCGTAGCCGCGTCATGCCGCCCCTGCCTACAGCCTCGCCGTCGCTGGCCCGCCGCGATCGTGGCCCTTCCCCCGCCTCTCCTGGCCACCACCGCGGCCGCGCTGCTCACTCCTGCCGCCCCACTGATGCCCCGCCTGCCGCCCTAGCGCCTGCATGCCGTCACCCTATGGCCAGCCGGCGAGCCTCGCCCCGCCGCGCCGGGCTTCGGCCCCGACGGGAAACCACGTCCGCCCCGCCCGGCTCCAGCGCTCGCACGCCCGTGGCCATGCCGGCGGGCGCCCCCGCCCATTTCTCCCGGTGCCCCCCCTCCCCCGGGGGGGCCTATGACAGTGGGGCCCGCCCCCAAAGCCTTAAAAAAGAAGTTTAAACATAAAAACAATTAATTAATTAATTAGGTAATAAATTAACCTGATTAACTTTGCTTAATCAGTCCAATTAACTAAATTAGTTAATTTAATCCTGTTAATTTAGTTAGGTCAATGACAGGTGGGTCCCCCACGTTAGCTTGACCAATCAACGCCTTGTTGACTACTGACATCATGATGATGTCATCCTAATGCAATAACTCCATTTTAGAATTAAAATTAATCTCAGAATAGTGTTTAAACTTTGAAAAATCATAGAAAATAACCGTAACTCGGATGAAGAAGTTTTGTACATGAAAGTTGCTCAGAACAACGAGACGAATCCAAATACGTGGTCCGTTTGTCTGCCACATGCCCCTAGCATAGCGAACCTGCAACCTTCCCCCTCTAGTTCGTCTGTCCGAAAATGCCAAACTTCGGGAAAACTTTCCCGGATGTTTTCCCCCTTCGCCATTATCGGCCACTACCGCATTAGGGCACACCTAGCACCGCTTAATTTTATATCATGCATCTGTGTTGCATTTGTGTGCTTTATATTTACTATTTCTTCCCCCTCTTCTCTCCGGCAGACCTCAGGACTGACGCAGCCGCCGAGTACGACTACGCCCTGACGATGAGCACTTTTCAGCAGAGCTTCCAGGCAAGCCCTCCCTTTGATCATCCCGGTATCGCCCATTCCATTCTCTCACGCTTGCATTAGATTTTCCTACTGTAATTGATTGCTCCTATTCTGATGCATAGCCTGCTTTTGTACCTGTTGTTGTACCTTACCTGCTTATCCTAAACTGCTTAGTATAGGTTGGTTAGTGATCCATCAGTGACCCCCACCTTGTCCTTGTTGCCCCTGGTTCATCATCGACGACTCAATCAACGTGATCGACAATAAAAGCCCGACACCTCACATCACATCATGCCCCTTTTGTTGCTCAACTCTACAGAGTTACCATCGAGTGCCGAGGGTGGTACCTCATAATGCACTCCTGGTGATGACTCTGTAGTGTAGCTATTCGGTCGTGGTCATCGAGGGTGATTCCTCGTTGACCACTCCTGGTACAACTCTGTCGTGCAACCCCTCAAGTGTGAACCTCGAGGGTGGTTCCTCTTACGTTCACCTTGATGAATGCAAGAGTGTAATTCACCGAGGGTGATTCCTTGGGTTTTCCCCTTGATGTTTGGACACACAGTTACGTTGACTTTACTTGAGACCTTGGTGAAAGTCGGGCGGGCCCGGAGAGCACCCGCAAGATAATTACGTGGCACGACCGGGCATTCTGGGCCCTTGCCGTAAGTCCACGAGATGGGGCGACGGGGTCACATCGATCGTGAGTCTCTGCTCGTCTCCGTAAGCTAATAATACACTATGGTTTGGGCATTTGTTCTGAGTTGGCCTTTGGCCTTTATGCACTAACCACCATGCGAGAATAGTTATGGGCCTCGACGACGTAGTATCAGCCGAAGCTTTGTCAGACGTCTAGTTCAGCATTGCGGCACGGCTGTGCCAGCACCATCCATGTAGAGGTGGAGCCTGGACCCGCCCTACACACAACGACCTGGAGTGCAACGGGCGATGGGCCCAGACCCCAGAGTGCTTAGGATGTAGACCGGCGGGGACCTCTCTACCGAGCCTAGGTAGGGCTACGACGTGTTGATCTTCCGAGGCCGGGCATTGACCCAGAGAAGTGTGTCCGGCCAGAGTAATCAAGTGTGTTGGAAAACGTGATGCACCCCTGCAGGGAAGATTATCTATTAATAGCCGTGTCCACGGTAACGGACGTTCAGACCTATATCCTGATCTTTTACAACTAGAATTTGATACTTGAGATACGTGGCCCTAGGATTGCTTTCTCGCAAGGAGTCGAGGAAGGATCTCTGGGCATTAATGCTACAAAGTGCTTGTTAATTATAAACTGCTATTCTTTACTCTTCTACATGCTGCAAGATGCTTGGAGTTGCTTGAAGATGCTAGTCTTTGATAGGCTAGGCCTTCCTCTCTATTCTGGCATTCTGCACTTCAGTCCACAAATACAACCCTTCCATTTGATACCAATGCATAGTTAGTATAGATCTGATGCTTGCGAGTACTTTGGATGAGTACTCATCGTTGCTTTGCTACCCCCTTTTTCCCTTCTTCTTTCCGGTTGTTGCAACCAGATGGTGGATCGTTGGAGCCAGATGCCACCACCGACGGATACTGCTACGTGGAGACCACCGGCGACCAGGAGTAGTTAGGAGGTCCCAGGCAGGAGGCCTTGCCTCTTCGATCGTTGTTGCTTTTGTGTTTGACTTCTTAAGGCATCCTTGTTTAACTTATGTCTGTACTCAGATATTGTTGCTTCCGCTGACTCGCTTATGTATTGAGCTATGTATTCGAGCCCTCGAGGCCCCTGGCTTGTAATATGAAGCTTGTATTATTTTATTTGTGTTTAGAGTTGTGTTGTGATATCTTCCCGTGAGTTCCTGATCTTGGTCGTACATGTTTGCGTGTATGATTAGTGTACGATTGAATCGGGGGCGTCACAAGTTGGTATCAGAGCCGACTGCCTGTAGGAACCCCCTTTTCAACTCCTTGGCCGAAGTTGAGTCTAGTATTTGAAAATTACTTTACTAACATTGCTGTGCGGCTTACGGGCCCACAACGCCATTGGGTGTTATTAGGATCTTTTAATCCTCGTCTATACTCTGGGGCTCTAATCTCTCTTCTATCCAGGTTAAATAATTTTGCTAACTCCAACCTTAGGATCTCGTGATCACATCCATCTGGAGATTGTATTACGCCTTTCTTGAATTGAGGGCCAGGATCTTCTTCACATTGTTCATGGGCTACAGGATCCTTTTATCGAGGGCACCCTGCATCGTCCCCTGCAGTTTCCTCGCTCTAGTGGTTTTCTCTAACGTTGATGTAGCCTTTGCTATGTCTCGTTGTTGTATCCCTCCATCGTGAGCATGCATGCCGCCTAGTATGTCTAGGATGATCCTCTTGTCTGAACTCATACTAACAACGTTTAAATGGCTCTGAATATGTATTTGTATGTCTTTAATGACTACTGCTTTGTACATACTATGCCTTTGCTCATGTTCAAGTTACATCATGAATGACTCCATACACATGCTCCAACCTCTTGTTAAAATTTCTCCCTGATGTTTTTAGCAGGATGGCTGATGATCCTCCACCTCCACCTTATATTGTTGCAATGATGCAGCAATTTGAATTGAATCGCTAGTTTATGACTGGGGTAATGGCTCGGTTTCCAAACCAAAATGCTCATCAATAGCCTGCCCCAATAACACTGCGAGAATTTGTGCGCCTCAACCCGTCCATTTTCCACAACTCCACCAATCATGTGGATGCTGATGATTGGCTTCGTGACATCATGTTTTAGATGGAGTCAGCTAATGTTGCCCTTACTAGTTATGTCATCTTTGCGACATTTCACCAAAAGGGTTCAACTGCTCAATGGTGGGAAAGCCACAGGGGTATGCTGCCTGCAGAGACTGTAACCACTTGGCAGGAATTTCAGTTAGCCTTCCGTGCACGATGCATTCCTCAAGGTCTGATGGACTAGAAGAAGAAGGAGTTCCGCAAACTCTCACAGGGCACAATGACTGTGGATGAATATCAGAGGAAATTCCTTGAATTATCTCGCTATGCTACGAATGACGTCTGCACTGACGCTCGCAAGCAGGAGAAATTCCGTGAAGGACTGCATCCCGATATAAAGCTCGCACTTGTTGCTCATGATTGCACAGACTTTGCGACGCTTGTCAGCCAAGCTTTCGGAAGTGAAACTAGTCTGACTGAGTACCAGGAATCGCTCAAGCGTACTCGAGATGTTGGCCATCCTCGAGTCAGTCTACTCAGAAACATCGAGTCTGGATCCCACACAATGTTCAGCACTGACCTGCTCCAACAGCAAGGCCGTCTTATGTTGCACCTCGTCTGCCTCCCCCATCGAGACAGCTAACGATTCAGGGTGGACAGTCCAATGTTGTGGCTCCTCCCCATAATGATGGCTTATGCCACAAATGTGGACAGCCTGGACACCGTACTCACAACTGTCGCCAGGATCGGCCTAAAAGGGCACCACGTTCTACTGTGGGTCATATGAAGGGCCGATGAAACCATCATATCAGTAGTTGTAGTGCCGGACCGCCTGCTATGAGTGGTGGTCAAGTCACCCATGTCAAGATGGATGAAGCTCGTGAGTCCCCAAAAATTGTGATGGGAGTCTTCATGTTAATTCAGTGACAGCTTCCGTTCTCTTTGATTCAGGAGCATCGCATGCTTTTGTGTCCCAACAATTTGCTCAGTCGCATGAGTTATACATGGAAAAATTACCAACTCCTTTAGCGGTTCAATCTCCGGGATCCAAGTGACAAACCACAATGGTAAGCCCCCACAACCAAATCGAAATTGGAGGCTTACTTTTCCGGCTTCTCTCATTGTACTCAGACCTTCCAACATAGACATCATTCTTGGAATGGATTGGTTGACAGCCCATAAAGCTAGGATTAATTGTGCCGCCAAGACAGTCTAGCTCACTCACCCTTCTGGCCAGTTGATAAACTACTCAACTCAGATGGTCCAGGATGCCGAGAATCAGATATATGTTCTAAATGCATTGAATGCTTCACCTCTCGAGGGAATAAAGAACATTCCAGTCGTTCGTGATTTTGAGGACGTCTTTGCAGAAGAACTTCCAGGAATACCCCCTGCTAGAGGTGTGGAATTCATCATAGACTTGAAACCGGGCACTACTCCTATAGCCAAGAGACCATACAAGATGCCGCTGCATGAACTCCTTGAGCTGAAGGAGGAAATCGACAAATCTCTTATCAAGGGTTTCATTCGCCCTAGTTCATCTGCTTGGGGGCACCTTCTCTCTTTGTCAAGAAGAAGGATGGTACGAATTGTTTGGTCCAAGATTACCGGCCTATCAACCAGGTAACAATTCAGAACAAGTATCCGCTTCCCAGAATCAATGATCTGTATGATCAACTTGTTGGTTCATCGGTATTCTCTAAACTGGATTTGAGGTTGGGTTACCACTAGATTCGGGTTCATGAAGAGGATATTCCCAAGACCGCATTCGTTACTCACTATGGTTCATATGAGTAGACCATTATGTCTTTCAGTTTAACCAATGCTCCATCCACCTTATCTCATCTTATGAACTATATATTCATGGAATACCTCGACCAGTTTGCCATAGTTTACGTGGATGATATCCTTGTGTACTCTAAGAACAAAGAAGAACATGCTGAACATCTTCGACTTGTTCTAGGAAAACTTCGAGAGCATCAACTATATGCTAAGTATTCCAAGTGTGAATTCTGGCTTCCCAAAGTAACCTACCTTGGCCATGTGATCTCCAAGGATGGTATTGCCGTCAACCCTGAGCGAGTTCAGGCTATTCTTGACTGGACTCCTCAGAAGAATGTCAAACAAGTCAGAAGTTTTCTCGGACTCGCCAGCTATTGCCGTCGATTTGTCAAGAACGCCAAGCCTGTGACTGGTCTTCTTCACAAAGGCATCAAGTTCGAGTGGACAGAAAAGTGTCAGGAAAGTTTCCAAGCGCTCAAAGACAAGCTGACTTCTGCCCCAGTGCTTGCTCCTCCCGATACTAAGAAGGATTTCGTCATTTACTGTGATGCTTCACGACAAGGATTAGGATGTGTCCTAATGCAAGAGCGCAGAGTGATTCCTTATGCCTCTCGTCAATTGCGCCCTCACGAAGAGAACTACCCTATTCATGACCTCGAGCTTGCTGTTGTCATACATGCACTGAAAGAGTGGTGACATTACCTTCTCGGTAATCGTTGCGAGATCTTCACCGACCACCAGAGTATGAAGTACTTGTTTACCCAGCCAGACCTGAACCTCCATCAGCAGAGATGGATGGAGACCGTAGAAGATTTTGACTTGGGTATTTCTTATACACCAGGCAAGGCTAATGTAATGGCTTATGCCTTGAGCCGCAAGTCATATTGCAACCACCTCCAGGTTTGCACAGTTCAGCCCTCGCTTGTTGAAGAATTCAGAAAGCTGAACCTCCATATTGTTCCTCCTGGTGTACTCGCTCCCCCTCCTAAGGAGTTCCACAAGATGAACCTCCGTGTTGTACCTCAGGGTTCCCTCAATACCCTGGTTGTCGAACCAAATCTCATGGAGAGCATCAAGAGACTGCAGAAGTATGACCCACAAGTTGAGAATATTAAGCGCTACCTCGCAGAAGGAAGGCCCTCATTCTTCACTATTGAAGATGATGACACCTTGTTCTTTAAAGGTCGCCTAGTGGTTCCTTCAAACGACAACCTGGATATGGTTCAGGAAGTTATGAAAGAAGCTCATGACACTCCATTATCTATTCATCCCGGTAGTACCAAGATGTACCAAGACATTCGTCAGAGATTCTGGTGGTCCAATATGAAGCAAGACATTGCTCATTATATTGCTGAATGTGATGTTTGTCGTTGTATCAAAGCAAAACATCAAAGGCCTGTTGGAACTCTGCAACCTATCTCTATACCTGAATGTAAATGGGACCATGTTGAAATGGACTTCGTGACTGGATTCCCCAAATCGCAGAAAGGTAATGATGCTATTCTTGTCGTCATTGACCGGCTTTCTAAAGTTGCGCATTTTCTGGCTGTCAAAGAAACCATCACTGCTAGTTAGCTGGCAACTCTCTATATGTCCAGAATTGTTTCACTTCACGGTATTCCGCTGGTAATAAGCTCAGACCGTGGCAGCTTATTCACTTCAAGATTCTGGGCTAGTTTCCAAGAAGCTATGGGAACTCATCTATCTTTTAGCACTGCTTTTCACCCTCAGTCGCAGGGACAAGTTGAATGCGTCAATCAAGTTCTTGAAGACATGCTTCGATCTTGTGTCATTTCCTTCGGCAAGAAATGGGAGGAATCTCTCCCGTATCCTGAGTTCTCCTACAACAATAGCTATCAAGCTAGTCTGAAGATGGCCCCCTTCGAAGTGTTATATGGACAAAAGTGCCGGACCCCTCTGAACTGGTCAGAAACTGGGGAACATCCACTCTTCGGTCCTGATATTATCCAACACGCTGAAGAACAAGTTCACGTCATTCACGAGAATCTTAAGACTGCTCAGTCACGTCAGAAAAGTCAGTATGACCGTCATCACAAAGACATGGTCTATCAACCTGGGGAAAAGGCTTATCTTCGAGTCACACAAATGAAGGGTGCACACCACTTCGGGATCAAGGGCAAGCTAGCTCCTCGCTATATTGGTCCTTTCACTATTCTCGAAAGGCGTGGAAAAGTGGCATACCATTTGGAACTACCATCGAACCTTTCTCAGGTTCACAATGTGTTCCACGTGTCACAACTCCGCCGCTGCTTCAAGGACCCAATCCGAGCAGTGGATTATGAAGTGCTCGAGTTGCAACAAGACCTCTCCTATAAAGAGCATCTGGTCCGCATTCTCGACCAAGCTGAACGCCGCACATGTCAGAAGGCGATCAAGTTCCTCAAGGTCTAGTGGTCGCATCATTCTGAAGACGAAGCCAATTGGGAACGCGAGGATCGCTTGCGTGATGAATACCCCAAAAATTTTCATTCTGCCACCTAAATCTTGGGACGAGATTTCTTATAGTGGAGGAGAATTGTAACCCCCGGATAATTATGCTACACTAATCCCATGCTAACGATGCCACGTCACCGCGATTTCTGTTGTTAACCTCGCGATGATTCATTCACATTCGGTTTCAAATTCAAAATTAAATCAAACAACAAAAGTAAATAAAAGAACAAGGAGAAACAAAAAAACCTCCCCCCCCCCCCCCCCCCCCCCCCCCCCACTGGGCCAACAGGCCCAACTGGCCTACCAGCCCACACCGCGTGGGGATAAGACCGAGTCCCCCCCTCTCCTCGTCAGCTCCCTGAGATCTTTTCCCCCGCACGATCCCCCTCACTCCCCCATGTTCCCCTCCTCCCCGAAACCCCCTCGCCGCGACGCCCCAGGCACCGCTGCCTCGACCCCGCCGCCAACCGCCGCCACGCCTTCGCCGGACCTCCCCCTCGCCGGATTGTCCCCGTCCTCCTTCCCAGAAGCTCCATCGCGCCGTCGCCATCCTCGTGGTCGACCACCGCCGCCCCAAGCTATGGTGCCTCCCCGAGCTCACTTTAGCACCTCTACATGGCCCCGTGAGCACGGTCACCCCTTCCCCCTTCCCGCTCCTCTGCCTTGGCCTGCGCGCCCCGCATCGCGGTTGCCTGCTTGCCGCCCGCGACCTCCCGAACGAGCGCACGGTCGTGTCCCGCCTAGCATGCCCGGGGCCCGACCACCGCGCCCCACAGCTACGCCCGGCCACCCTCGCCTCGCCCTGGCGCCCCCCGCGCGCGCCATCGATGCCGTGCGCGCCCGCGACACCGCGCGCGCTCACACGCGACCCCGTCCGCCGTGGCCTCGCCCCGCTGATGCTTCTGCTGCGGCTGTCGGCGCCTTCCCACCTGCGCCGTAGCCGCATCTTGCCACCCCTGCCTGCAGCCCCGCCGTCGCTGGCCCGCCACGACCGCGGCCCTCCCCCGCCTCTCCTGGCCACCGTCGCCGCCGCGCTGCTTACTCCCGCCGCCCCGCTGATACCCCGCCTGCCGCCGCCCCTAGCGCCTGCGCACCGTCGCCCTGCGCCCGCCTCCGTCTGTTGCGGCCGGCCGGCGAGCCTCGCCCCGCCGCGCCGGGCTTCGGCCCCGACGGGCACCCATGTCCGCCCCGCCCGGCTCCAGCGCTCGCACGCCCATGGCCATGCGGGCGGGCGCTAGCGCCCATTTCGCCCGGTGGCCCCCTGGGCCTATGATAGTGGGTCCCGCCCCCAAAGCCTTAAAAAAAGAAATTTTAAAATAAAATTAATTAATTAATTAATTATGTAATAAATTGACCTAATTAACTTTGCTTAATTAGTCTAACTAACTAAATTAGTTAATTTAATCCGGTTAATTTAGTTAGGTCAATGACAAGTGGGTCCCCCACGTCGGCTTGACCAGTCAACGCCCTGTTGACTGCTAACATCATGATGATGTCATGCTGGTGCAATAACTCCATTTTAGAATTAAAATTAATTTCAGAATAGTGTTTAAACTTTGAAAAATCATAGAAGATAATCCGTAACTCGGATGAAAAAGTTTTGTACATGAAAGTTGCTCAGAACGACGAGACGAATCCGAATACGTGGTCCGTTTGTCTGCCACACGCCCCTAGCATAGCAAACCTACAACCTTCCCCCTCTAGTTCGTTTGTCCGAAAATGCCAAACTTCGGGAAAACTTTCCCGGATGTTTTCCCCCTTCGCGAGTATCGTATAGTACCGCGTTAGGGCACACCTAGCATTGCTTAATTTCATATCATGCATCTGTGTTGCATTTGTGTGCTTTACATTTACTATTTCTTCCCCCTCTTCTCTCCGATAGACCTCGGGACTGACGCAGCCGCCGAGTACGACTACGCCCTAACGATGAGTACTTTTCAGCAGAGCTTCCAGGCAAGCCCTCCCTTTGATCATCCCGATATCGCCCATTCCATTCTCTCATGCTTGCATTAGATTTTGCTATTGTAATTGATTGCTCCTATTTTGATGCATAGCCTGCTTTTGTACATGTTGTTGTACCTTACCTGCTTATCCTAAACTACTTAGTATAGGTTGGTTAGTGATCCATCAGTGACCCCCACCCTGTCCTTGTTGCCCCTGCTTCATCATCGATGACTCGATCAACGTGATCGACGATCAGAGCCCGACACCTCACATCACTGTTGGGGAACACAGTAATTTCAAAAAAAATCCTACGCACACGCAAGATCATGGTGATGTATAGCAACGAGAGGGGAGAGTATTGTCTACATACCCTTGTAGACCGTAAGCGGAAGCGTTATGACAATGCAGTTGATGTAGTCGTACATCTTCACGATCGACCGATCCTAGTACCAAACGTACGGCACCTCCGTGATCTGCACACGTTCAGCTCCGTGACGTCCCGCGAACTCACGATCCAGTAGAGCTTCATGGGAGAGTTTCGTCAGCACGACGGTGTGATGACGGTGATGATGTTGCTACCGGAACAGGGCTTCGCCTAAGCACCTCTACGATATAACTGAGGTGGGTTATGGTGGAGGGGGGCACCGCACACGGCTAAAAGATCAACTGATCAACTTGTGTGTCCATGGGGTGCCCCCCTTCCCCGTATATAAAGGAGTGGAGGAGGGGGAGGGTCGGCCCTCTCTATGGCGCGCCCTGGGGGAGTCCTACTCCCTCTGGGAGTAGGATTTCCCCTTTTCCTAGTAGAAGTAGGAGCCCTTCCAAGTAGGAGTAGGAGAGGAAGGAAGGAGGAGAGAGGGAGGAAGGAAAGGGGAGCCGGCCCCCTTCCCAATTCGGATTGGGCTTGGGGGCGCATCTCCCTCTTTTCTCTTCCCTCTCCTCTATTCCACTAAGGCCCAATAAGGCCCATATACTCCCTGGGGGGTTTCGGTAATGTCGGGGGTTCGATGCGACATATGCCAATAGATAGCTTATCATGGTGGGGGCGAGTAGAACGTCGCCGGTGTCTGGAAACGGGATGAGGCGTAGACACGAACGCCGGCGTACTTTACCCAGGTTCGGGGCTCTCCTAGGAGATAACACCCCTAGTCCTGCTCTGCGGGGTCTCCGCATGATCACTAAGGCAAAGTGAATACAAGGGCGCTCCTCGAGCTGTATGCTGAAGGTAGGAGAAGGCAGGGCTAGATCTCTCCTCCCACTATGATATGGTCTAGTTCTAATGTGTGGGAACCCTTTGCATGGGTACCCTAGGGGGTTTATATAGGCCTACCCCCCAGGGGTACAATGGTAAACTGTCTGGGTGCAGGGTCCAGCCGTCAGGCTCTTCGCCTGCAGGCCCTTCCGCTGACTGCTGGGGCCCGCCGACTGGTGGGCCCCGTCGACTGGTCTGGTACGGAGCCGACAGGCCGTACCCGCCGCTTGCGGGTCTTGCCGGCTGCTAATTACTGTAGCCGTGCTTCTAATGACGCAGGCCTGGTCATGGGGTCGTGGCTACAGCCCCGCCGTCTGGCGGGTGATCACTGTAGCCACTCCCCGTCTCATCTGGTTAATGGCGCGGGGAACCCATGGGAGGGGCAGGCCGACTCCCTGGGGTCGGCTCCCTGCGGGTCCGACTAGTGGCGCTCTCGCCGTCTTCTGGACTCTCGCTGACTGGTAGGGCCCGTCATCCGTGGACCATACTAACAGGTCGTCGTGGGCACAGGACTCCGCCCACTGTTGCTGATGTCAGGGATGGCATGGCAACAGTGCCGTGCCAGACAGAGATCTCCAATGGTACAGCGCACTGTGGCCTAGCCATCTCCTGGAAAAGGGGAGGGAGTGGGCTTCACTGTTGCCACTCCCTGTCCCATCCCCACTGATGAGGACATGGGCTTTGTTGATGTTGTGGGCCGACTCCCCGTGGCCGGCTTCTCTGGAAGCCGCCAGGCGGGAGTCGGTCGGTCTTGACCTCGCCTCTAGGACTCGGCTGCATGCGGGCAGCCGACTGTTCCTTCGGCCGTCCTCCAGAAGGCGGTTCCTCATCTGGCGTCTCGAGGGGCGCATTCAGCCCCGATGTCTTGAAAGGTTTTGGGCCTCGGGTTAGCCTACCCGTGGCCCATTACTCCGACACGTAACCTCCCGGTACTCCGGAAAAATGCCCGAACCACTCGGAACCATTCCGATGTCCAAATATAGGCTTCCAATATATCGATCTTTACATCTCGACCATTGCGAGACTCCTCGTCATGTCCGTGATCAAACCCAGGACTCCGAACTACCTTCAGTACATCAAAACACATAAACTCGTAATACCGATCGTCACCGAACGTTAAGCGTGCGGACCCTACGGGTTCGAGAACTATGTAGACATGACCGAGACTCATCTCCGATCAATAACCAATAGCGGAACCTGGATACTCATATTGGTTCCTACATATTCTACGAAGATCTTTATCGGTCAAACCACATAACAGTATGCGTTGTTCCCTTTGTCATTGGTATGTTACTTGCCCGAGATTCGATCGTCGGTACCTCGATACCTAGTTCAATCTCGTTACCGACAAGTCTCTTTACTCGTTCCATAATGCAACATCCCGTAACTAACTCATTAGTCACATTGCTTGCAAGGCTTATAGTGATGTGCATTACCGAGAGGGCCCAGAGATACCTCTCCGACAATCGGAGTGACAAGTCCTAATCTCGATCCATGCCAACTCAACAAACACCATCGGAGACACCTGTAGAGCACCTTTATAATCACCCAGTTACGCGGTGATGTTTGGTAGCACACAAAGTGTTCTTCCAGTATTCGGGAGTTGCATGATCTCATAGTCATAGGAACATGTATAGTTACAAAGAAAGCAAAAGCAACAAACTAAACGATCATCGTGCTAAGCTAACGGATGGGTCAAGTCAATCACATCATTCTCCAATGATGTGATCCCGTTAATCAATTGACAACTGATACGTCTCCAACGTATCTATAATTTATGAAGTATTCATGTTATTATATTATCAACCTTGGATGTTTTATATGCATTTATATGCTATTTTATATGATTTTTGGGACTAACCTATTAACCTAGTGCCCAGTGCCAGTTTCTGTTTTTTTCCTTGTTTTTGAGTTTTACAGAAAACGAATATCAAATGGAGTCCAATTAACGTGCCAATTTTTGACGATTTTTTTTGGACCAAAAGAAGACCCCGGAGTAAAAGAGTTGGGCCAGGAGAGTCCCGGGGTGTCCACGAGGGTGGGGGAGCCCCCCCCCCCCCAGGCGTGTGGGCCTGCCTCGTGGATGGCTCGGGCACCTCCTTGATGTGAGACCTACGCCAAAAATTCCTATAAATACAGAAACCTCAAAAAATTAACCTAGATCAGGAGTTCCGCCGCCAGAAGCCTCCATAGCTACCGAAAACCAATCTAGGCCCTCTCTGGCACCCTGCTGGAGGGGGCCATCATCACCGGAGGGCATGGAGGAGGATCCCAGAGGGGCCATTATCGTCATGAAGGCCAAGGACCAGAGGGAGAACCTCTCCCCATCCAGATGGGAGGCCATGGAGGAGGAAGCACAAGGGGGAGAACCTCTCCTCCTCCCTCTTGGTGGCACCGGAGTGCCATCGGGAGGGGAATCATCGCCGCGGTGATCGTTTCATCAACATCACCATCATCATCACCATCCTCATTTGTTTTACGCGGTCCACTCTCCCGCACCCCGCTGTAATCCCTACTTGAACATGGTGCTTTATGCCACATATTATGATCCAATGATGTGTTGCCATCCTATGATGTTTTGAGTAGATATCCTTTGTCTTTGGGTTGATTGATGATCTAGATTGGTATGAGTTGTATGTTTTATTTTGGTGTTGTCCTATGGTGCCCTCCGTGTCGCGCAAGCATCAGGGATTCCCGCTATGGGGTGTTGCAATACGTTTATGATTCGCTTATAGTGGGTTGCGTGAGTGACTAAAACACAAACCCGAGTAAGGGGGTTGTTGCGTATGGGATAAAGAGGACTTGATGCTTTAATGTTATGGTTGGGTTTTACCTTAATGATCTTTAGTAGTTGTGGATGCTTGCTAGAGTTTCAACCATAAGTGCATATGATCCAAGTAGAGAAAGTATGTTAGCTTATGCATCTCCCTCATATGAAACTGCAATAGTGATTACTGGTCTTGTTAACAATTGCCTAGGACAATTCCGCACACCGATCCACCATTATTCCACACTCGCTATTTATAATATTTAGTAATATATTCTAACTTTATGATAACAGCACCTACTTTAATATTTTAGCTCTCCGATATCATACAAAGTTATCCTCTTCATACCCACAACATAGTTTTATTTCTCGTTGCTAGTTGGAAGCAAACGTTCGGTGTACGTAGAGTCGTATCAGTGGCAGATAGGGCTTGAGAGAATATTGATCTTACCTTTAGCTCCTTGTGGGTTCGACACTCCACACTTATCACTTCCACCTTTGGAAATTTCTATGATGATTCCTTGCACTTGGGGATTATCAAGCTCTTTTCTGGCGCCGTTGCCGGGGAGCAATAGTGTGGGGTTGAAATTCTCATGTATGCTTGTTTGCTTTCTTCACTAAGTAGATTTTGTTTTTTGTTTTTTGTTTTTGTTTAGTTGTGGGTGAAACATAAAAAAATAAAAAAAAAGAATGAAAATACCAAAAAAAATTACTTGCCTCTCATGCCTAAAAAGTTTTTCAAAAAGAGAAGTGATTGGAAAGTTATGCATTGAAGAAGTGAGGGTCGACCTTGAGCACTTGCGTTCATGCTCACAAAAACAATGTAGAATTTTCCATGGAAGTTTCTCTGTAAATAATTATCCCCTTATATATATATCCATTTTATTATAAAAATAATGTGCCGAGCTTTGGTTTTAGGATGATTAGATTGCTTGTTTACTATGTGCAGAACAAAAACAGAAACTTTGGCTGTAGCGCGTGATTTTAATTTTTTTACTGGAAAGTCAAATGGGTCTGAAACTTTTTGCAAATTACTTCTGTATAAATTTTTAAAATTGTAAAATTTATTTCATAATTTTTGGAGTTACAGAAGTTTACTAAACCTTCAGATTTCTACAGACTGTCCTGTTTTAGACAGATTCTGTTTTTCGTGTGTTGTTTGCTTATTTTGATGAATCTATGGGTAGTATCGGGGGGTATGAACCATGGTGAAGTTGGAATACAGTAGATATAGTTCTAATATGAAATTGGAATGAGTTTTCAACAGTACCTAAAGGTAGTGATTTGCTTTATTATACTAACGGATCTCACAAAGTTTTTGTTAAAGTTTTTTGTGGATGAAGTGTTCGAAAAACGAGGAGTTACCGATGTGAGAAGAATAAAGAGGCAAGATCTCAAGCTTGGGGATGCCCAAGGCACCCCAAGTAAATATTCTAAGGATACTCAAGCATCCGGTTTTTGTTTCGTTCACATGATTCATGTCCTTTGTGTTTTTGCTTATTCCTTTATGAACCATGCTAGTATGAGATAGCCCTTCATTGATTTATATAATGATTCATGTGCTTCACTTATATCTTTTAAGTATGATCTTTTAGAATTGCTCTTTGTGCTTCACTTAAAACTTTTGAGTATGGTTTTATAGAATGCTTCGTGTGCTTCACTCATACATTTTGAGCTTGGACATTGGTTAGCTTATATTAATTGTAGAATTCTACATGAACTTCACTTATATCTTTTGGAGTATGAATAATACTATCATCTAAAGCGGGTTTGGAAGAGTGTCAACTTTAGGAACTAGTGATCCCGCCATTCCGAATGAGAAGAATTTTGCTTATGTGGAGAGTAGTAAAATTTCTATGCTCGTAGATCATGAAAAGAATGCTTTATGTGATGGTAATATTGTTGAACTCATTCATGATGCTACTGAAAATTATTATGAGGGAGGAATACATGCTTGTAGGAGTGCAATAATATCAAGTTTTCCTCTCTATGTGCTTAAAGTTTTTAAGTTATACTTGGTTTGCCTTCCTATGCTAGTAGATTCTTGTTCCCATAAATTGTGTGCTCACAAAATCCCTAGGCATAGGAAGTGGGTTAGGTCTAAATGTGCTAGTCATATTCTTCATGATGCTTTCTTTATGTTCAAGTCTTATCTTTCATGTGAGCATCATTGAAATCATCATGCCTAGCTAAAAGGCATTAAAGAAAAGTGCTTGTTGGGAGACAATCCAATATTTACCCTTACTGTTTTTGTGTGTTTAAATGATTAATCTAATGTAGTAATCATGTTTTATAGCTTTTGTTTCAATAAAGTTCCAAGTAAGACCTTTGAGAAGACTTGGGTGAAAGTTAATGTGATCTTTCTGTAAAAAACAGAAACTTTGCGCTCATGAGATTAGCTGCCATTTTTTACAGAAGAGTGCTTTGGTGCTGATTCTTTTTGCAGAAGATTAATAGACAAATTCCTCACGTCCACCAATTTATTTCATATTTTTTTGAGTAGCAGAAGTATGCTTAGTGTTCAGATCATTACAGACTGTTCTGATTCTGACAGATTCTGTTTTCATTGCATAGTTTGCTTGTTTTCTAGTTTCTATGACTTATATTCCTCAATATAAATTGTAGAGATGATATAGTACAGTAGGCATTGTGTGAGAACAATTATGAATCTTGTCTTTGACAGCACCAAAGTGAATGGTTTACTCTTTATCATACTAACCTATCTCACGAAGTTCCGTTAAGTTTTGTGTGATTGAAGTTTTCAAGCTTTGGGTGAGATATCGATATGAGGAGAATAAGGAGTGGAAAGACCCTAAGCTTGGGGATGCCTGAGGCACCCCAAGGTAATATTCAAGGAAGACTCAAGCGCCTAAGCTTGGGGATGCCCCGGAAGGCATCCCCTCTTTCGTCTTCAAAACTATCGGTATACCTTACTCGGAGCTATATTTCTATTCGTCACATGATATGTGTTTTGCCTGGAGCGTATTTTCAATTTTACTTGCTGTTTGAATAAAATCATTGGATCTGAAATATTAAGTGAAAAAGAATCCTCCCATGGCTAGTTAATTATTTGACTACTCGGTGTCCTTCACTATTATCTTTTGGAGTAGTTTGTCATTTACTCACGTGCGTCACGTATATCCTATGAGTAAATGGTTGAATAATTGAATATCATAAATCTGAAATTATATATGTTTCATATGCTTATACCATGGGGAGTAATGACTTCACATAGAATAAGTATAGGTAGTAAACTTATTGAAAGTTAGCAAACGTAGAATTGGTCACTTAAACAATTCATGAAAGAATATTGAAGGAAGAGAGATTTCACATGTAAATATACTATCTTGGACATCTTTTGTAATTGTGAGCACTCATTAAAATATGACATGCTAAAAGGTTGATGTCGAACAAGGAAGACAACGTAATGGGTTATGTTTTCTTATATCCAAAATAAAGTATATTGTCTTGGATCATCCAACATGTTGAGCTTGTTTTTCCCCCTCATGCTAGCCAAATCCTTTGCACCAAGTAGAAATACTACTTGTGCTTCCAAATACCCTTAAACCCAGTTTTTCCATGAGAGTCCACCATATCTACCTATGAATTGAGTAAGATCCTTCAAGTAAGTTGTCATCGGTGCAAGCAATAAAAATTGCTCTCTAAATATGTATGATTGATTGGTGTGGAGGAAATAAGCTTTATACGATCTTGTGATGTGGAAGAAATAAAAGCGACGGACTGCATAATAAAGGTCTATATCACAAGTGGCAATATAAAGTGACGTTCTTTTGCATTAAGATTTTGTGCATCCAACCCTGAAAGCGCAAGACAACCTTTGCTTCCCTCTGCGAAGGGCCTATCTTTTACTTTTATCTTCTACCTTATGCAAGAGTCACGGTGATCTTCACCTTTCCTTTTTACATTTTATCCTTTAGCAAGCACATTGTGTTGGAAAGATCCTGATATATATATATATATCCAATTGGATGTAGGTTATCATGAACTATTATTGTTGACATTACCCTTGAGGTAAAAGTTGGGAGGCGAATCTATAAGCCCCTATCTTTCTCTGTGTCCGATTAAAACTTTGAACCCATAAATATCACGTGAGTGTTAGCAATTGTGAAAGATTAAATGATAGTTGAGTATGTGGAGTTTGCTAAACCAAAGCTCTGACATAGACCCTTCCTGAAAATAAGATGAATTGCAATTGTTTGATGACTAAGAATATAGTTTGTTAGTTTCAAGAAAGTTTATGATCTATACTTTAACATGTGAATAGCTTGTTACTTGATCATGAAAAGTTTTATGAAGATGAGCTACTATTATGATATATAATGATGTTATAAAAAGTGATTGAAACTATCATTGATGAAACTTATGCACTTGCTAGCATTCACACTTCATAAATTATTTCTTTTATCATTTACCTACTCGAGGACGAGCAGGAATTAAGCTTGGGGATGCTGATACGTCTCCAACGTATCCATAATTTATGAAGTATTCATGTTATTATATTATCAACCTTGGATGTTTTATATGCATTTATATGCTATTTTATATGATTTTTGGGACTAACCTATTAACCTAGTGCCAGTGCCAGTTTCTGTTTTTTCCTTGTTTTTGAGTTTTGCAGAAAAGGAATATCAAACGGAGTCCAATTGACGTGCCAATTTTTGACGATTTTTATGGACCAAAAGAAGACCCCGGAGTAAAAGAGTTGGGCCAGGAGAGTCTCAGGGCGTCCACGAGGGTGGGGGCGCCCCCCCCCCCCAAGCGCGTGGGCCTACCTCGTGGACGCCTCGGGCACCTCCTTGACGTGAGACCGACGCCAAAAATTCCTATAAATACAGAAACCTCGGAAAATTAACCTAGATCGGGAGTTCCGCCGCCAGAAGCCTCCGTAGCCACCGCAAACCAATTTAGGCCCTCTCTGGTACCGTGCCGGAGGGGGCCATCATCACCGAAGGCCATGGAGGAGGATCCCGGAGGGGCCATTATCGTCATGAAGGCCAAGTACCAGAGGGAGAACCTCTCCCCATCCAGGGAGGAGGCCATGGAGGAGGAATCACAAGGGGGAGAACCTCTCCTCCTCCCTCTTGGTGGCACCGGAATGCCATCGGGATGGGAATCATCACCGCGGTGATCGTCTTCATCAACATCAACATCATCATCACCATCCTCATCTCTTTTACGCGGTCCACTCTCCCGCACCCCGCTGTAATCCCTACTTGAACATGGTGCTTTATGCCACATATTATGATCCAATGATGTGTTGCCATCCTATGATGTTTTGAGTAGATATCCTTTATCTTTGGGTTGATTGATGATCTAGATTGGTATGAGTTGTATGTTTTATTTTGGTGCTGTCCTATGGTGCCCTCCATGTCGCGCAAGCGTGAGGGATTCCCGCTGTTGGGTGTTGCAATATGTTTATGATTCGCTTATAGTGGGTTGCGTGAGTGACTGAAACACAAGTAAGGGGGTTGTTGCATATGGGATAAAGAGGACTTGATGCTTTAATGGTATGGTTGGGTTTTACCTTAATGATCTTTAGTAGTTGCGGATGCTTGCTAGAGTTCCAACCATAAGTGCATATGATCCAAGTAGAGAAAGTATGTTAGCTTATGCCTCTCCCTCATATGAAACTACAATAGTGATTACCGGTCTTGTTAACAATTGCCTAGGACAATTCCGCTCACCGATCCACCATTATTCCACACTCGATATTTATAATATTTAGTAATATATTCTAACTTTATGATAACGGCACCTACTTTAATATTTTAGCTCTCCGATATCATACAAAGTTATCCTCTTCATACCCACAACATAGTTTTATTTCTCATTGCTAGTTGGAAGCAAACGTTCGGTGTACGTAGAGTCGTATCAGTGGCAGATAGGGCTTGAGAGAATATTGATCTTACCTTTAGCTCCTTGTGGGTTCGACACTCCATACTTATCACTTCCACCTTTGGAAATTGTACGATGATTCCTTGCACTTGGGGATTATCAAAAACTCATGTCTATGGTTAGGAAACATAACCATCATTGATTAAATGGGCTAGTCAAGTAGAGGCAAACTAGTGACACTCTGTTTGTCTATGTATTCACACATGTACTAAGTTTCCGGTTAATACAATTCTAGCACGAATAATAAACATTTATCATGATATAAGGAAATATAAATAACAACTTTATTATTGCCTCTAGGGCATATTTCCTTCAGTCTCCCACTTGCACTAGAGTCAATAATCTAGATTACATTGTAATGATTCTAACACCCATGGAGTCTTGGTGATGATCATGTTTTGCTCGCGATAAAGGCTTATTCAACGGGTCTACAACATTCAGATCCATATGTATCTTGCAAATCTCTATGTCTCCCTCCTTGACTTGATCGCGGATGGGATTGAAGTGTATCTTGATGTGCTTGGTTCTCTTGTGAAATCTGGATTCCTTTGCCAAGGAAATTGCACCAGTATTGTCACAAAAGATTTTCATTGGACCCGATGCACTAGGTATGACACCTAGATCGGATATGAACTCCTTCATCCAGACTCCTTCATTTGCTGCTTCTGAAGCAGCTATGTATTCCACTTCACACGTAGATCCTGCCACGACGCTCTACTTGGAACTGCACCAACTGACAGCTCCACCATTTAATAAAAACACATATCCGGTTTGTGACTTAGAGTCATCCGGATTAGTGTCAAAGCTTGCATCGACGTAACCGTTTACGACGAGCTCTTTGTCACCTCCATATACGAGAAACATATCCTTAGTCATTTTCAGGTATTTCAGGATGTTCTTGACCGTTGTCTAGTGATCCACACCTGGATTACTTTGGTACCTCCCTGCTAAACTAATATCAAGGCACACATCAGGTCTGGTACACAGCATTGCATACATGAAGAGTCTATGGCTGAAGCATAGGGAACACCTTTCATTTTCTCTCTATCTTCTGCAGTGGTCGGGCATTGAGTCTGAGTCAACTTCACACCTTGTAAGACAGGCAAGAACCCTTTCTTTTCCTGATCCATTTTGAACTTCTTCAAAAATGTATCAAGGTATGTGCTTTGTGAAAGTCCAATTAAGCACCTTGATCTATCTCTATAGATCTTGATGCCCAATATATAAGCAGCTTCACCGAGGTCTTTCATTGAAAAATTCTTATTCAAGTATCCTTTTATGCTATTCAGAAATTCAGTATCATTTCCGATCAACAATATGTCATCTACATATAAGATCAGAAATGCTATGGAGCTCCCACTCACTTTCTTGTAAATAGAGGCTTCTCCAAAAGTCTGTATAAAACCATAAGCTTTGATCACACTATCAAAGCGTATATTCCAACTCCGAGAGGATTGCACCAGTCCATAAATGGATCGCTGGAGCTTGCACACTTTGTTAGCACCTTTTGGATCGACAAAACTTCTGGTTGCATCATATACAACTCTTCTTTAAGGTATCCATTAAGGAATGCAGTTTTGACATCCATTTGCCAAATTTCATAATCATAAAATGCGGCAATTGCTAACATGATTCGGACGGACTTAAGCATCGCTACGGGTGAGGAGGTCTCATCGTAGTCAACTCCTTGAACTTGTCGAAAACCTTTTGCAACAAGTCGAGCTTTCTAGACAGTAATATTATTATCAGCATCAGTCTTCTTCTTGAAGATCCATTTATTTTCTATGGCCTGCCTATCATCAGGCAAGTCAACCAAAGTCTACACTTTGTTCTCATACATGGATCCCATCTCAGATTTCATGGCCTTAAGCCATTTTGCGGAATTTGGGCTCATCATCGCTTCCTCATAGTTCATAGGTTCATCATGGTCAAGTAACATGACTTCCAGAATAGGATTACCGTACCACTCTGGTGCGGTGCAAAGATAACCAATCATACATAAAAGAATTCAGAGAAGATTCAAATATTGTTCATAGATAAACTTGATCATAAACCCACAATTCATCAGTCTCAACAAACACACCGCAAAAGAAGATTACATCGAATAGATCTCCACAAGAGAGGGGGAGAACTTTGTATCAAGATCCAAAAAGAGAGAAGAAACCATCTAGCTAATAACTATGGACCCGTAGGTCTAAAGTAAACTACTCACACTTCATCGAAGAGGCTATGGTGTTGATGTAGAAGCCCTCCGTGATCGATACCCCCTCCGGTGGAGCTCCCGAAAAGGCCCCAAGATGGGATCTCGTGGATACAGAAAGTTACGGCGGTGGAATTATGGTTTTGGCTCTATATCTGGTAGTTTGGGGGTATGTAGGTATATATAGGAGGAAGGAGTACATCGGTGGAGCAACATGGGCCCCACGAGGGTGGAGGGCGCGCCCCCTACCTCGTGCCTTCCTGGTTGATTGCTTGACGTAGGGTCCAAGTCCTCTGGATCATGTTTGTTCCGAAAATCATGTTCCCGAAGGTTTCATTCCGTTTGGACTCCGTTTGATATTCTTTTTCTGCGAAACTCTGAAATAGGCAAAAAACAGCAATTCTGGATTGGGCCTCCGGTTAATAGGTTAGTCCCAAAAATAATATAAAAGTGTATAATAAAGCCCAATAATGTCCAAAACAGGATATAATATAGCATGGAACAATAAAAAATTATAGATACGTTGGAGACGTATCAAGCATCCCCAAGCTTAATTCCTGCTCGTCCTCGAGTAGGTAAATGATAAAAATAAAAATTTTGTTGTGAAATGCTACTTGTCATAATTTCAATGTAATTCTCTTAATTCTGGTATGAATATTCAGATCCAAAAGATTCAAGACAAAAGTTCAATATTGACATAGAAATAATAATACTTCGAGCATACCAACTAAGCAATTATGTTTCTTCAAAATAACATGGCCAAAGAAAGTTATCACTACAAAATCATATAGTCTGGCTATGCACCATCTTCACCACAAAAAGTATTCAAATCATGCACAACCCCGATGACAAGCCAAGTAATTGTTTCATACTTTTGGTGTTCTCAAACTTTTTCAATCATCACGCAATACATGAGCGTGAGCCATGGACATAGCACTATGTGGAATAGAATGGTGGTTGTGGAGAAGACAAAAAGGAGAAGATAGTCTCACATCAACTAGGCGTATCAACGGGTTATGGAAATGCCCATTAATAGATATCAATGTGAGTGAGTAGGGATTCCCATGCAACGGATGCACTAGAGCTATAAGTATATGAAAGCTCAACAAAAAGAACTAAGTGGGTGTGCATCCAACTTGCTTGCTCACGAAGACCTAGGGCATTTTGAGGAAGCCCATCGTTGTAATATACAAGCCAAGTTCTATATTGAAAAATTCCCACTAGTATATGAAAGTGATAACATAGGAGACTCTCTATCATGAAGATCATGGTGCTACTTTGAAGCACAAGTGTGGAAAAAAGGATAGTAGTATTGCCCCTTTTTATTTATTTACTCTTTTTTGGCCTTCTTTTTTTGGCCTTTCTTTCTTTTATTGGGACAATACTCTATGAATGATGATCATCACACTTCTATTTGTTTACAATTCAATGATTACAACTTGATACTAGAACAAAGTATGACTCTGTATGAATGCCTCCGGCGGTATACCGGGATAGCAATGGTGCATGAGTGACTTATATGAAAGAATTATGAACGGTGGCTTTGCCACAACTAAAATGTCAACTACATGATCATGCAAAGCAAGATGACAATGATGGAGCGTGTCATAGTAAACGGAACGGTGGAAAGTTGCATGGCAATATATCTCGAAATGGCTATGGAAATGCCATGATAGGTAGGTATGGTGGCTGTTTTGAGGAAGGTATATGATGGGTGTATGATACCGGCAAAAGGTGCGCGGTATTAGAGAGGCTAGCAATGGTGGAAGGATGAGAGTGCGTATAATCCATGGACTCAACATTAGTCATAAAGAACTCACATACTTATTGCAAAAATCTATTAGTTAGCAAAGCAAAGTACTACGCGCATGCTCCTAGGGGGGATAGATTGGTAGGAAAAGACCATCACTCGTCCCCGACCGCCACTCATGAGGACAATCAATAAATACATCATGCTCCGACTTCTTAACAAAACGGTTCACCATACGTGCATGCTAAGGGAATCACAAACTTCAACACAAGCATTTCTCAAATTCACAAGTACTCAACTAGCACGACTCTAATATCACCATCTCCATATCTCAAAACAACTATCAAGTTTCAAACTTCTCATAGTATTCAACACACTCACAAGAAACTTTTATTATTAATCTTGAATGCCTAACATAATTAAAGCAAATTACCATGATGTTTTGTAGGACTCTCAAAATAATCTAAGTGAAGCATGATAGAACAATGGTTTCTATAAAACAAATCTACCAACGTGCTCTAAAAGATATAAGTGAAGCACTAGAGCAAAAACTATATAACTCAAAAGATATAAGTGAAGCACATAGAGTATTCTAACAATTTCTGAATCATGAGTGTCTCTCTCAAAAAGGTGTGTCCAGAAATGATGATTGTGAAAATCTAACAAATAAAGACTTAAATAATACAAGACGCTCCAAGCAAAACACATATCATGTGGTAAATAAAAATATAGCTCCAAGTAAAGTTACCGGTAGAAGTAGACGAAAGTGGGGATGCCTTCCGGGGCATCCCCAAGCTTTGGCTTTTAGGTGTCCTTAGATTATCTTGGGGTGCCATGGGCATCCCCGATCTTAGGCTCTTGCCACTACTTGTTCCATAATCCATCAAATCTTTTATCCAAAACTTGAAAACTTCACAACACAAAACTTAAAGTAGAAAATCTCGTGAGCTCCGTTAGCGAAAGAAAACAAAACACCACTTCAAGGTACTGTAATGAACTCATTCTTTATTTATATTGGTGTTAAACCTACTGTATTCCAACTTCTCTATGGTTTATAAACTATTTTACTAGCCATAGATTCATTAAAATAAGCAAACAACCCACAAAAAACAGAATCTGTCAAAAACAGAACAGTCTGTAGTGATCTGTAGCTAACGCAAGATCTGGAACCCTAAAAATTCTAAAATAAATTGCTGGACGTGAGGAATTTATCTATTAATCATCTGAAAAAAGAATTAACTAAATATCATTTTCCAAATAAAAATGGCAGCAGTTCTCGTGAGCGCTAAAATTCTTGTTTTTTACAACAAGATTAAAAAGACTTTCCCCAAGTCTTCCCAACGGTTCTACTTGGCACAAACACTAATTAAACACAAAAAACACAACCAAAACATAGTATAGATAAATTATTTATTACTAAACAGGAGCAAAAAGCAAGGAATAAAAATAAAATTGGGTTGCCTCCCAACAAGCGCTATCGTTTAACGCCCTTAGCTAGGCATAAAAGCGAGGATAGATCTAGGTATTGCCATCTTTGGAAGGCAATCCATAAGTGGCTTGTAACAGCCTGGATTTTGGCCCTTTTCTTTTTCTTTTGATTTTATTCGTTTTTGCTCTGTTTTTCTTTTGGAGTGGTTCTGTGGCCTTGCCACCTGGGGACTCATCCTCATTTTCCATCCCAAGTGGCCCATCATTCTCAAAATCTTGCCAAGATCATGTCACTCCACTCCTTAACCAAACCCTAATTCCTTTTTCTAGGGAAAATTCCTTTTTCTATTAAAGGAATAACCCTATCTGCCCTAGGTTGTGAAGCAACCTATATTTTTGTCCATCCAAAAATCCCCGAATAAGTCTTATAATTTTTTTGGGTCATATCTTCATCAAATATGGCAAAATATTTCATTGGCCATATTTTACATCATGCTCAATAAATTCATTTCCTATTTTTTCCTAAATGGCACATTGTGAAGCAAGTGTTATTTATATTTTTTCATTTGCCCCCAAGCTTTTTGGGCATGGTATATCACCAAAGTAATTGCCCTGTGCCAAAATTCAACTTTACTTGCCTAGCCAAACTTCCTCGGTGATTTTTTCAAAGTTCCTGTCTGAGGGAAGCCTTTGTGAAGAAAGTGCTATCTAGGGTTATCCAAATGAGTTGAAATTTTTCACACTCCTTCACGTGCTCATATAATTAGCTTCTTCCAAATTTCAGCTCCATCCCTTGATCTATGTGAGCACAACATCAAATCTTTGATTCTGTCAATATTTTCAAGTTGTGAAGCAAGTATATTGTATATTGCTTCATTTTACCTGAAAATTTACCAAAGCATTCTCCTACCCAAATAAATTCTCTCCACCAAATTTGGAATCAATTCATAAAGCAAATATTTCTCTAGAATTCTTGCAAGTTTCTGGTCAGCAAGGATGTTTGTGAAGCAAGTACCATTTTGGTAAAACCAATTGGTATGAAATTTTTACAGCACCTTTATCTGGCCAAATCACTAAACCCTGCCAAGTTTTACCTCAAGTGGTTACTCCATGTGAGTGCATCATCCAAATATTGATTCTGGACACATAATGTGAGTTATAAAGCAACTATGTTAGTTTGTGTCCATTATGCCTCAAAACCTTCAGGATCATAGTCCTTCCTTAGTTAATCACCCCAGACAAACTTTTGGTGCCAGTAAAATCCCTGTTGATCACCAGTGTTCACCCAAGTTTACTGCAGTAAACTTCAGAGGGTTATCTCCACTTAACCATATCACTTTTAACTAAGATACCACCGCGGTTGTAACCTACCCTGGATGAACTACCCACTACACAACATGGTCAAGCCCCTCTCCCTCGCTATCTGCCAGTGCATGCGGTGACCGCGTTAATGGCACCACAGTGCACGCGCTCTGTGTGCAGTGGCCGCGTCTAGTGGCCGTTTGTGCGTCGGCAGCTCCTCCCCTCGTCGGCTTCGCGTGCGTGGGAATGTCCAAGAGTTTTACCGTGTCGTCGCCGTTCTCCTGGACCTCTATCCCTCTCAGCAAAACCCCTCAACGACGCTCACCGACGCTCGCCACCGAATGCCCACGAGAGCACAGTGCTCCATTTGGCTCTGCTCGTCGCCGTCGTCATCCTCCCCGTGCTCCCTTGGCCGCCTCTTCCCCGTGAGAGACTGCATTGTGCCTCCCTCGTCACCTGCCTCCAAGTTCATGCGCGCGGGCATGCGTCCGCGGCGCCGGGCACGCGTCCGCGGCGACGCCACCTCGGCCTCCTCGTCCCGCGGCTATATAAGCCCGTCCCGGGTGTGTTTCTCCTCACCAACGACCTCTACCCACTCCCCCACGACTCCCTGACCACTTCCCCGAGCTCGAGTCACCCTCCACGACCACCATTGCCGCCATGGCCGCCTCGGGTCTCCTCCTCGATTGGATCAAGCCGAAGCCCCTCTCCTCATTTCTCCTCCACCAGTAGACCTACCATACCCCGGCGAATCTCCCCACCCTCTCCGTTTCTCTCCAGAGCCAGCATGGTCGCGCGCCGCCGAGATGGTCCGCCGCCGTTTCTCTCTGCCTCCGATGGTTGCCGCCGCAGCAGCGCTCCCCGGAGCGCGTGTAGTTCCTGGATGGGTGCGGGCCTCCATCCCGAGGCCACCGGTGCCCTCTCCTTGGCCAGAGATGGCCGGAGTCGCCGTGCCCAGCGGCGGCCGTGCCCCTGCCCGGCATTCTATCGAGGAGAGGAGGAGCAGGCGCGGGGAGAAGAAGAAGGAGGCGTGGGAGGAGAGAGAAGATGCGGTGGGCCCCACGCGTCATCGACCCAGCGCCCGGCCCCGCCACCGCCACGCTAGATAAGTGGAGACGTACTACAGGGAGTACGCCTTCACTTATCGAAAGCGCATTCCACTTCTTCTTCAAGACAAAATACGCTTTCCTTTCTGTAAAACATATTTCCTAAGATGGCGCGTTCTGTTTTTCCTGCTGAGGACTTGTTTGTGATGATTTCATTATAGATAGGTCCCTGACAGAAAAACTATCATATCTTTTTGCTTCTAACTCCAAATGAGGTGATTCCAAAGCCCACTTCTTCGTTTCGTCGAGCCCGTTCCGATGGAATCATTTTCACCATGTTTTGACATTCTGAAAATGACCATTTTGCCCCTGCCTTATTCAGCCCCCTCCGAGAGAGAACATTTTCTGGCGATTCTTTCCGCGAGCTTCTCGCACTTGTTCTCGGTGATTTCTTCCACCCCAGGCAAGCCACACCCTCCATTTGCATGATTGCAATGCAGTGACATGGTTTATTTATTTGAACTTGTTTAAAGCATTGCATTAGCTATGTATGATCTGTTCATGGCATGTCTCGGAGTATTGTTTTGATGTTGATATTGCCATGCTATTGCTTGGAGTTCTAGGACTTATATTTTGATGATTATATGGATGACATGCGCCTTTGGATTCTTGGTGGCCATTATGATTATGTTCATGATGGTAATATGCTTTGGAGTATTACTTTGGATGACATGTTGCCTTTGGATTCTTAGTGGCTAGTATGATTATTGTCATAATGGTATCTGTTATTATCTTGGAGCACTACTTTGAATATCATGTTGCCTTTGGATTATTAGTGGCTAGTGTTATTTTCATCATGATGCTAGTTGATATTATGTTATGGAATATGATGATGGAGATGATGCTTGCATGTGGATCATAGTTGGATAGTTATTTGAGTAGTAGTATTATCATTCTTGGGTTCATCATGATAGTAGTGTTATACTGTCCTCGGAGTATTTTGGTATGATGATATTAAGCTTTGGATTATTTGTTAGATATTGCTATGACTTGGATTATAGGTTGATAGATGATATCGGAGTATCAGTCATTACTATTATATTTTGTGGATAAAATTCCATCATTAAGTTGGTCAGGTGCCACCGAACCGGGCTTTTCCAGTGCAACCACATTTGCCTTTATGGGAAGGCCCTAATGCGGTTTATTTTCGTGCCTCTCGCCGGTGCCTCCAACTAGGGAAGGTTATGGGCGCACACTACCCTGATCAGGTAGGCGGACATAAGCCTTGTGTGCCTGTTGTTGTTGTTATGTGCATGGTCCCCGTGAGGGACGTTTTGGCCACGACGGTGGTCATTGTGTCTTTGGTAGACACGAGGCCACCCAGGACTAGCCCAGTTAGGAGTGGGTCGGAGTGGCCGGGAGAGTGTCATGGCAGTAGATCGGTTTTGTCAGAACGCCGTTGGTCCACCCGAATGGGAGTGCGAGGCCATGGGTTCCGTGGTGTGGGTAAAGTGTGCTACCTCTGCAGAGTGTGTATTTAAATCTATCGATAGCTGCGTCCTCGGTCATGGGCAAGGGTTCATACTAGGTCACATCGTTCGATCAACACTCACATGACGGAATGACTTATAGGTGATTTATATGTTAATATGTTGAGCAGTACAGATTGGCAGGATGTTGATGATGATGTTGGAGACCAAGTGTTGGTCGTGGTAGTGATCGCCGGAAACATCACCGTTTGAGACCAAGTGTTGGTCATGGTTGTGATCGCCGGAAAGATCACCGTTTGGTTTTGATCACGAGGTGATCGAGATGGTATATTGCTTGAACGCTTAGCCAAGAGAAATATGGTTATGGAGATCCGAGATGGTGATTTATTAGTATTGTATCAGTTTCATACCATGGTTAGTAGTTGTTTCATCATTGTCGTGGTTTTGTCACGGCAGATGTCCTCGTGGAAGGACTTAGTCGTGGAGCCATCGCTATGGGTTAGCTTAAAGGGGTTAAACCGGACAAGGGACACGAGGGTTTTTTATACTAGTTCGCCCCTTCGATGAATGTAAAAGCCTACGTCTAGTTGTGTTGGTATTGCTAGGGTTTCGATGACCAGGTAGTGAATCCGCTTTTCCTAGCTCTCGAGTTGTCGTCTGTTGTCCCTAAACTGCTGCCAGGTCGTCCCTTTATATACATAGGTTGATGCCTGCCGGTTTATAGAGTCCCGAGGACGGATCATAAACGTGTCCGGCTCGGTCTCTATCCTTCCTATCTTACAATGCAAGTTACATGAGAAGGTCGGTTTACATCTACAGGCCTTAATTCACCTTTGGGCCTTGGGCCTTCGTAAAGCGCCACCATCCTTAGGTCTTCATGGGCTTCTGATCTTCTTGGAGTTAATCTGGCTACTCCTGGCCGGTTTACATCCAGTAGTAATATCCCCAACATTAGGCCCCAGATTGATTTGAAATTGTTCATGTCAATCTTCAACACTTAGAAAAATTCTTCTCTTGCACCTTCACCTTGATCTTGTAAACCGCCGTGACGTCATATCCCAGGATCATGTTAAATCGCCATGATGTCATCTTGTTATTTAAAAATGGTACATCTCACCCTCAGTTAATGAACCTCCGACAATCGAGGCGACCGCACCTGTTAGGTATCCAATATTCCGGCCCCTCGATTCTTGCGCCTGTTACCTCCCCCCTTTACCTTATAAATAGGGCCACAGGTCATTTCCCTTTTCTCCCTCCGTCTCTTCGCTTCTTCTTCCTCCTCGCAACCCATCTGCACCCGAGTGCCGCCGCTGTCACTGAGCTTCGCTTCCGCCTCTCCGTTGGCCGCTGCATTGACCTGGTTGCACCAGAGAGCCGCGGTGTACCTCCGCTGCTACAACAGCCGCTGTAAGTCTTTCCCTTTCCTCCTTTGTAGATCCATCTAGGGTTTCATTGTTCATCGAAGCTCCGGCACTGTTCTTCCCTGTTCCTCCTTAGTCCATAGATCAACCCTCAAGCTTGATGTGTTTCGTGTAGTAGCTATAGCGTTCCTTATCTTTTGTTGTCACAACAAACCCTTAAATGCATAAAAACTGATCTAGACCTTTGTAAACTGCTTCGGGACCAACATTTTTAGGTCTAAATCTTTTTGCTTTTCCTGTCTTATGGTAGATCTAAAATTTCCAAGTAATCTTGTGAAACCTGTTTTACCTTACTTAGTCGTTCTTGCCTTAGATCTGTATCTTCTTCATTATATAGGCGGTTTACCTTTGTAGAAAAACAATCTATCACATACCATTAGTCCCCTTGTAAACCGGCAACTCCTTTGTGTCCGTCATCATACTCCGGTTTAATAATATGTGTATATCTCTTTTTCCACCTATTGCCTTGTCATTCATAATTGTATCATCCTCCGGTTTACCAATTTCACATATTTGGATTTCCTTATCCTGTTGAACCTTATGCCTTACCATGAATGAATTGTAAACCGGCATTTCTTTTCATCTTTCCGCTTGCAATGGCCAAGCAGTTTTATTCCTGTAACTGGGCTCCCTCCCAGGTTACCGAGGAGCAACTGAATGGTATGGTTAATATCGGCACCTTACCAAAGAAGAATGAGATCCGTTGGCGAGTTCCTGGGCTGGAAAATCCTCCCACCCCTAAGTAGGGTGAGGTAGTGGTGTTTGTTGATCACATAGGCCGTGGTTTCAAACCGCCCGGGTCAAAGTTTTTCCGGGATGTGCTTGCCAGTTTCCAGCTCCACCCTCAAGATATTGGACCCAACTCGGTATCCAATATATGCAATTTCCAAGTATTCTGTGAAGTGTACTTACAAGAAGAGCCAACAGTTGAGTTGTTCCAAGAATTCTTTCATCTGAACCGGCGTACAGAATTCGTAGATGGTCCCAATACTGAACTTGGCGGCGTCTCCATTCAGAAAAGGAAAGAAGTTGAATTTCCTCATGCTAAGCTGCACAGTCACCCCAAAGAATGGAACCAAACTTGGTTCTATTGTAAAGACACCTTCCCTGAAGATGAGAACCCTCTGCCGGGCTACCGTGCTCACCGGCTCGCCAATACTCATCCACTGCCGCAACGTCTAAGTGCCCAAGAACGGGCCTCATATGCCCCTCAACTCGCCAAGCTCTGAGCCTTTATAGCCAACGGTTTATCAGGTGTAGACTTTGTTCGTTGTTGGATATCCTGGAGCATCTTGACGTTAAGTCGCCGCTCCGGCTTAATGTGTGAGTATACTGGTGAAGTAGAAGACTCCCAACGCCACATCAACATTCAGCTAACCGATGAAGAAGTCACTGAGGCTATCAAGAAGATATTGAACGAATCGGAAACTGTCTGCCGCCAAACCGGCTTAGACCCCTTTTACACAAAAAACAAACCGCCTGCTGTAAGTATTGTCCTTCCGCTTTTCCGCTTTACACTTGATATCTTTTAGACTGTACAACCTGTGAATACCCTTCTGCTTGTTTATAAACAGGGTGATGATCCGTTCTGGAAGAACAAACCTCAAGAAAAAGCGGCAAAGCCTTCCCGTCCTAAAACAAAAGCCAACAAGAAAACCTCAAAGCGGAAGGCAGCTGAACGCATCAGCATGGAACTGGATGACACCCGGATGAACCGGAAGTTGAGGTAGAACTTGATTCACTTGGTTCCCTTTTCATGCATCTCATTAACAATGATACTTATCAGGAGGACGTGGAGGGAAGCCAAGCTGACGATGTAGAGGTAATTATCCTTTCCTCCGGTTCAGACTCTCTGCCAACACAAAAAATCCGTCAAGTGATCTGGAAAGTAAGCTTTTCACATCCTCTTGCTCACTTGGATCCAATATTTATTTTGAAGAAGAAGCAGCAGCACGAGGCTCGCCGCACAACTTGGCACAGCGGTCAAAAAGTTACTTCGACCGGTTTACCGGACACCCCGGTTCGGAAACGCCGATCTGAGGTCTCACCTGCTTCTGACACTTCTTATCCCAAGGCAGGCTATTTCCGACATCCTCTTAATCCGTCCGATTTGAATTATCAGGTGACACCTCCTTCATCCTCTAGCGAGTCAACAACGACCCAACTCCCTCCTCTCAAGACTATGGTTGGGTAAGTATTTCACCCCTTCCTTTGATGTTTCATACTTTATCCGCTATGCTAACTGTCGGTGTCAAAACCGGCGGATCTCGGGTAGGGGGTCCCGAACTGTGCGTCTAGGCTGGATGGTAACAGGAGGCAAGGGACACGAAGTTTTACCCAGGTTCGGGCCCTATTGATGGAGGTAAAACCCTACGTCCCGCTTGATTAATATTGATGATATGGGCAGTACAAGAGTAGATCTACCACAAGATCGGAGAGGCTAAACCCTAGAAGCTAGCCTATGGTATGATTGTTATTCTGTATGTCATCCTACGGAATAAAACCCTCCGGTTTATATAGACACTGGAGAGGGTTAGGGTTACACAAAGTCGGTTACAATGGTAGGAGATCTACATATCCGTATCGCCAAGCTTGCCTTCCATGCCAAGGAAAGTCACTTCCGGACACGGGACGAAGTCTTCAATCTTGTATCTTTATAGTCCAGGAGTCCGGCTGAAGGTATAGTCTGGCCATCCAGACACCCCCTAATCCAGGACTCCCTCAGTAGCCCCTGAACCAGGCTTCAATGACGACGAGTCCGACGCGCAGATTGTCTTCGGCATTGCAAGGCGGGTTCCTCCTCCAAGTACTTCATAGAAGATTTTGAACACAAAGACAGTGTCCGGCTCTGCAAAATAAGTTTCCACATATTGCCATAGAGAGAATAATATTTACACAAATCTAATCTGCTGACGTATTCCGTAGTGTGACGCACCACGGCCAAGCCTTTATTCGAATCGTTTTATTATCCCACCTCAGCGCGTCATGCGAGGCGGTTTCCTTGGCACATCTTGTTAAAGCAGAGATCGTGTCCCCTTATTCCGAGATTCTCATTAATACGGGCATGGGTAACCCAACCGCGCCATTGATTACGGCGCTTGGAGATAAGCGAGTTTTACCAGGCTGGTGGGGACACGTAGTTGTGTCCACCCATATAAGGGGATAAGGATCCACCTTTTTACCTACGCCTTCTTCCTCCTTTGCCTATCCATTTTCTCACACTCGAGCTCCAGCGCCCAAGTCCGCACTCCCCACCTCAACCTTCTCCAGCCATGTCCAGAGCGGGAGGAAAGTGGATGGTCTCCTCCGTCACAGAGGGACACATCAAAAAACTGAGGAAGGCCGGATACTTGTCTAACGACATCGCATACCGGCTTCCCGAAGAGGGGCAGCTCCTCCCCACCCCAAGGCCCCATGAGAGGGTAGTGTTCCTTCCCCACTTCCTCTGCGGACTGGGCTTTCCTATCCACCCATTCATCCGGGGACTCATGTTCTACTACGGCCTGGATTTCCATGATCTGGCCCCGAATTTCATCCTCAACATCTCGGCGTTTATCGTCGTGTGCGAGGCTTTCCTCTGCATCCGCCCCCATTTCGGCCTATGGCTCAAGACTTTCAATGTCAGGCCGAAGGTGGTGCGCGGCAACCAGGCGGAGTGCGGAGGCGCCATGGTGGGCAAGATGCCCAACGTCTTATGGCTCGAGGGCTCCTTTGTGGAGACCCTGAAGGGGTGGCAATCAAGGTGGTTTTACATCACCGAGCCGCGCGACCCTGAGTGGGTCGCAGCCCCCGAGTTCCGGTCCGGACCCCCAACGCGGCTCACGTCCTGGAAAGAGACGGGCCTGCCGTGGGGCAGCAAAGGAGAGGTGACTGGACTGCAAACATGCATCCAAACCCTGGTGGACAAGAAGCTCAAGCTTGTCAACATAGTCCAGGTCATGCTCATCCGCCGGATCCTCCCGTGTCAACAACGGGCCTTCAATCTGTGGGAGTTCAACCCGGCGCAGCACCGAACTCTGAGCAGGCTCTTCGACACAATATACGAAGATGTCTGGAAGGTGCTTTTCAAGGGCGCCGAGGCTCCCGCATCTGCTACCGAGGATCGCGGATTCAGCGCGCAGCGTCACGCCAGCGTGGTAAGTTGTTTGTGCCTTTTACAGGGTATTAGTTTTTCATAGTTTAACTCTATGCGGGATCTAAGCTCCCTTACCTTTGACAGCTTTGGCAGGCGAAGTCCGGACAGATCGACTGTCCGGCTCCTTTGCCCGAAGACCCAGCCGATGCCCGCTTGGTGAAGTTGCTGGTTCCGGCACCCTATGTGGTGCCGGAGAAGAAGGCCATGAAGAAGGCCACGGGGACTCGAAAAAGTGCCCGACGCCGGGAGGTGTCGGGTTCATCATCCGACGGCTCCAAGGTGCATTCCTCCCGTGAAGACGAGGAGGAGGAGGAAGAGACCTCTCCCCCTCCAGCGGGGGGAGAGAAGATAAGGAAGGCCGCCCTCACTGGGGAGGCCGAAGGGTCCAAGAAGGGGAAAACCCTTCCTCCGGACTACTCCACCGACGCCGACGACGGCGGAGAGGAGTGGCCGCTCAGGGCCAAGCCCCTGGCGAAATCGTAAGTATCCGGATACCAGAGTAATTCATAGTATTCCTTCATTGCACAGCTTTCCCTTATGTCGAATATGTTTATGCAGCCCACCCAAAGACCGGCTCGACGCGTCATCGAGCGGTTCACTGGACTCATCGGATGTGAATTCGCTTTCGACGGCTTCCTCCCCCCGCCCTACGGATGACGCCGAAGTGTTGTCCCAACAAGTTCCAAGCCAGGAGGAGGTGGTCCTGGAGGCGCCGCAAGGCGACCTCCCGGACTCCAGGAGTAAAGGGGATAAAACCCCCCAGGGCTCCAAGTCCGGCTTTAGGCCGGACACCGCTCCGGAACCTTCAAAGGTTCCAGAGTCCGGCGGGTGACCTCCTTCCAAGAGGAGCAAGCCCACCGTGCCGGTGACCCCCGTCCAACCGAAGGCACCGGACAATCTGTTGGAGGTGCTCAAAGGCGCCTCCATCGACGAGGAGCACCGCACCATTATGAGTGCGGTGGTCCAGAAGGTTTAGTCTGCCAAGAGCGGACTGACTGAAGCTTGTACTAGCCTTTTAACAGGATTTGAGGTAAGTAAAGAATGTGTAAATAATATTACCGCATAGACAGTAGCCCCTGATGCTCTGTTTGGCGTTCGGGAAGAAAAGCCGAAGAGAGGATCAAATAAAATTCGCAGGAGTCTAACAAAAAGGAGTCAATATGCGTATGCAGGCTTCTCTGCTGGCGTCCGCCGCACTGACTGCGGAAGTGGACACGCTAAAGCAGAACCTCGAGCAGTCCGAGCAAGAGCTCGGGCGTGCCAAGAAGCAGCTTGAGGACAAGGAAGGTAAGAAATACCTTGTTTAAATATATATATAAAAAGGTGCAATTGCAAAAAATGACAGGATTATTGTGGCTATTGTAGGGGCCACGTCGGAGGTGGCGACCCTTAAGCAAGCGCTGGTCAAGGCCGAGAAGAGGGCGGCCACGGAGCGCACCGAGCGGGAGAAGTATGAGGCCCGGGTTGGCAAGGTGCAGCAAGAGCTCCAGGCTCTCATGAAAAAACATGAGAGTTTGGAGCTTGACTCAAAGACGCGAGCGTCCGAGCTCGCGATGGCTATTGAAAATGCCAAGTCTGCCAAGGCCGAATCCCAGAAGACCCTCCAGGAGTTGGATGCGGTGAAAAAGATAGCGGTGGGTAAGGCATTCTTTATGCAAAGCAAGCACATAAGTGTGAGTTACTTGTTACTTACCCGAATCCGGAGCTTTCCAGGAGCATTCGCAGATCTTCCCCGTAGCGTGTCCGATGCCGCCGCATTTTATCGAGCCGAGGAGGGCAGCTCGACAGAGAAGGTGTTCTGGTCTCAGTATGCTGAGGCCGGACACCCCGTGCCCCTGAGCGACCAGCTGAAGCAACTGGTTGAGCTCCACAAGGCGGCCGAACAGGCCATGAAGGGCCTCATAGTTCGGCTATGGCCTGGAGAGGCTCTGCCTAGGAGCTATTTCGGGCTGGTGCGGCGGCTGGTGGGGGACTGTCCAAGGCTTGAAGTCATCAAGCGCTCCGTCTGCATTGAAGGTGCCCGTAGGGCCCTTGCCCGTGCTAAGGTGCACTGGGGCAAGCTGGATGCTGAGAAGCTTGTGAAGGACGGGCCACCGCCGGGGAAAGAGCGTCGCAAGCCCGAGAATTATTATACAGATGTTCTAAAGGGTGCTCGCCTTGTGGCGAATGAATGTTCCAGGGATGTAATTTTTGAGTAAAACTCGCTCGTTTTGTCCTGTGCACTGAAAACTTGTTCATATGCGCTAAGCAATGCTGTTGGAATTTAAAATATTACCTTCTGTGCGGCTGTTTATCAATTCTGAGAGATGGCGAGTCGTCGGCTTATGCCCCCGTGCCGCTAGTGCTGGGGTGTTCGGGGATAAACCTGAACCCTCTTTTTCCCATGTTTGGGTCCTTCGAGGGAGGCGCTCAGCACAACGAACAAGGCAATCGGACTATAATGCGTGAACACTCTCACTTAGCCATAGAATTCTATAATTTTAAATTTCGGCGAAGCCCCTGGTATTCGGAAGACCGAGTTCGGGGCGCTATCCACGCCTTGGCCGGACAGAGCCGACTCCTCGCTCTAAGCGGCATAAGTCTTTAGAGACTCAAAAAAACCTCTCGAACAGCGACCGGTTCTCGCTTCGTCATGACAGTTAGTTTTAGCTTTCTCTACTGAGGTGCTCGACCCAGCTCAACTGGGGCACAATCGCAATAGTTCTCCTAGTGCTACCTTAGCCGATATAGCGGAACGTAAGGCACCAAAACATAGGAGCCGGGCAAACCCAACTATTGACCCAAGACATGATTCGGAGCCGATGCATATAATGCTATAAGTTCGGGGTGCCGCACTTGTTAAAGTGTTCGGACTTCTCACACCATATTGAGGGGTACTAAAGCCCCTGGCGTATTTTCGCCGTACCAAAGTGTACGGGTGCAACATGTCGTTAAGGAACATATATTTGTAAAAAAAAGAGTAATGCAAAAAGAGACAAAAGCTATGCATTGTTTATTAAAAAGGGCTGCGATCAAAGCGGAACGATACAAATAATGCGATAAGCAAAAGGTTGGACTATTTAACATGTCCATTCCAGGGGCAGGCTGTGGAATGGCATGCGAAACAGGTATACTGCTCGTGATAGAGACCACCTGGGAGTTCTGTAATGCGGCATGGCTTGTCTGCTTCCCTGGTTCTTGCATTGTTTGTGCAGCAATTGAACTGTCGAACAGGCCTTCCAAAGAGTGGAGTCCTGAAAGTAAGAGAAAATTAAAAAATCGGCAGCCCCTGGTGCGGTTTAAGCCGTGTTTCGGGCGTGCCGTGATGGTGCCCCTCCCCCTGTACCCATGGTATTTCTAGAGCGTAGTTATGTACGCGAAGTACTGGTGTCGCATTTTTGCGAGGGCTGGGGTTGGGGCCGCATTGCTATGCCCGCTCGGAACGTGCCAGGCGGTCTTGTTGTAGGTTACTCCGGGCGCGCTTGACAGTGTCCGGACATTTAATGGCCGGACTGAAGAACTGCCTGGAGAGGCTGCTTTGTACTTCCACAGCAAGGGCCGCCGTGTGCTCCTCCGTTCAGAGAGAGCGTTCGGTGTTTCCATTGACCGTAATTACTCCTCGAGGGCCTGGCATCTTGAGCTTAAGGTATGCGAGTGCGGTACCGCATTGAACTTGGCGAATGCGGTTCGCCCGAGCAGTGCGTGATAGCCACTGCGGAATGGGACTATGTCGAAGATTAACTCCTCGCTTTGGAAATTATCCAGAGATCCGAAGACCACTTCAAGTGTGACTGAGCCTGTACAGTTGGCCTCTACACCTGGTATTACGCCTTTAAAGGTCGTTTTGGTGGGCTTAATCCTCGAGGGATCTATGCCCATTTTCCGCACTGTATCCTGGTAAAGCAGGTTCAGGCTGCTGCCGCCGTCCATAAGGACTCTAGTGAGATGAAATCCGTCAATGATTGGGTCTAGAACCAATGCGGCGAATCCGCCATGACGGGTGCTAGTGGGATGGTCCCTTCGATCAAAGGTGATCGGGCAGGAGGACCATGAGTTGAACTTTGGGGCGACTGGCTCTACCGCGTATACGTCCCTTAACACGTGCTTCCTCTCCCTCTTGGGGATGTGGGTTGCGTATATCATGTTCACCGTCCGCACTTGTGGGGGAAAACCCTTCTGTCCACTGTTGTTCGGCGGCCGAGGCTCTTTGTCGACATCGCTATGCAGCCCCGTGTCTTTATTTTCGGCATTTAATTTGCCTGCCTGCTTGAACACCCAACAATCCCTGTTGGTGTGATTGGCCGGCTTTTCGGGGGTGCCATGTATCTGGCACAAGCAGTCGAGTATTCGGTCCAAACTGGACAGGCCCCTAGGATTTCTTTTGAATGGCTTTTTCCGCTGACCGGATTTATAGCCTCTGAATCCGGCATTAACTGTCGTATCCTCAGCATTGTCGCCGTTAATGCGGCGCTTCTGCTTGTTGCGACGCGACCTGCCACTACTGTCCCTGGTGTCCGAATTACCAGGGTTCTTGGTCATATTGTTGCTACGAGCAAGCCAGCTGTCTTCTCCCGCGCAAAAGAGGGTCATGAGTGTCGTGAGTGCTGCCATAGATTTCGGCTTTTCCTGTCCAAGGTGCCGGGCGAGGCACTCATCACGGATATTGTGCTTGAAGGCTGCTAGGGCCTCTGCGTCCAGACAGTCGACTATTTGATTTTTCTTTGTTAGGAACCGTGTCCAGAATTGCCTGGCCGATTCCTCTGGCTGCTGAATTACGTGTCTTAGGTCATCGACATCTGGTGGTCGCACATAGGTGCCCTGGAAATTGTCGAGGAATGCGGCTTCCAGGTCCTCCCAACAACCGATTGATCCTGCTGGCAAGCTGTTAAGCCAATGCCGAGCTGGTCCTTTAAGCTTGAGTGGGAGGTATTTGATGGCGTGGAGATCATCGCCGCGGGCCATGTGGATATGAAGGAGATAATCCTCGATCCATACCGCAGGATCTGTTGTGCCATCATATGATTCGATGTTTACGGGTTTGAAACCCTCGGGGATTTGATGATCCATTACTTCGTCTGTGAAGCATAGTGGGTGTGCGGTGCCTCTGTACTGGGCTATATCACGACGTAGCTCCAATGAGCTTTGTCTACTGTGTTCAGCCCTACCGGATTTGTGTCCGCGTGACGGTTACCGTCTCGAGTCGTGGGGCGCCCACGCGATCCGTAGATCGATCTTGTTTGCCTTGCCTTGTCCTCCAACATATCTCGCAGGTCTGGCGCATTTTCCCGTGCCTTGGTACGGGGTGTGGCTTGAGTGGAGGGCCGAGAGGCCTCTCTGTCGCGGCCACGAGGTGGCCGGTCAACCATATCAAGTGCTGGTGATGTAGGTTTAAGTGCTTCCTCCTCTAATCGGGGTAGCACCCTGCGCTTTGGGTAGCTCTTGGAGGGGTGTTCGAGTTTATGCTCTTCGGCCGCAAGGACTTCAGTCCATCTGTCGACTAGCAAATCTTGATCAGCTCTAAGCTGTTGCTATTTTTTCTTGAGGCTTCTTGCCGTGGCCATAAGCCTGCGTTGAAAACGCTCTTGCTCGACGGGATCCTCTGGCACGACGAATTCGTCGTCGTCGAGGCTTGCCTCGTCTTCGGAGGGAGTCATACAATTATCGTCCTCGACCTCTTTGTCTGCCGCTCTCTCATGAGGGCTGGCTTCTCCATCCTCCTGTGCTGAATCTTGCTGGAGGTGGTTTTCTTCGGCACTCTCCGGAGTATTATTATCTCCCGTGCTAGAATCGTCGTATTTGCTTTGGTGGGATTTTGAGCGGCGCCGCTGACGCCGGCGCTTAGGCTGTTTCTTGGAGGGGTCATCCTCTGCTGTTCCATCGCCATCTCCTTCTTTTGGGGTGTCCACCATGTATATGTCATATGACGAGGTGGCTTTCCAAGGCCCAATAGGCGCTGGTTCTTCATTGTCTCCTGCATCGGCGTCCATACCGTCGATGTCTTCGGAGTCGAAGTCGAGCATGTCGGTTAAATCGTCGACAGTGGCTACAAAGTGGGTGGTGGGTGGGCTTTGAATTTCTTCATCGTCCGTATCCCAACCTTGCTGACCGTAGTCCGGCCAGGGCTCTCCTGATAAAGAGAGAGACTTTAGTGTCTTCAAAATATCGCCGAAAGGCGAGTGCTGAAAGATGTCCGCGGCAGTAAACTCCATGATCGGCGCCCAATCAGATTCGATTGGCGGGGGCGTGGAGGGTTCGGAGTCCGGAGAGGAGTCCGGCTCCTTGGAGTCACGAGTCTCGCGGAGTGTGGGGCTAGTGTTCGGCTCGATCACCGTTGGGATCGCAGCCCCCGAGGCGGCGTCCAACCACCCATCCTCGATCGGCGCAGTTGGCTCCGAATTAAGGGTCGGAGCCGATGCGGGTGCGGCCTCTAGGGCACTGTTCGGCGGCAGAGCTAGATCATGCTCGTCGTGACAGTGCGGCGCGCTCGGCAGTGGCTTGAATCCGCCGAAGATCAAGTCCCCGCGGATGTCAGCCATGTAGTTTAAACTTCCAAATCTGACCTGACGGCCAGGGGCATAGCTTTCGATCTGCTCTAGATGGCCAAGTGAATTGGCCCGCAGTGAGAAGCCGCCGAAGACGAAGATCTGTCCGGGGAGGAAGGTCTCACCCTAGACTGCATCGCTATTGATGATCGTAGGAGCCATCAAGCCTAACGGCGACGACACAGAGGAACTCTCAATGAAAGCACCAATGTCGGTGTCAAAACCGGCGGATCTCGGGTAGGGGGTCCCGAACTGTGCGTCTAGGCCGGATGGTAACAGGAGGCAAGGGACACGAAGTTTTACCCAGGTTCGGGCCCTCTTGATGGAGGTAAAACCCTACGTCCTGCTTGATTAATATTGATGATATGGGCAGTACAAGAGTAGATCTACCACGAGATCGGAGAGGCTAAACCCTAGAAGCTAGCCTATGGTATGATTGTTATTCTGTATGTCGTCCTACGGACTAAAACCCTCCGGTTTATATAGACACCGGAGAGGGTTAGGGTTACACAAAGTCGGTTACAATGGTAGGAGATCTACATATCCGTATCGCCAAGCTTGCCTTCCACGCTAAGGAAAGTCCCTTCCGGACACGGGGCGAAATCTTCAATCTTGTATCTTCATAGTCCAGGAGTCCGGCTGAAGGTATAGTTCGGCCATCCGGACACCCCCTAATCCAGGACTCCCTCACTAACCCTTGCATCTTTTTTCTTTTTAGAGCCAAAGCTAGACCCAGTAAAAAGGCTCGGGTGACTAATCCGCCCGAAGACCAGGTGATTATTGAACCGGAGCAGACTGCTGAACTTGAGGGTCCAAGTGCTGAAGCCACCTTTGATGAACCACCCCCTCAAGATCACAATACTGATGAACAAGCAGAAGTTGATATTGTTGTGCCAGATGATGAACCGGCCAATCCAATCCGGACTAATGACAGACCTTCTAGTCCGGTGAGAACCACTGACACTCCAACAACTCCAAAAAAGACTACTGGAGACAAAGAAGACAAGGTTATCGTTACTGGTATTGGTCACACTTCTCCTGGCCATCCTGTAATTTTGGCAAAACATAGTGCCAAGGAAGAGCGTGCTGCTATGGAGAAAGGCAAATGGAGCACTGATTTATCCAGCTATGCCCATCTTAGTGCTCAAGAGCTCCACTCTGGTTTCCTAAACCGTCTGCACTCAAACCGTGATTATGAAGCCGGTTTGGTGACCTGATGAAGGAGCGCTATGAGGTATTTTCCTCACTTCCCCTTTTCGTAAATCCAAATTTGTCAATATCAACTCAAGTAGCCCCCAAGGGCCGGTTTATGATAACAATCATAAATCGGGACTTTGTAATATATCAATCCTTGCATGCTAATCCTCCATATGTCAAATGATCTTTGGAAACAAACCGTTACGTTAACATTGTATTCCTATAGTTTTCATCGGTGTAGCCCCCAAGGGCCGGTTTAGCTTTCCAAAGTAAACCGGGTCTTGAATCAATGCGTCAACTTTGAACTGATGTACATTAGCCCCCAAGTGGTAAGGATAATGCTTGCATTGTACTTGAGACTTGTGAAAAATATGTTGATGATAGAGCAAATAGGCATTAGCCCCCAAGTACAAAGTGCATAACTTGTTATACGCTTGGTACTTCATAACCTGTTTTGATGATATATCGCACCTTTGTAGGCTGAGCTGAGTAAAAAGGATGCTCAAACCATGGATCTTTAAGAGAATGTTAAATCTCAGCAAGCAGAGGCTTCCAAAGCCAAAGAAGAGATGACCAATGCCCTAGCAGCTATGGAGAAACTGAAAGAAGCCTTTAACAAAGAGCATGTAGATTGGGAGACAGAAAAGGCCGGTTTAACCAAGAAGGCCGAAGACGCAGAAGCAGCCCTGAAACTGGTGGTTGAAGAACTAACCGGATTGAAACGGTAGATTAATGCCATGACCTCTGATGTCTTTGGTAAGTATCTGCACCTAAAGTTTGTCCAATCCATAACATCTTAGCAAAAGCTGGTTTACTGATGCTTTACTATGACAGGGACCCGCATTACTCATCTGGGCGCCGACGTGCAGATGAAGCTTAAAGCGGCCTATACTTTGATTGAACAATTGTATTCTGGATCCTAGCGAGCCATTTGTACTGCAGCCTATAACGAGCATCCGCCATCGCTGATAAAAAGAAACTATCGAAAAGCTGGCCATGTTGCCTGCCTGGATCAACGAACTGAAGAGATCAGCCGCTAGGTCAGGTGCGCTGACTACGCTAATCCGGGCCAAGGCGTGGATTCCGGATCTTGAACCGGCAGATATCATCAAAGGCTATCCTGGTGTGAAAGAAGACGGCTCAGACTTCAATAACGACGATCTTTGAAGGCTGACAAAGGAGATGCGGCCAATAGCAAGCAAACTGGTGGAGGACACAGATTTATCTCATTTCCAACCGGTTTATGATGCTGAGGGAAAAAGACAGCCTGCGTTGATCCATAATGTTGAAGATCTTGTGCCACCAATCCGTAAGCATACTTACGCTCCTGACATTGATCCCTCCAATCTTATCCATGAAGAGGCTGTTTTTAAGCTTTAACCGGAATCGATTGGTCAACAATTGATTTCCAGCATCTGGGGAGGGATGAAGAGATTGTGACCGCGCAAGATGATCCTCAATCGTCAAGCCATCCTGATGAGGAATCCCAAACCGGTGGCCGGTTTATCAGTTGCAGTCTGCCACTTCTTGAAAACAATTATTCAATTTGGGCCGTTTGAAGCGCCTTGTAATAGGATAGCATGAACAACTTATCTACCATGCCATCGAGCATGTTTGTTTTGCTTGTTACTGTAAAACTTGCCATGCCCTTGGGAGTTATGATATGCATAGTCCATTATGATTTTTGCTCCTGCATATAAAAACTTTGAAAGTGTCCAAGTGGTTTACCACTGGACGGGTCATAATGCCCAAATATATATATATATATATATAACTTGGATGGATAACCAAGATTGTAATAACCAAATATAAAATAGATGATACCTGTGATATACCTCGTTGGCTGACCAACTGTATGTATAGTAAGGGTGAAAAACACCAATCTGGAGTGTTGATGACTCCTTGCCCTCTTGTCGGTTCAAAAAACCATACTGGGCTATAATAGCCATCGATTTGTTCGTATAATGCTGGTGACATCTAGTCAAAACCATACCGGAGCAACTTACTGCCGGTTTAAAAATGATCATGTACTGACAACTAAGCGTTGAAAGCCACGCCGGGTTGTAGAAAAACCGGTTTATCAGAAAATATTCATGCCATCCCTTATAAAAAGATTTAAAACACAAAACACAAAAGAAACATGCAAGGCTTTTCATGGGCTGCCAGGCCCTAAATCGAGGCTTTTCATGGGCTGCTAGGCCGCTGAGTTAAACCATTTTGCAAAGCCTTTTTAAGATGGACCTCAATCTTTAACCAATCACCGTTTTAACTTTGACAAGTTCAGGGTCTATGAGATTGACTTGTCAAACGTTCGATGGGTCATACCAAGTTTACCTGGACGGAGTGGCTTACTTAAAAAAAAGGCAGGATAACTCGGGGTTTTAGGTGTAGACACCTGGCTTCCAAGCCTGGCTTGATAGCCTATCACAAGGGTTCAAACTTGTTGTTCTTTGAGAAGCAAGGAGCCCCCAAGTAATATTTGAGCTATGCTCAGTGGTTACCTATGTTTGAGTTGTGCTTAATGCAACAGACTCTCTTTGGTTCCACATAATTTCCTTTTGGCTTTAAGCCTATCAAGAGGTGCAGCTATGGCCTGAATACAACCAAGCCCCCTAGTGATTTCCCTTTTTGGTTTTAAACCGATCAAGAGGTGTAGCTATGGTTCGTATACGACCAAGCCCCCTAGTGATTTCCTTCATATCTGTGTGGCTTTATAAGCCGGGTTAATAGAACTCCGCTTTGTAAGTAGAAGCCCCCATGGAACCACACATGATGTAAAAAAGAAACAGAGACCCCGCTTTAACCGAAGCTCCGGTTTATTATATAATATATACATTGTCATAAGTATGTACATAAGAAGAGCATGTGGCTCAAGCGTAGTAAGGCCGGAGAAGAGCTATATTCCGCGGCCGCTTAGTCTCCTCCTCCGATTTACGTGAGTCTTTGTGCTCTCGAACATCGATAAGGTAGTATGACCTGTTATGCAGGTTTTTGCTGACCACAAAAGATCCTTCCCAAGGTGGGGATAATTTGTGCATATCGGTTTGATCCTGGATGAGCCGGAGCACCAGGTCACCCTCTTGAAAAGTTCTGGTTTTAACCCGGCGGCCATGATAGCACCGGAGATCTTGTTGATAAATCGCCGAACGTGCCGCTGCGAGATCACGCTCCTCATCTAACAGGTCCAGTGAGTCCTGACGTGCCTTATCATTGTCAGCTTCAACGTAAGCCATCACATGGGGCGAGTCATGACGGATGTCACTAGGGAGAACCGCCTCTGCTCCATAAACCATGAAAAAAGGTGTGTAACCCGTCGATCTGTTTGGTGTGGTGTTGATACTACATAACACGGAAGGTAATTCCTCCACCCAACAACCCAGCGTCCGCTTTAAAGGAACAATGAGCCGGGTTTTGATACCTCTCAAAATTTCTTGATTTTCCCTCTCTGCTTGACCAGTAGACTGGGGGTGAGCCACTGATGCTATATCAAGCCGGATGTGCTCACGTTGACAAAATTCCTCCATCTCACCCTTAGATAAATTAGTACCATTATCAGTGATAATGCTGTGTGGAAAACCAAATCAGAATATCACCTTTTTGATGAATTGAACCGCTGTGGCTACGTCACACTTACTGACTGGCTCTGCTTCTACCCACTTGGTAAACTTGTCAACTGCCACTAACAGGTGGGTCTTTTTGTCCTTGGATCTCTTAAAGGGTCCAACCATATCGAGCCCCCAAGTTGCAAACAGCCAAGTAATTGGAATCATTCTCAACTCCTGAGTCGGAACATGAGCCCGGCGTGCAAATTTTTGACAACCGTCACACCTTTTGACTAAATCCTCAGCATCAGCATGAGCCGTCAACCAATAGAAGTCGTGACGAAAAGCCTTAGCCACCAAGGATTTTGAACCGGCATGGTGACCACAATCTCCTTCGTGGATTTCTCGCAAAATCTCACAACCCTCTTGAGGAGACACACAACACTGAATTGCTCCTGTGACGCTGTAACGATGTAACTCCCCATTGATTATGGTCATCGACTTGGAACGCCGGATTATCTGCCGGGCCAAGATTTCGTCCTCCCGTAACTCACCCCGGTTCATGTAAGCCAAGTACGGGACTATCCAATCCGGTATAACATGCAAAGCTACCACCAATTGGGCCTCCGGGTCAGGAATAGCCAACTCCTCCTCTGTGGGTATCTTGACCGACGGATTATGCAGTACGTCGAGGAAGACATTAGGTGGCACCGGTTTACGCTGAGAGCCAAGGCGACTTAAAGCGTTCGTCGCTTCATTCTTTCGCCGGTCTATATGGTCAACTTGATAACCCTTGAAATGACCAGCCACTATGTCCACCTCTCGTCGATATGCAGCCATGAGTGGATCCTTAGAATCCTAAGTGCCAGATACCTGTTGAGCCACCAGGTCCGAGTCACCAAAGCACTTAACCTGGCTTAAGTTCATATCCTTAGCCATCCGAAGACCGTGGAGTAAGGCCTCGTACTCAGCTGCATTGTTAGTACAAGGGAACATTAAGCAAAGAACATAACAAAACTTGTCACCTCGTGGGGAAGTTAATAAGACTCCAGCCCCCGAGCCCTCCAATTGCCTGGACCCATCAAAGTGAATAGTCCAATAAGTGTTATCTGGCTTTTCCTCTGGTGCCTGCAACTATGTCCAATCATTGATGAAGTCCACGAGTGCTTGAGATTTGATCGCTGTGCGAGGTGTATACTTGAGCCCGTGAGGTACAAGCTCAATAGCCCACTTGGCAATCCGGCCAGTTGCTTCTCTGTTTTGAATGATATCTCCCAGAGGGGCTGAACTGACCACTGTGATAGGATGACCCTGAAAATAATGCTTGAGCTTCCGGCTTGCCATAAACACCCCATACACCAGCTTCTGCCAATGCGGATACCTTTGCTTTGATTCGATAAGCACCTCACTGATATAATAAACTGGTCGTTGAACTGGATACTCCTTTCCAGCCTCCTTGTGCTCCACACCAATAGCCACACTAACAGCCCGGGCATTAGCAGCCACATATAGCAGTAAAGGCTCTTTATCGACTGGAACCGCAAGGACAGGTGGTTCAGCTAACTGCCTCTTCAAATCCTCAAACGCTTTATCAGTCGCATCACTCCAGACAAAGTCATCTGTTTTCTTTAGCATCTGATATAAAGGGATAGCTTTCTCCCCGAGACGACTGACAAACCGGCTCAAAGCTGCAATCCGGCTGGCTAAACGTTGAACGTCATTGATACACGCCGGTTTAGCCAGGGACGTGTGATACGTCTCCAACGTATCTATAATTTTTGATTGCTCCATGCTATATTATCTACTGTTTTAGACTATATTGGGCTTTATTTTCCACTTTTATATTATTTTTGGGACTAACCTATTAACCGGAGGCCCAGCCCAGAATTGCCGTTCTTTGCCTATTTCAGTGTTTCGGATAAACGGAATATCAAACGGAGTCCAAACGGAATAAAATCTTCGGGAACGTGATTTTCTCACCGAACGTGATCCAGGAGACTTGGACCCTGCTCCAAGGAACAAAAGAGGCGGTCACGAGGGTGGGGGGCGCCCCCCCTAGGGTGCGCCCCCTGCCTCGTGGGCCCCTCGTTGCTCCTCCGGCATACTTCTTCCTCCTATATATACACACGTACCCCCAAACGATCAGAACAGGAGCCAAAAACCTAATTCCACCGCCGCAACTTTCTGTATCCACAAGATCCCATCTTGGGGCCTGTTCCGGAGCTCCACGGAAGCGGGCCGTCATCACGGAGGGCTTCTACATCATCCTAGCCTCTCCGATGAAGTGTGAGTAGTTTACCTCAGACCTTCGGGTCCATAGTTAGTAGCTAGATGGCTTCTTCTCTCTCTTTGAATCTCAATACAAAGTTCTCCCCCTCTCTTATGGAGATCTATTCAATGTAATCTTCTTTTTGCGGTGTGTTTGTTGAGACCGGTGAATTGTGGGTTTATGATCAAGTCTATCTATGAATAATATTTGAATCTTCTTTGAATTCTTTTATGTATGATTGGTTATCTTTGCAAGTCTCTTCGAATTATGCATTTGGTTTGGCCAACTAGTTTGGTAGTTCTTGCCATGGGAGAAGTGCTTAGCTTTGGGTTCGATCTTGCGGTGTCCTTACCCAGTGACAGAAGGGGCAGCAAGGCACGTATTGTATCGTTTCCATCGAGGATAACAAGATGGGGTTTATTTCATATTGCATGAATTTATCTCTCTACATCATGTCATCTTGCTTAAAGCGTTACTCTGTTTTTAACTTAATACTCTAGATGCATGTTGGATAGCGGTCAATGAGTGGAGTAATAGCAGTAGATGCAGAATCGTTTCGATCTACTTGTCACGGACGTGATGCCTATATACATGATCATGTCTAGATATTCTCATAACTATGCTCAATTCTGTCAATTGCTCAATAGTAATTTGTTCACCCACCGTAGAATACTTATGCTCTTGAGAGAAGCCACTAGTGAAACCTATGGCCCTCGGGTCTATTCTCATCATATCAATCTCCATCACTTTAATTTTGCTTTGCTTTTTATTTTGCTTTTACTTTTACTTTTCATCTTTATACCAAAAATACCAAAAATATTATATCTATCAGATCTCACTCTCGTAAGTGACCGTGAAGGGATTGACAACCCCTAATCGTGTTGGTTGCGAGTAGCTATCGCTTTGTGCAGGTACGAGGGACTTGAGCGTGGGCTCCTACTGGATTGATACATTGGTTCTCAAAAACTGAGGGAAATACTTACGCTACTCTGCTGCATCATCCCTTCCTCTTCGGGGAAAACCAACGCAAGCTCAAGACGTAGCAAGAAGGATTTCTGGCGCCGTTGCCGGGGAGTCTACGCAAAAAGTCAACATACCAAGTACCCATCACAATCCCTATCTCTCGCATTACATTATTTGCCATTTGCCTCTCGTTTTCCTCTCCCCCCAATTCACCCTTGCCATTTTATTCGCCCTCTCTCTCTATCCTCCCTCTCTATTTGCCTCTTTTTGCCCGCTTGCTTTTTGTTTGCTCGTGTGTTAGATTGCTTGTTTGTCGTGATGGCTCAAGATACTACTAAATTGTGTGACTTCACCAATACCAATAATAATGGTTTCCTTAGCACTCCGATTGCTCCTCTTACTGATGCCGAATCTTGTGAAATTAATACTGCTTTGTTGAATCTTGTTATGAAAGATCAATTTGCCGGCCTTCCTAGTGAAGATGCCGCTACTCATCTGAATAGCTTCGTTGATTTATGTGATATGCAAAAGAAAAAAGATGTCAATAATGATGTCGGTAAATGGAAGCTATTTCCTTTTTCGCTTAGAGATCGTGCTAAAGCTTGGTTTTCGTCTTTGCCTAAGAATAGTATTGATTCATGGAACAAGTGCAAAGACGCTTTTATCTCTAAGTATTTTCCTCCCGCTAAGATCATCTCTCTTAGAAACGATATTATGAACTTTAAACAACTTGATCATGAACATGTTGCACAAGCTTGGGAGAGAATGAAATTAATGATACGTAATTGCCCTACTCATGGTTTGCATTTGTGGATGATTATACAAAAAATTTATGTCGGATTGATTTTTGCTTCTAGAAATCTTTTAGATTCGGTCGCGGGAGGCACTTTTATGGAAATCACTTTAGGAGATGCTACTAAACTCCTAGATAATATTATGGTTAACTATTCTCAATGGCGTACTGAAAGATCTTCTAATAAAAAGGCGCATGCGATAGAAGAAATTAATGTGTTGAGTGGAAAGATGGATGAACTTATGAAATTATTTGCTACTAAGAGTGTTTCTTCTAATCCTAATGATATGCCTTTGTCTACTTTGATTGAGAATAACAATGAATCTATGGATGTGAATTTTGTTGGTAGGAATAATTTTGGTGACAACGCTTATAGAGGGAATTTTAATCCTAGGCCATATCCTAGTAATCCTTCTAATAATTATGGGAATTCCTACAACAACTCTTATGGAAATTATAATAAGATGCCCTCTGAATTTGAGACTAGTGTTAAAGAGTTTATGAATTCACAAAAGAATTTTAATGCTTTGCTTGAGGAGAAATTGCTTAAAGTTGATGATTTGGCTAGAAACGTTGATAGAATTTCTCTTGAGGTTGATTCTTTAAAGCTTAGATCTATTCCTCCTAAGCATGATATCAATGAGTCTCTCAAAGCCATGAGAATTTCCATTGATGAGTGCAAGGAAAGAACCGCTAAGATGCCTGCTTCCAAAGATGCCTTTATTAAAGCGTGTTCTTCCAATACTTATGAAAATCAAGATGAAGATCTAAAAGTTATTGATGTGTCCCCTATTAAATCTTTATTTTGCAATATGAATCTTGATGAAACTGAATATGATCTTCCTTTACCTATAAGGCGTTCTAAAAATTTGGAGTATTTAGATCTTAATGGTGAAATTGATGAAAGTGGGATTGAAAGAAATAAAAATCTAGATGTTGCTAAACCCACTATATTGGATTTCAAGGAATTTAATTATGAAAGTTGCTCTTTAATTGATTGTATTTCCTTGTTGCAATCCGTGCTAAATTCTCCACATGCTTATAGTCAAAATAAATCCTTCACCGAACATATTGTTGATGCCTTGATGCAATCTTATGAAGAAAAACTTGAGTTGAAAGTTTATATCCCTAGAAAACTCTATGATGAGTGGAAACCAAGTATTAAAATTAAAATTAAAGATCATGAGTTCTATGCTTTGCGTGATTTGGGTGCTAGTGTCTCTACTATTCCCAAAACTTTGTGTGATTTACTAGATTTCCATAATTTTGATGATTGCTCTCTAAACTTGCATCTTGCGGATTCCACTATTAAGAAACCTATGGGAAGGATTAATGATGTTCTTATTGTTGCAAATAGGAATTATGTGCCCGTAGATTTCATTGTTCTTGATATAGATTGCAATCCTTCTTGCCCTATTATTCTTGGTAGACCTTTCCTTAGAACGGTTGGTGCGATTATTGATATGAAGGAAGGGAATATTAGATTTCAATTTCCATTAAAAAAGGGCATGGAACACTTTCCAAGAAAGAAAATAAAATTACCATATTAAAATATCATGAGAGCCACTTATGGATTGCCTACCAAAGATGGCAATACCTAGATCTATCCTCGCTTTTATGCCTAGCTAGGGGCGTTAAACGATAGCGCTTGTTGGGAGGCAACCCAATTTTATTTTTATTCCTTTCTTTTTGCTCCTGCTTAGTAATAAATAAATTATTTAACCTCTGTTTTGGTTGTGTTTTTTGTGTTTAATTAGTGTTTGTGCCAAGTAGAACCGTTGGGGAGACTTGGGGAAAGTCTTGTTGAACTTGCTGTAAAAAACAGAAACTTTAGCGCTCACGAGAACTGCTGTCATTTTTATTTGAAGAGTGATATTTAGTTAATTCCTTTTGAAGATGATTAATAGATAAATTCCTCACGTCCAGAAATTTATTTTAGAATTTTTGGGGTTCCAGATCTTGCGCTAGCTACAGATTACTACAGACTGTTCTGTTTTTGACAGATTCTGTTTTTCGTGTGTTGTTTGCTTATTTTGATGAATCTATGGCTAGTAAAATAGTTTATAATCCATAGAGAAGTTGGAATACAGTAGGTTTAACACCAATATAAATAAATAATGAGTTCATTACAGTACCTTGAAGTGGTCTTTTGTTTTCTTTCGCTAACGGAGCTCACGAGTTTTCTATTTTGAGTTTTGTGTTGTGAAGTTTTCAAGTTTTGGGTGAATTCTTTTGATGGATCATGGAACAAGGAGTGGCAAGAGCCTAAGCTTGGGGATGCCCATGGCACCCCCAATATAATCCAAGGACACAAAAATGTCAAAGCTTGGGGATGCCCCGGAAGGCATCCCCTCTTTCGTTCACTTCCATTGGTAATTTACTTGGAGCTATATTTTTATTCACCAACATGATATGTGTTTTGCTTGGAGCGTCTTTCATTATTTGTGTCTTTGTGTCTTAGTATGCCACAATAATCCTTGCTGTACACACCTCTTGAGAGATCCATACATGAATTAAAATTTGATAGAATACTCTATGTGCTTCACTTATATCTTTTGAGCTAGATAACTTTGCTCTATGTGCTTCACTTATATCTTTTGAGCATAGTAGTTTTGCTCTATGTGCTTCACTTATATCTTTTGAGTGTTATAATTTTGCTCTATGTGCTTCACTTAGATCTTTTAGAGCACGGTGGTGGATTTGTTTTAAAGAAACTATTGATCTCTCATGCTTCACTTAAATTATTTTGAGAGTCTCTTAATAGCATGGTAATTTGCTTAATAATAATATGCTTGGTATTCAAGATTTGTGAAACTTTCTTTTGAGTGTGTTGAATACTAAGAAAAGATTGAAGCATGATAATTGTTTTGAGATATGGAGGTGATAATATTAAAGTCATGCTAGTTGAGTAGTTGTGAATTTAAAGAATACTTGTGTTAAGGTTTGTGATTCCCGTAGCATGCACGTATGGTGAACCGTTATGTAACGAAGTCGGAGCATGATTTATTTGTTGATTGTCTTCCTTATGAGTGGCGGTCGGGGATGAGCGATGGTCTTTTCCTACCAATCTATCCCCCTAGGAGCATGCGCATAATACTTTGCTTTGCTAACTTCTAGATTTTTGCAATAAGTATATGAGTTCTTTATGACTAATGTTGAGTCCATGGATTATACGCACTCTCACCCTTCCACCTTTGCTAGCCTCTCTAAATACCGGGCACCTTTCGCCCGTATCATACACCTACCATATACCTTCCTCAAAACAGCCACCATACCTACCTATTATGTCATTTCCATAGTCATTTCAAGATATATTGCCATGCAACTTTCCACCATCTAGTTCATCATGACACATTCATCATTGTCATATTGCTTAGCATGATCATGTAGTTGACATAGTATTTGTGGCAAAGCCACCGTTCATAATTTTTTCATACTTGTCACTCTTGAGTCATTGCATATCCCGGTACACCGTCGGAGGCATCCATATAGAGTCATACTTTGTTTTAGAATCGAGTTGTAATCATTGAGTTGTAAATAAATAAAAGTGTGATGATCATCATTCAATAGAGCATTGTCCCAAATAAAAAAAGAGAAAGGCCAAAGAAAAAAAGAAGGCCCAAAAAAAAGGGCAATGCTACTATCCTTTTTCCACACTTGTGCTTCAAAGTAGCACCATGATATAGCGAGTCTCATATATTGTGCTTCAAAGTAGCACCATGTTCTTCATATAGAGAGTCTCATATGTTGTCACTTTCATATACTAGTGGGAATTTTTCATTATAGAACTTGGCTTGTATATTCCAATAATGGGCTTCCTCAAATTGCCCTAGGTCTTCATGAGCAAGCAAGTTGGATGCACACCCACTAGTTTCTTTTGCTGAGCTTTCATACATTTATAGCTCTAGTGCATCCGTTGCATGGCAATCCCTACTCACTCACATTGATATCTATTGATGGGCATCTCCATAGCCCGTTGATACGCCTAGTTGATGTGAGACTATCTTCCCCTCCTTTTTGTCTTCTCCACAACCACCATTCTATTCCACCTATAGTGCTATATCCATGGCTCACACTCATGTATTGCGTGAAGATTGAAAAAGTTTTGAAAAGGTTAGAGTATGAAACAATTGCTTGGCTTGTTATCGGAGTTGTGCATGATTTAAATATTTTGTGTGGTGAAGATGGAGCATAGCCAGACTATATGATTTTGTAGGGATAACTTTCTTTGGCCATGTTATTTTGACAAGACATAATTGCTTTGTTAGTATGCTCGAAGTATTATTATTTTTATGTCAATATAAACTTTTGTCTTGAATCTTTCTAATCTGAATATTCATACCACAATTAACAAGATTTGCATTGAAATTATGCCAAGTAGCACTCCGCATCAAAAATTCTCTTTTTATCATTTACCTACTCGAGGACGAGCAGGAATTAAGCTTGGGGATGACTGATACGTCTCCAACGTATCTATAATTTTTGATTGCTCCATGCTATATTATCTACTGTTTTGGACTATATTGGGCTTTATTTTCCACTTTTATATTATTTTTGGGACTAACCTATTAACCGGAGGCCCAGCCCAGAATTGCCGTTCTTTGCCTATTTCAGTGTTTCGGATAAACGGAATATCAAACGGAGTCCAAACGGAATAAAATCTTCGGGAACATGATTTTCTCACCGAACGTGATCCAGGAGACTTGGACCCTGCTCCAAGGAACAAAAGAGGCGGTCACGAGGGTGGGGGGCGCCCCCCCTAGGGTGCGCCCCCTGCCTCGTGGGCCCCTCGTTGCTCCTCCGGCGTACTTCTTCCTCCTATATATACACACGTACCCCCAAACGATCAGAACAGGAGCCAAAAACCTAATTCCACTGCCGCAACTTTCTGTATCCACAAGATCCCATCTTGGGGCCTGTTCCGGAGCTCCACGGAAGCGGGCCGTCATCACGGAGGGCTTCTACATCATCCTAGCCTCTCCGATGAAGTGTGAGTAGTTTACCTCAGACCTTCGGGTCCATAGTTAGTAGCTAGATGGCTTCTTCTCTCTCTTTGAATCTCAATACAAAGTTCTCCCCCTCTCTTATGGAGATCTATTCAATGTAATCTTCTTTTTGCGGTGTGTTTGTTGAGACCGGTGAATTGTGGGTTTATGATCAAGTCTATCTATGAATAATATTTGAATCTTCTTTGAATTCTTTTATGTATGATTGGTTATCTTTGCAAGTCTCTTCGAATTATGCATTTGGTTTGGCCAACTAGTTTGGTAGTTCTTGCCATGGGAGAAGTGCTTAGCTTTGGGTTCGATCTTGCGGTGTCCTTACCCAGTGACAGAAGGGGCAGCAAGGCACGTATTGTATCGTTTCCATCGAGGATAACAAGATGGGGTTTATTTCATATTGCATGAATTTATCTCTCTACATCATGTCATCTTGCTTAAAGCGTTACTCTGTTTTTAACTTAATACTCTAGATGCATGCTGGATAGCGGTCGATGAGTGGAGTAATAGTAGTAGATGCAGAATCGTTTCGATCTACTTGTCAAGGACATGATGCCTATATACATGATCATGCCTAGATATTCTCATAACTATGCTCAATTCCGTCAATTGCTCAACAGTAATTTGTTCACCCACCGTAGAATACTTATTGCTCTTGAGAGAAGCCACTAGTGAAACCTATGGCCCCCGGGTCTATTCTCATCATATCAATCTCCATCACTTTAATTTTGCTTTGCTTTTTATTTTGCTTTTACTTTTTTACTTTGCATCTTTATACCAAAAATACCAAAAATATTATATCTATCAGATCTCACTCTCGTAAGTGACCGTGAAGGGATTGACAACCCCTAATCGCGTTGGTTGCGAGTAGCTATCGCTTTGTGCAGGTACGAAGGACTTGAGCGTGGGCTCCTACTGGATTGATACTGTCGGTGTACCAGAGTAGGGGTACCCTAGTATCCCGAACTTGTGCACGGGCAGTCGCAGCATCCCGCGGCAAGGTTTGCCGGGTGACCGCCAAGATCCTCCGCGGCTACTTTGAAGACCATTCAAGAACAAAGTACTCAAACCAAGGCCCCGGCAAGAGGAGCTTGCCGGGAGGGCCAACCAAGGCCCCGGCTAGAGAAGCTGGCCGGGAAGAAGACAAGACCCCGGCAAGAGGAGCTTGCCGGGAAGGCCACTCAAGGCATACCAAGAAAGCTTGCCGCGATGCACCGCGCGTCCCGGCAAGGCCCGGTGAGCGACAAGTTCCCGAACACGACAAGATGACGACCGCGGCAAGGAGCTTGCCGCGGGAAACCCCCACTTCGTGCCCGCGCTCCAGCACACCCGCCAACGTGTCGCTCTAGGACTCTCCCAAGCACACGTGGCAGGAGGCCGTGCAGCTAGGGGTGCGAGGTGGCAAGCAGGCGCTGACAAGATAACCATCGTGGCAAACGGTGGCGTCCCTAGCGGTCCATTTCGGTACTGTTTAAGCGACACAGACGGGTAATTAATGCCCTTGTCCCCTGCCGCCAGGGTTAGGTATGATAACACTGTAACAGGTAGCTGTACCTACCACAGCACCTTTTCCGTTTTTGCCCTTTACCTCCGTTGCCACCTGTGGGTAACCCCTTGAGCATATAAAAGGAGGCCCGTGTGCAACGTAGGGGGGGTTAGCCAATTCCAACTCTCACACTCGGTCTTGCTAGCCGCCGGTGTGTACTGTAGCACTCCGCGCTCCCGAGCTAGAAATCAATACCAAACCACAAAGCAGGAGTAGGGTTTTACGCATCCGTGTGGCCCGAACCTGGGTAAATCGCTCACGTGCTTCGCCTCGATCTGCTCTTTGCGCGACCTCCGCCCCCGCCGAACCGAAAGGGACCCGGTCCGCCGGTCCCATAGGTGCCCGTGGATCAGCAACCCCGGCATCTCTGGCGCGCCAGGTAGGGGGCGTCGAAGTTGTGTGAACCAGATCCGGCGTTCTCGCGAGCTAGATCTTCATCATCTTCATCAACATGCCGCCGAAGAAGAAAGTTTTGGAGGCCGTTGCTCCGTCCGCGCCGAGCCAGCCACCGCCGGAGCAAACGGTTGGTGGGGCAGGCACCGGCGGAAGGACACGCGTCGACGAGGGGACTCACGGTGCTGCCAGGTCCCAGGACAAGGCTGCGCTGCCCATCGGCGGCGTAGCCGGCTCCCACAATGACCGGGCGCACTCCAAGACCTCGGCGTCCGTGCATGCACCGCGCCCATCTCAAGAGGCGCGGGACCGGCAGCGTCATGGTACCCACGGTACCATGCATTCGCTAGATCAAGATCGAGCTGGTGGATCTCGGAGCGCTCAGGACCACCATGCACGTCAACCTGCTGGTGCGAGCGAGACACGGTCGCCTGGACGAGATACTGCTCCTTCTAACGTAGTTAGAAGTCCGAGCATATCCCGCTCCTCGCACCGTTCGCCACCGCCACCCGCCACCGCAGCAGAAGCTTTGGCGCGAGCTCAGCTGCTCCTAGACTACCCTCCAGCGGCGGACAAGGTCGACGACTGGAGAGCCACTATCCAGAGTCTCATCGGCTTCGCCAACGGCGACACTCCACGGCAGCCGAGCGCATCTCAGCCGCGGCAAGCCAGCCAGGCACGAGCCAGAGACGACAAGACTGGTGGGGGTGCAACTACTGTGCACTCTCCACCCCGAAGGCCAAGATCGTCGACTCGCTGGGTCCACCTCGACAGCGACTCCACCGCGTCATCAGATCCGCGAGCTCGTCGCGATCAGCGCCAAGTTCTTCAAGAACGACAACAAGAAGACGCTCGTACTCGCATCGAGCGTCGGAGAGAAGCGCGGCGTCAGTCTGACCAGCGCGCTGGGCCCTCTATTGACATGCATGCACTGGAGGAGCCAGGCGACTTGCCGTACGCGGTAGGTTGCCCTGCGTTCACTCGAGAGCTGCGGCAAGTCCAGTGGCCCAGTACGAAGAATTTCAAACCAGATGTACCCGAGAAGTACGACGGCAAGTCGCATCTGTCGGAGTTCCTTAGCATCTACACCATCGCGGTGCAGGCTGCTGGGGGGCGGGACGAAAAGATCCTTGCCAACTACTTCCTGTTGGTGCTCAAGCCCAACGTCAGGTCCTGGCTCATGCACCTGCCGGACAACTCCATATCCTCCTGGGCTGATCTATGCCATCAGTTTGTCGGCGCCTTCACAGGCGGCCACAAACCTCATGGCCAAGAGAGCGATCTTCACCTGCTCGTCCAGAAGGAAGGAGAGCCCCTGCGCAAGTATATCCAGAGGTTCAGCCATGTACAGCACAACATCCCAAATATCCACCCTGCCGCGGTAATCAGCGCGTTCCATCAGAACGTGCGTAACCGCAGGATGCGGGAGGAGATGGCGATGTGCAAGATTCGGGACGTCAGCGAGCTATATGCCCTGGCCGACAAGTGTGCATGCGCTGAGGAAGGGAGGAAATTCCCCGGAGAAAGCACTGGAGCAGGGGGATCTGACAGCGAGGATGCCGCCCCGGCAAAGAAAAACCGGCGGCGCAACAACAGGAAAAAGCAGAACAAAGAGGTGCTGGTCGTTGAGCAGTCCAGCAGCGACGGCGGTGCCCAGCGAGCCAAGGTCAGTAGCTCCGGCAAGGAGGTTGCCACATGCACCAACTGCCAGGCTGTGGCGGCCGCCGACAAGCAGGACGGCTCCGACAGCCAATACTGCAAGATTCACCACACCAAGGGCCATGACCTCCAGAGTTGCAAGAAAGTCGAGCAGCTTGTCTAGCAACAAAGAGCTGAGTACGAGCGGCGCGACAAGGAGAGGGCCCAAGGGGGTGCTGGAGAATCCGGCAAGAAGCGCGCCGGACCGGGAGGACGACGCGGCAAGGCCAAGCAGCGGCAAGGAGACAGGCCTCCCCGCGGCCGCGACAACGATGAAGATGACAACGACGAAGACATGGATGATGTTGAGACCACCGAGCAGGAGTTTCAGAAAGCCACAGAGGTCTTGTGCGTTGACGACGGTGCTTCTCTGCACACTTCACACCGCCAACTCAAGCAGTGGGCGCGGGAAGTCAATGCAGCGGAACCACCTGTCGAATCGCGCAAGCTTCTGAAATGGTCCAGCACGCCTATCATCTTTGACATTGAGGACCACCCTGATCGCACAACTGCAGTCGGGTGCCTGCCGATGTTGGTTTCACCAACTATCCGCAACCTCAAGGTCACTAAGATGTTAGTTGACGGCGGGGCCGGCTTGAACCTGATCTCCTCCGCTGTACTCCAGAAACTCCAAATCCCTGACAGCGAGCTCGAAGAGACCGGCACATTCCAACGAATCAACCCGGGAAGGAGCAAGCCGAAGGGGAAGGTCACGCTGCCGGTAACGTTTGGCAGTGAGCTAAACTTCAGGACTGAGAGGGTCACATTCGACGTTGCCGATATCCCATTGCCCTACAATGGGATACTTGGTCGTCCAGCACTCGCCAAGTTCATGGCAGCCTCTCACTACGCATATAACATGCTGAAGATGCTAGGCCCGATAAGCATCATTTCTGTCCCTGGCGACAAGAAGGATGCTCTTATCTGTGCCGACAAGATCTACCAGGAAGCAGCAGCCACGGCAGATCGCAATCCACTTGCCGCTGAAGCTCCCGGGGGGAAGAAGACCAAGTCCGGCAAGAGTTCTGATGCCCACTCCGGCAAGCGCACCTCTTCGGAGTGCTGCGCTGCCGTCGAGGACGCACCATCGAGCTCTACCGGCAAGTGCAAGAAGACGATGGCAGCTCCGCCAGAGACGAAGAAGGTGTCCGCCAAAGAGGACGGCACTGGTGGTACCTTCACCATCAGTGCCACGCTCGGCCCTAAATAGGAAAGCGCGCTCGTTACTTTCCTGCGGGCGAACGTCGACGTGTTTGCATGGCAGCCGTCTGACATCCCCGGTGTTCCCAGGAAAGTGATTGAGCACCACCTTGCCGTTTGTCCTCATGCGCGGCCCGTCAAGCAGAAAGTCAGGAAGCAGGCAGTGGAGCGCCAAGAATTCATTGCAGAAGAGATCAAGAAACTGGAAGCAGCAGGCCTTGTCAGAGGAGTGCTCCATCCCACGTGGTTGGCCAATCCTGTAGTCGTGCGCAAGGCAAACGGGAAATGAAGACTTTGCATCGATTTTACCGATGTTAAAGCTTGTCCCAAGGACCCATTTCCCTTGCCGCGCATTGACCAGATTGTTGACTCCACAGCCGGATGTGATTTGCTTTCATTTCTTGACGCATACTCAGGATATCATCAGATCTTCATGGCAGAAGAGGATGAGGAGAAGACCGCATTTATTACTCCATGTGGCACGTACTGCTTCATACGGATGCCTTCCGGATTAAAAAATGCTGGTTCGACATTTGCAAGGGTAGTCCACATTGCTCTTGAGCCACAAATACACAGAAATGTGGAAGCCTACATGGATGATATAGTGGTCAAGAGCGAGGACAGAGCAACCCACATTCAAGACTTAGACGAGACCTTTGCAAATCTGCGCAAAATCAGCCTCAAGCTCAACCCAGAGAAGTGTGTGTTTGGAGTTCCCTCCGGCAAGCTTCTCGGGTTCTTCGTGTCTCAGCGGGGAATTGAAGCCAATCCCGACAAGATCAAGGCCATTGAGCAGATTGAAGCACCAAGGCGCGTCAAGGATGTACAGAAACTTGCCGGTTGCGTGGCTGCTCTCAGCAGGTTTATCTCTCGGTCTGCTGAGCGCGCCCTGCCGTTTTTCAAATTATTGAAAAAGGCAGGTCCAATGAAATGGACTCCGGAAGCGGAGGCTGCGCTGCAAGACCTGAAGAGATACCTGTCCTCCCCTCCAATACTTGTCGCACCTAAGCCACAAGAGAAGTTGCTGCTGTACATAGCGGCAACCAATCAAGTGGTTAGTGATGTGTTAGTAGCAGAGAGGGAGGCAGATGATGAGCTAGCAACCGTGGCAAGCGCATCCAGCGACAAGCAGGGGGCTTCCCCGACAAGCTCTGGTCCCGACAAAGATGGATCTGCGCAGATGCACGAGGAGACACGAAAGAAAATGGTGCAGCGCCCAGTTTACTTTGTCAGTTCCCTCCTGCAGGGGGCTAGGTCAAGGTATTCTGGTGTGCAGAAATTGCTTTTCGGCCTTCTCATGGCCTCGAGAAAGCTGCGCCATTACTTCCAAGCGCATGAGATCACAGTCGTCACTCGCTTTCCGCTGAAGAGGATACTGCAGAATCCAGAAGCGACAAGCAGGATTGTCGAGTGGGCTCTGGAACTGTCAAGCTTTGGCCTCAAGTTTGAAAATACTTCAACTATCCAGAGCAGAGCATTGGCAGAATTTATAGCAGAATGGACGCCAACACCAGACGAAGTGAGAAAGCTAGAAGAGCACTTTGACGGCCTACAAATGGAGCATGTTCCGAGAGCTCACAACGCCATTGCTGATGGCCTGTCGAAGTGTGCCGCACTTAAGTTACCTGTGGAACCAGGGATCTTTGTGCTCAAGCTGACTTAGCCGTCCGTAACGCCATCAACTGGACAGAGCAAGAAGAGGAAGTTGGTCTCTGGTGACTATTTGCCGGCAGAGCTTCCCGAAGCCGCCGCCAAGAAGGTCCCCAAGATCAACGCCAAGAGTGCTGAGGAGCAGTCCGCTCCGGCAAGCCCTAGGGTTTGTTCCGTTGAAGCAGAAGCTCCCGATAAGTTTTGCTCCGGCAAGCTTGTCGGGGAACGTCAAGCTCCGGCAGAGGTGCAGCTCCTCGCCGTAGAAGCGGATGTTCCCACAGCAACTAAGAACGACACCGAGAACGCTGAGGAGCAAGATGCTCCGGCAAGCCCTAGGGTTTGTTCCATTGAAGCAGAAGCTCCCGATGAGTTTTGCTCCGGCAAGCTTGTCGGGGAACGTCAAGCTCCGGCAGAGCCGCAGGTTCTTGCCGTAGAAGCGGATGTTCCCGCAGCGGCAGACTTGCCTTTAGTCCTTGTTTTCGAGCCACAAGCTCCAACATGGGCGCAGCAGATTGTCCGTTTCCTTCAAACAGGAGAACTTCCCGAAGAGCAAGAAGAAGCGGAAAGAGTAGCCCGACAGTCAAGTATGTACCAGTTTGTCGACAAGACACTGTACAGAAGAAGACTCAACGGTGTGAAATTGAAGTGTATTCACCGGGAAGACGGACAAAAGCTGTTGGCAGAGATACACGGAGGCATATGTGGACACCACATTGGCGCAAGAGCACTTGTCGGCAAAGCATTCCGGCAAGGTTTCTTCTGGCCAACAGCCCTCCAGGATGCAACTGCACAAGTAACCAAGTGTGAAGCGTGCCAGTTCCATTCCAAGCAGATACACCAGCCAGCTCAAGCTCTCCAGACGATCCCTTTATCCTGGCCATTTTCGGTCTGGGGGCTCGACATCCTCGGCCCCTTTCCCCGAGCTGTCGGGGGCTTTGAGTACTTGTACGTCGCAATCGACAAGTTCACAAAGTGGCCGGAAGTGGAACCAGTGAGGAAGGTGACCATGCAGTCAGCCGTCAAGTTCTTCAGGTCAATTGTTTGCCGCTTCGGGATCCCTAACAAGATAATCACCGACAACGGTACACAATTCACGAGCCGCACCTTCATGCAATACGTCCAAGATCTTGGCGCCAAGATCTGCTTCGCTTCTGTTGCTCACCCGAGAAGCAACGGTCAAGCAGAGAGGGCAAATGCTGAAGTGCTGCGCGGGCTCAAGACCAGAACTTTCGACAGGCTGCACAAGTGCGGAAGAAACTGGATCGAGGTGCTGCCGGTGGCTCTTTGGTCGATCAGAACGACGCCAAATCGAGCCACTGGACAGACACCCTTTGCTCTAGTCTATGGAGCAGAGGCAGTTACCCCCATGGAACTCGTATACGGGTCACCTCGAGTGCTCGCTTATGATGAGCTCGAGCAAGAGCAGCTGCGGCAAGATGACGCGCTGCTCCTTGAGGAAGACCGTCTCCAGGCTGTTGTGCGAGCTGCTCGCTACCAGCAAGCTCTGCGCCGCTACCATAGCCGCAGAGTCAATGCCAGGAGTCTCGAGGAAGGCGACCTTGTTCTTCGGCGCGTTCAGTCCGCCAAGAATTCCAACAAGTTGACGCCGAAGTGGGAAGGCCCTTACCGGGTGAAGCGAGTCGCAAGGCCTGGCGCTGTCCGCCTTGAGACCGAAGATGGCGTACCAGTGAGCAACTCCTGGAACATCGAGCATCTTCGTAAGTTTTACCCGTAAGGCGCGGTTGTCGGACCCTGTCCGGCAACCACCCTTCTGTACAAGTCTTGCCGCTGTTGCATGTAATCCTTTGTACAGAGCTAGGCGCAGACCCTGAGCACCAGTAAATGAAGCGCTGACACCCCGGGTTTATAGCATGCATGCTAGGTCGAGTCTCGTCCTTGGTTAGGGTTGATAGTGCCTAACAGCAACTAACCCCTAGCTTAGAGGTCGAGTGTCCGTCCCTTTGCTTTTCTTTCGTTCGCAGGGCTCGCATATCCTGGCCAGACTGCTTGAGGACGAAAAGGAGAAGAAGGGCGCGCCGGCACCTGGCCCCCGGCAAGCCAGTATTGCTGGGGGCTGCGAGTGCCAAGATTCGTCCACGACAAGCCAGAGTTGCCGGGGACTGCAATATCAGATAAGTCTTTCGTCCCTCATCATGCATCCTCTTATGGACTGGGGAATGCGAAACCGCATTTCTTCCCGAAAACTGCCGTGCTCCCTCAACTCTAGGCCCTGGGGCTCGTTCCCGGGGCCAAGTTTGGTCGTAGTCGCGGCAGCAAAGGGATGAAACAAGGAGGCCGCACCCACCTCGTTCCCGCCGCCGTCGAAGGCGTGAGAAGGGTCGAGCGACGTGGGAAGGCGGCAGGGCCTGTTGCCGGGAGACGAAATGTCTGTCCGAGGGATACCAAGGATTTACTTCTTGGCGTGGGTTCAACCCGCGAGACAAATAACCCGGCAAGCATCCCCTTTTCATTAAAAAACATCCCACTCAGGTACAGTCCTTAGAGGATGAAAAACATGAAAGAGAGGATTACAAGTTTTAGATGCAGCTAAGGCCCGAAGGCTTACAAATTACAAAGATAAGATGCCCGTAATCCCTTTCCTGTCCCTCTCTTCAGGAGGTAGGTCAAGGAGGCGAAAAGGGCAAAAGGGGCGCCTAGGCGAGCTACGGGTGCCAGAAGATACCAAGAGAACATCCCGGGGGCCGTCCGAAGGCTGGACGGTGATGGCGGCGCCGGAAGCGGGGCTCGAAGACGGGGCGGCAGGACGTCAGCACACTGTCGAGGGCACCTCGCCCTCGTACTCCGACCTGACGGCCTTGTCGCCAGCCCTCTTCCCCTTCCGCAGCCTCCCTACGCCAGCCGCCCAAGGAGACGACCCCGGGGGGTTCAAGGAGCCGGCGACACGGATGATGGGGTCGCCGGTGCCGCGCGAGGCGGCGCCCGACACCTAGTCGGACCCGCCATCCCGCCGCCCGCTACCCTCATCGTCGTTGTCGCTCTCCTCCTCGTCACCTTCGCTCGAGGGGGAGCCTTCACTATCGGAGGAGCTGTCCACGCAGCACTTCGCCCGAGTGTCGAAGCACCCGAAGACCTTCACGGAGAGGAGATCACCCTCCATCAACTTAAAATGGAGGGTAAAACCCTCCATCAGGCTGTGGATACGGGCGAACGTCTTCCACCCTCGATCAAGATACATCACATTAGGGGCTGGGAATACAACGCGGACTCGCGTGCCGCTGATCCCACAGTCCCTCATGTGCAGTCTCAGTGTCTCGGGCGGGTCCAACTCCATCGCGCTCGCAAACGGAGCTGGAAGCCGGAGGCGACGACGAGGCGCCCGGCGTAGCCTGACGAAGAACTCGCAAGGGTCGTCCCCTATATGGACCGCCGTGGGGGGAGGAGCCGCCGGCGGAGGCGAAGCTGGCGCGCCGCCCCGTCCGCCTCTTCCCCGAGCGCCTCGACCTCGTCCTCGACCTCGTCCGCGACCTCGCCCCCTCCCTCTTCCCCTTATGGCTGGCTCTGCCACCACGGGCGCGGGAGAGGGAGAGGTGCGCTGTCTGGCGGCGACCCTAGCCGCCACCGATGAAGGGCCTGGGTTCCCTTTCTCCATGGTGAATGAGAGAAAGGGGAGCAGAAGCTGAAGGAGATGAGAGAGTGCGGGCTTCTGTGCTCCCCTCCCGCTCTTTATAAAGGAGCGAGGTGGGGGCTCGGCCGCCCCGCTCAGCGAATCAAGGCACGGGCGGAGCAGGGAGTCGGGGCCAACCCGCTGCCTCTGCTCACGACGGCCCAGTTTCCCACTTCCACCGTCCGCGACCCCAAGCGCATGGGAGCCGCGTGGCGGGGGTGCAGAGCCGAGGCGATGGATGAGGCGGCCTCGCCCCACCCCGTGATCGCGGGAGTAGACGCCTCGAAAACCGCGCACTGGCCCCGTCCAGTAAATGCACCACGCCCCCACGCCTACCTCCGTTTAGGTAGGAGGGCGTGAACCGTCCCCTTCATCATGGCTTGACGCATGCTCGCGGGGCTTAGCCCCGCGCACGCCGCCCACGTCACCCACGACGCCGCGGTTGACGCGTGCCGTTCTGGGCGTGCGCGGTGGAGGCGGAGAGATATGCGGCGTGACCTAGGCCGCGCGTGCCCGTGCACTGTTTTGGGCCTGGCCCAACAGCGCTCGGCACCGTGTCTGGCCCAGGCCCGGGGGCTCCTGTCGGTGTACCAGAGTAGGGGTACCCTAGTATCCCGAACTTGTGCACGGGCAGTCGCAGCATCCCGCGGCAAGGCTTGCCGGGTGACCGCCAAGATCCTCCGCGGCTACTTTGAAGACCATTCAAGAACAAAGTACTCAAACCAAGGCCTCGGCAAGAGGAGCTTGCCGGGAGGGCCAACCAAGGCCCCGGCTAGAGAAGCTGGCCGGGAAGAAGACAAGACCCCGACAAGAGGAGCTTGCCGGGAAGGCCACTCAAGGCATACCAAGAAAGCTTGCCGCGACGCGCCGCGCGTCCCGGCAAGGCCCGGTGAGCGACAAGTTCCCGAACACGACAAGACGACGACCGCGGCAAGGAGCTTGCCGCGGGAAACCCCCACTTCGTGCCCGCGCTCCAGCACACCCGCCAACGTGTCGCTCTAGGACTCTCCCAAGCACACGTGGCAGGAGGCCGTGCAGCTAGGGGTGCGAGGTGGCAAGCAGGCGCTGACAAGATAACCATCGTGGCAAACGGTGGCGTCCCTAGCGGTCCATTTCGGTACTGTTTAAGCGACACAGACGGGCAATTAATGCCCTTGTCCCCTGCCGCCAGGGTTAGGTATGATAACACTGTAACAGGTAGCTGTACCTACCACAGCACCTTTTCCGTTTTTTCCCTTTACCTCCGTTGCCACCTATGGGTAACCCCTTGAGCATATAAAAAGAGGCCCGTGTGCAACGTAGGGGGGGTTAGCCAGTTTCAACTCTCACACTCGGTCTTGCTAGCCGCCGGTGTGTACTGTAGCACTCCGCGCTCCCGAGCTAGAAATCAATACCAAACCACAAAGCAGGAGTAGGGTTTTACGCATCCGTGCGGCCCGAACCTGGGTAAATCGCTCGCGTGCTTCGCCTCGATCTGCTCTTTGCGCGACCTCCGCCCCCGCCAAACCGAAAGGGACCCGGTCCGCCGGTCCCATAGGTGCCCGTGGATCAGCAACCCCGGCAGATACCTTGGTTCTCAAAAACTGAGGGAAATACTTACGCTACTCTGCTGCATCATCCCTTCCTCTTCGGGGAAAACCAACGCAAGCTCAAGACATAGCAACGTGATTGCTGAAATTTTTTCTGGATTAGCCTCAATGCCCCTGTTTGACACCAGAAAACCCAGGAGCTTGCCTGCTGGAACACCAAAGACACATTTGTCTGGATTAAGCATCATCTTATAAACCCGAAGGTTTTCAAAAGTCTCCCTCAAGTCATCTATCAATGTCTCCTCCTTCCTGGACTTCACCACAATATCATCCACATATGCATGAACATTGCGCCCAATCTGTTTATGAAGACAATTCTGAACACAACGCTGATAAGTCGCCTGGGCACTCTTGATTCCAAAGGGCATGGAAACATAGCAGAAGGCTCCAAAGGGAGTTATAAACGCTGTCTTCTCCTGGTCCTTAACTGCCATTTTGATCTGATGATAACCAGAGTAAGCATCCAGACAACACAAACGGTCACAACCCGCCGTAGCATCAATAATCTGATCAATGCGAGGGAGGGCAAAGGGATCTGCTGGACAAGCTTTGTTCAAATCTGTGTAGTCCACACACATATGCCAAGTGTCATTTTTCTTAAGAACCAGCACCAGATTAGTTAACCACTCAGGGTGAAAAACCTCCACGATAAACCCTGCAGCCAATAGTCGAGCTACCTCCTCACCAATAGCTTTACACCTTTCTTCGTTGAAGCGGCGGAGAAACTGCCTGACCGGTTTAAACTTAGGATCTATATTAAGTATGTGCTCAGCGAGTTCCCTCGGTACACCTAGCATGTCAGAAGGATTCCATGCAAAGATGTCTCGGTTCTCACGGATGAACTCGATGAGCGCGCTTTCCTATTTGGGATCCAGGTTAGCGCTGATGCTGAACTGCTTGGATGAATCGCCAGGAACAAAATCAACCATCTTAGTGTCTCTGGCCGATTTAAACTTCAACGTCGGATCGTGCTCCGTAGTTGGCTTTTTCAAAGAAGTCATGTCTGCCGGATCAACCTTGTCTTTATAAAACTTCAGCTTTTCTGTGGCACAAACCGACTCAGCATAAGCCGCATCCCCTTCCTCACATTCCAAAGCAATCTTCCTGCTCCCATGTACTGTGATGGTACCCTTATGACCTGGCATCTTAAGCTGCAGATAAACATAACACTGCCTCGCCATGAACTTGGCATAAGACGGTCGCCCAAACAGGGCGTGATACGGATTCTTGATTTTCACCACCTCAAAATTCAATGTTTTCTGACCTTGAATCATGATCATCTCCAAAGGCCACCTCTGGGGCTATCTTGCCCACTGGATATGCAGACTTACCAGGCACCACACCATGAAAAGCGGTGTTTGACGGTTTAAGATTCTTATCTGTCAACCCCATACGACGGAAGGTATCATAGTAAAGGATATTGATACTGCTTCCCCCATCCATAAGCACCTTGGTGAACTTATACCCCCTAATTTGAGGTGCTACCACTAAGGCCAGACGACCCGGATTATCAACCCGGGGTGGGTGATCCTCTCGACTCCATAAAATTGGTTGCTCAGACCAGCACAAATACTGAGGCACTGCCGGTTCAACAGAGTTCACGGCCCTCTTGTGAAGCTTTTGATCACGCTTGCACAAGCTAGTGGTGAAGACATGATACTGCCCACTATTCAACTGCTTTGGATTGCTCTGATAACCTGACTGCTGCTGCTGATTCCCTTGATGGTTATAACCTCCTTGATTGCCCTGGTTCCCTTGATGGCCATGTCCGGTTTGATTGCCTTGAAATCCTAAACCGGGGCTGTTGCCTCCATAACCCAGCCCATGAAAACCACCTCCTGAACTGCTGGGCGGGCCATTGTCATATTGAAACATATTGGAGTTCTTGAACTCTCGCATGATGTAACAATCCTTCCAAAGATGTGAACGGTGGGCGCCAACTATCGTGGTTTTGTCACGGCAGATGTCCTCGTGGAAGGACTTAGTCGTGGAGCCATCGCTATGGGTTAGCTTAAAGGGGTTAAACCGGACAAGGGACGCGAGGGGTTTTTATACTAGTTCGGCCCCTTCAATGAAGGTAAAAGCCTACGTCTAGTTGTGTTGGTATTGCTAGGGTTTCGATGACCAGGGAGTGAATCCGCTTTTCCTAGCTCTCGAGTTGTCGTCTGTTGTCCCTAAACCGCTGTCGGGTCGTCCCTTTATATACATAGGTTGACGCCCGCCAGTTTACAGAGTCCCGAGGCCGGATCATAAATGTGTCCGGCTCGGTCTCTATCCTTCCTATCTTGCAACGCAAGTTACATGAGAAGGTCGGTTTACATCTACAGGCCTTAATTCACCTCTGGGCCTTGGGCCTTCGTAAAGCGCCACCATCCTTAGGTCTTCATGGGCTTCTGATCTTCTTGGAGTTAATCTGGCTACTCCTGGCCGGTTTACGTCCAGTAGTAATATCCCCAACAATCATGGTAGTTGTTAAATAATTAACCTATTAGTGCTATGTTATTGTCTTGCCTTGATGTTTATTGTTGTTGTGAGCTTGCAAGTACATTCAATGTACTGACCTGGCGTGTCATGCCAGATTGCAGGTGATGCCATGATTGCTTGATTGCTTGTCGATGGTTACTGTGCGTGCGAGCTAGATCGTGTCCCGGCCAGAGTCCCTCCGGAGTGGAGTTCACCACCTTCGTCGTTGTTCCGCTGCTAGAAGTATTCCGCTGCTACGAGTTGTTCTGCTGCTAGCATAGAGCAAGTATAGTATCGCAGGCGTAGTGTCGCCGTGCTGATGTGCTTCTTTGTAACATCAGACCCTTGTAGTATTATTCTTGTAATAAGAGCTGATTTGTTCTATGTCAAGCAGTGCCGTATTCCAGAGACTTCTCCTCGATCTCTGGGCTGGAATACGGGGCGTTCCGGTTTCTCTAAGCCGGGGTGCCACGTGGCTCTCATAATAGATTCATAAGGTAATTTAATTTTCTTTCTAGGGAAGTGTTCCATGCCTTTCCTTAACAGAAATTGGAATCTAATATTCCCTTCCTTCATATCAATAATTGCACCAATCATTCTAAGGAAAGGTCTACCAAGAATAATAGGACATGAAGGATTGCAATCTATGTCAAGAACAATAAAATCCACGGGCACATAATTCCTATTTGCAACAATAAGAACAGCATTAATTCTTCCCATATGTTTCTTAATAGTGGAATCCGCAAGGTGCAAGTTTAAAGAGCAATCATCAAAATCACGGAAACCTAGCAAATCACACGAAGTCTTTGGAATCGTGGAAACACTAGCACCCAAATCACACAAAGCATAGCACTCATGATCTTTAATCTTAATTTTAATAGTAGGTTCCCACTCATCATAAAGTTTTCTAGGGATAGAAACTTCCAACTCAAGTTTTTCTTCATAAGATTGCATCAAAGCATCAATGATATGTTTGGTAAAGGCTTTATTTTGACTATAAGCATGAGGAGAATTTAGCACGGATTGCAACAAGGAAATACAATCTATCAAAGAGCAATTATCATAATTAAATTCCTTGAAATCCAAAATAGTGGGTTCATTAATATTTAAAGTTTCGGCTTCTTCAATCCCACTTTTAACAATTTTAGCATCAAGATCTAAAGACTCCAAATTTTTGGAACGTCTTCAAGGTAAAGGTGGATCATATTCAGTCCCATCATTATCAAGATTCATATTACAAAATAGAGATTTAATAGGGGACACATCAATAACTTTTAGATCTTCATTTTTATTATCATGGAAACTAGAAGAACACGCTTTTATAAAGCAATCTTTCTTAGCACGCATCCTAGCGGTTCTTTCTTTGCACTCATCAATGGAAATTCGCATGGCTTTGAGAGACTCATTGATATCATGCTTAGGAGGAATAGATCTAAGTTTTAAAGAATCAACATCAAGAGAAATTCTATCAACGTTCCTAGCCAACTCATCAATCTTAAGCAATTTTTCTTCAATCAAAGCATTGAAATTCTTTTGCGAGGTAATAAATTCTTTAATATTAGATTCAAAATCATAGGGTAGCTTATTAAAATTTCCATAAGAATTGTTGTACGAATTACCATAATTATTAGAGGAATTACTAGGATACGGCATAGGATTAGAGTTTCCTCTATACGCGTTGTTACCAAAATTATTCCTACCAACAAAATTCACATCAAAAGGTTCATTATTATTCTCAATCAAAGTAGACAAAGGCATATCATTAGGATCAGAAGAAACACTTTTATTAGCAAATAATTTCATAAGTACATCCATCTTACCACTCAAAACATTAATTTCTTCTACCGCATGCACTTTCTTATTAGTAGATCTTTCAGTGCGCCATTGAGAATAATTAACCATAATATTATCTAGGAGTTTAATAGCTTCTCCTAAAGTGATTTCCATAAAAGTGCCTCCTGCGGCCGAATCTAAAAGATTTCTAGAAGCAAAATTCAATCCAGCATAAATTTTTTGTATAATCATCCACAAATTCAAACCATGTGTAGGGCAATTACGTATCATTAATTTCATCCTCTCCCAAGCTTGTGCAACATGTTCATGATCAAGTTGCTTAAAATTCATAATATCATTTCTAAGAGAGATGATCTTAGCGGGAGGAAAATACTTAGAGATAAAAGCATCTTTGCACTTATTCCACGAATCAATACTATTTTTAGGCAAAGACGAAAACCAAGCTTTAGCACGATCTCTAAGTGAAAAAGGAAATATCTTCAAATTAACAATATCATTGTCCACATCTTTCTTCTTTTGCATATCACACAGATTCAGCAAATGGATCTTTCATGACAAGATTCAGCAAAGCAGCATTAATTTCACAAGATTCAGCATCGGTAAGAGGAGCAATCGGAGTGCTAATAAAATCATTGTTGTTGGTATTGGTAAAGTCACACAATTTGGTATTATCTTGAGCCATCGTGACAAGCAAGCAATCCGACACACAAGCAAACAAGAAACGAGCAAAAAGAGGCGAATAGAGAAAGAGAGGGAGGATGGAGAGAGAGAGGGCGAATAAAACGGCAAGGGTGAAGTGGGGGAGAGGAAAACAAGAGGCAAATGGCAAATAATGTAATGCGGGAGATAAGGGTTTGTGATGGGTACTTGGTATGTTGACTTTTGCATAGACTCCCCGGCAACGGCGCCAGAAATCCTTCTTGCTACCTCTTGAGCACTGTGTTGGTTTTCCCTTGAAGAGGAAAGGGTGATGCAGCAGAGCAACGTAAGTATTTCCCTCAGTTTTTGAGAACCAATGTATCAATCCAGTAGGAGGCCACGCACGAGTCCCTCGCACCTACACAAACAAATAAACTCCTCGCAACCAACGCGATAAAGGGGTTGTCAGTCCCTTCACAGTCACCTACGAGAGTGAGATCTGATAGATATGATAAGATAATTTTTTGGTATTTTTATGATAGAGAGAAATAAAGATGCAAGTAAAATAAATGGCAAAGGAATTAACTAAGTATTGGAAGATTAATATGATGGAAAATAGACCCGGGGGCCATAGGTTTCACTAGAGGCTTCTCTCGAGAGCATAAGTATTACGGTGGGTGAAGAAATTACTGTTGAGCAATTGACAGAATTGAGCATAGTCATGAGAATATCTAGGTATGATCCTGTATATAGGCATCACGTCCGAGACAAGTAGACCGACTCCTGCCTGCATCTACTACTATTACTCCACACATCGGCCGCTATCTAGCATGCATCTATAGTATTAAGTTCAAGAGAACAGAGTAACGCTTTAAGCGAGATGACATGATGTAGAGGGATAAACTCATGCAATATGATATAAACCCCATCTTGTTATCCTTGATGGCAACAATACAATACGTGCCTTGCTGCCCCTACTGTCACTGGGAAAGGACATCGCAAGATTGAACCCAAAGCTAAGCACTTCTCCCATTGCAAGAAAGATCAATCTAGTAGGCCAAACCAAACTGATAATTCGAAGAGACTTGCAAAGATAACCAATCATACATAAAATAATTTAGAGAAGATTCAAATATTGTTCATAGATAAACTTGATCATAAACCCATAATTCATCGGTCTCAACAAACACACCGCAAAAGAAGATTACATCAAATAGATCTCCACAAGAGAGGGGGGGACTTTGTATTGAGATCCAAACAGAGAGAAGAAGCCATCTAGCTAATAACTATGGACCCGTAGGTCTGAAGTAAACTACTCACACTTCATCGGAGAGGCTATGGTGTTGATGTAGAAGCCCTCCGTGATCGATACCCCCTCTGGCGGAGCTCCGGAAAAGGCCCCAAGATGGGATCTCGTGGATACAGAAAGTTACGGCGATGGAATTAGGGTTTTGGCTCCGTATCTGGTAGTTTGGGGGTACGTAGGTATATATAGGAGGAAGGAGTACGTTGGTGGAGCAACGTGGGCCCCACGAGGGTGGAGGGCGCGCCTGGGGGGGTAGGCGCGCCCCCTACCTCATGCCTTCCTGGTTGATTGCTTGATGTAGGGTCCAAGTCCTCTGGATCATGTTCTTTCCGAAAATCACGTTTCCGAAGGTTTCATTCCGTTTGGACTTTGTTTGATATTCTTTTTCTGCGAAACTCTGAAATAGGCAAAAAACATCAATTCTGGGTTGGGCCTCCGGTTAATAGGTTAGTCCCAAAAATAATATAAAAGTGTATAATAAAGCCCAATAATGTCCAAAACAGGATATAATATAGCATGGAACAATCAAAAATTATAGATACGTTGGAGACGTATCATGCGGATCTTACTCTGGTAGACCTACGAGGTTCGGTAGTAACTTGATCAGAAGTTTCATGATCATCATCATTAGCTTCCTCACTTACTGGTGTAGGAATCACTGGAACAGATTTCTGTGATGAACTACTTTCCAATAAGGGAGAAGGTACAATTACCTCGTCAAGTTCTACTTTCCTCCCACTCACTTCTTTCGAGAGAAACTTCTTCTCTAGAAAGGATCCATTCTTAGCAACGAATATCTTGTCTTTGGATCTATGATAGAAGGTTTACCCAACAGTTTCCTTTGGGTATCGTATGAAGACACATTTCTCTGATTTGGGTTCGAGCTTATCAGGTTGAAGCTTTTTCACATAAGCATCGCGGCCCCAAACTTTAAGAAGCGACAACTTGGGTTTCTTACCAAACCACTGTTCATAAGGTGTCGTCTCAACGGATTTAGATGGTGCCCTATTTAACGTGAATGCAGCTGTCTCTAAGCGTAACCCCAAAATGATAGCGGTAAATCAGTGAGAGACATCATAGATCGCACCATATCCAGTAAAGTACGATTACGATGTTCGGACACACCATTACGATGTGGTGTTCCAGGTGGCGTGAGTTGCGAAACTATTTCGCATTATTTCAAATGAAGTCCAAGCTCATAACTCAAATATTCACCTCCACGACGCGAGCTTCAATGTTCATTTGACCACATACATCAGTATGTATGATTTCCAATAACTCTGTTGCTCGCTCCATTGTTCCGGAGAACGGAGTTTTAGTCATCTTGCCCATGAGGCATGGTTCGCAAGTACCAAGTGATTCCAAAAGTCCATCAGAATGGAGTTTCTTCATGCGCTTTACACCAATATGACCTAAACAGTAGTGCCACAAATAAGTTGCACTATCATTATCAACTCTGCATCTTTTGGCTTCAATACTATGAACATGTGGATCACTACTATCAAGATTTAGTAAAAATAGACCACTCATCAAGGGTGCATGACCATAAAAGATACTATTCATATAAATAGAACAACCATTATTCTCTGATTTAAATGAATAACTGTCTCGCATCAAACAAGATCCAGATATAATGTTCATGCTCAACGCTGGCACCAAATAACAATTATCCAGGTCTAAAACTAATCCCGAAGGTAGATGTAGAGGTAGCGTGCCGACGGCGATCACATCGACTTTGGAACCATTTTCCATGCGCATCGTCACCTCGTCCTTAGCCAATCTTCGCTTAATCCGTAGCCCCTGTTTCGATTTGCAAATGTTAGCAACTGAACCAGTATCAAATACCCAGGCACTACTGCGAGCATTAGTAAGGTACACATCAATAACATGTATATCAAAAATACCTTTCACTTTGCCATCCTTCTTCTCCGCCAAATACTTGGGGCAGTTCCGCTTCCAGTGACCAGTTCCTTTGCAGTAGAAGCACTCAGTCTCATGCTTAGGTCCAGACTTGGGTTTCTTCACTTGAGCAGCAACTGGCTTGCTGGTCTTCTTGAAGTTCCCCTTCTTCCCTTTACCCTTTTTCTTGAAACTGGTGGTCTTGTTGACCGTCAACACTTGATGCTCCTTCTTGATTTCTACCTCTGCAGCCTTTAGCATTGCGAAGATCTCGGGAATCGTCTTATCCATCCCTTGCATATTATAGTTCATCATGAATCTCTTGTAGCTTGGTGGCAGTGATTGAAGAACTCTGTCAATGACACTATCATCAGGAAGATTAACTCCCAGTTGAATCAAGTGGCTGTGGTACCCAGACATTCTGAGTATATGTTCACTGACAGAACTATTATCCTCCATCTTGCAGCTGTAGAACTTATTGGAGACTTCATATCTCTCAATCCGGGCATTTTCTTGAAATATTAACTTCAACTCCTAAAACATCTCATATGCTCCATGACGTTCAAAACGTCGTTGAAGTCTCGGTTCTAAGCCGTAAAGCATGGCACACTGAACTATCGAGTAGTCATCAGCTTTGCTCTGCCAGGTATTCATAACATCTAGCGTTGCACCTGCAGCGGGTTTGTCACCTAGCGGTGCTTCCAGGACGTAATTCTTCTATGCAGCAATGAGGATAATCCTCAAGTTACGGACCCAGTCCGTGTAATTTCTATCATCATCTTTCAACTTAGCTTTCTCTAGGAATGCATTAAAATTCAACGGAACAACAGCACGGGCCATCTATCTACAACAATATAGACATGCAAAATACTATCAGGTACTAAGTTCATGATAAATTAAAGTTCAATTAATCAAATTACTTAAGAACTCCCACTTAGATAGACATCTCTCTAATTATCTAAGTGATCACGTGATCCATATCAACTAAACCATGTCCAATCATCACGTGAGATGGAGTAGTTTTCAATGGTGAACATCACTATGTTGATCATATCTACTTTATGATTTACGCTCGACCTTTCGGTCTCTAGTGTTCTGAGACCATATCTGCATATGCTAGGCTCGTCAAGTTTAACCCGAGTATTCTGCGTGTGCAAAACTGGCTTGCACCCATTGTATGTGAGCATAGAGCTTATAACACCCGATCATCACGTGGTGTCTCGACACGACGAACTGTAGCAACGGTGCATACTCAGGGAGAACACTTATACCTTGAAATTTAGTGAGAGATCATCTTATAATGCTACCGTCGAACTAAGCAAAATAAGATGCATAAAGGATAAACATCACAAGCAATCAATATAAGTGATATGATATGGCCATCATCATCTTGTGCCTGTGATCTCCATCTCCAACGCACCGTCATGATCACCATCGTCACCGGCTTGACACCTTGATCTCCATCGAAGCATCGTTGTCATCATGCCAACTATTGCCTCCACGACTATCACTACCGCTTAGTGATAAAGTAAAGCAATTACATGGCGATTGAATTTCCTACAATAAAGCGACAACCATATGGCTCCTGCCAGTTGCCGATAACTGTGTTACAAAACATGATCATCTCATACAATAAAATTTAGCATCATGTCTTGACCATGTCACATCACAACATGACCTGCAAAAACAAGTTAGACGTCCTCTACTTTGTTGTTGCAAGTTTTACGTGGCTGCTACGGTTTGAGCAAGAACCGTTCTTACCTATGCATCAAAAACCACAACGCGGTATAGTGATTGCTTTTTGATTTTCAGAAAGAACCATGTTCATTGAATCCGAATCAACTAAAGCTGGAGAAACAGACACCCACTAGCCACCTATGTGCGAAGCACGTCGGTAGAACCAGTCTCGCGTAAGCGTACGCGTAATGTCGGTCTGGGCCGCTTCATCCAACAATGCCGCTGAATCAAGAATCAACTAGTGACGGCAAGCAATATGCATATACCCACGCCCAAAACTCCTTTGTGTTCTACTCGTGCATATAACATCTACGCATAAACCTGGCTCGGATGCCACTGTTGGGGAACGCAGTAATTTCAAAAAAAATTCCTACGCACACGCAAGATCATGGTGATTTATAGCAACGAGAGGGGAGAGTATCGTCTACATACCCTTGTAGACCGTAAGCAGAAGCGTTATGACAACGCGGTTGATGTAGTCGTACGTCTTCACGATCGACCGATCTTGGTACCGAACGTACGGCACCTCCGCGACACGTTCAGCTTGGTGACGTTCCGCGAACTCATGATCCAGTAGAGCTTCGTGGGAGAGTTTTGTCAACACGACGGCGTGATGACGGTGATGATGTTGCTACCAGAACAAGGCTTCGCCTAAGCACCGCTACGATATAACCGAGGTGGATTATGGTGGAGGGGGGCACCGCACACAGCTAAAAGATCAACTGATCAACTTGTGTGTCCATGGGGTGCCCCCTCCCCCATATATAAAGGAGTGGAGGAGGGGAGGGACGGCCCTCTCTATGGTGCGCCCTGGGGGAGCCCTACTCCCTCCGGGAGTAGGATTTCCCCTTTTCCTGGTAGGAGCCCTTCCAAGTAGGAGTAGGAGAGGAAGGAAGGAGGAGAGAGGGAGGAAGGAAAGGGGCCCGTCCCCCTTCCCAATTTGGATTGGGCTTGGGGGCGTGCCTCCCTCTTTTCCTTTCCCTCTCATCTATTCCACTAAGGCCCAATAAGGCCCATATACTCCCCGGGGGGTTCTGGTAACCTCCCGATACTCCGGAAAAATGCCCGAACCACTCGGAACCATTCTGATGTCCAAATTGTTGGGGAACGTAGTAATTTCAAAAAATTTCCTATGCACACGCAAGATCATGGTGATGCGTAGCAACGAGAGGGGAGAGTGTTGTCCACGTACCCTCGTAGACCGAAAGCGGAAGCGTTAGCACAACGAGGTTGATGTAGTCGTACGTCTTCACGGCCCGACCGATCAAGCACCGAAACTACGGCACCTCCGAGTTCTAGCACACGTTCAGCTCGATGACGATCCCCAGACTCCGATCCAGCAGAATGTCGGGGAAGAGTTCCGTCAGCACGACGGCGTGGTGAGGACCTTGATGTTCTACTATCGCAGGGCTTCGCCTAAGCACCACTACAATATTATCGAGGACTATGGTGGAGGGGGGCACCGCACATGGCTAAGAGATCAATGATCAACTGTTGTGTATTTGGGATGCCCCCTGCCCTCGTATATAAAGGAGCAAGGGGGGAGGCGGCCGGCCTAGGAGGAGGGCGCGCCAAGGGGGGAGTCCTACTCCCATCGGGAGTAGGACTCCTCCTTCCCTTGTTGGAGTAGGAGAGAAGGAAAGAGGGGGAGAGGAACAAGGAAAAGTGGGCTGCACCCCTTGTCCAATTCGGACCAGAGGGGGGCGCGCGCCTCCTTCCTTTTGGCCTCTCTCCTCTATTCCCGTATGGCCCAATAAGGCCCATATACTCCCCGGCGAATTCCCGTAACTCTCCGGTACTCTGAAAAATACCCGAATCACTCGGAACCTTTCCGATGTCCGAATATAGTCGTCCAATATATCGATTTTTATGTATCGACCATTTCGAGACTCCTCGTCATGTCCCTGATCTTATCCGGGACTCCGAAATCCTTCGGTACATCAAAACTCATAAACTCATAATATAACTGACATCGAAACCTTAAGCGTGCGGACCCTACGGGTTCGAGAACAATGTAGACATGACCGAGACACGTCTCCGGTCAATAACCAATAGCGTAACCTGGATGCTCATATTGGCTCCTACATATTCTACGAAGATCTTTATCGGTCAAACCGCATAACAACATACGTTGTTCCCTTTGTTATCGGTATGTTACTTGCCCGAGATTCGATCATCGGTATCTCAATACCTAGTTCAATCTCGTTACCGGCAAGTCTCTTTACTCATTCCGTAATACATCATCGCGCAACTAACTCATTAGTTGCAATGCTTGCAAGGCTTTAGGTGATGTGCATTACCGAGAGGGCCCAGAGATACCTCTCCCACAATCGGAGTGACAAATCCTAATCTCGAAATATGCCAACCCAACAAGTACCTTCAGAGACACCTGTAGAGCACCTTTATAATCACTCAATTACGTTGTGACGTTTGGTAGCACACAAAGTGTTCCTCTGATAAACGGGAGTTGCATAATCTCATAGTCATAGGAACATGTATAAGTCATGAAGAAAGCAATAGCAACAAACTAAACGATCAAGTGCTATGCTAACGGAATGGGTCAAGTCAATCACATCATTCTCCTAATGATGTGACCCCATTAATTAAATGACAACTCATGTCTATGGTTAGGAAACATAACCATCTTTGATCAACGAAGTCAAGTAGAGGCATACTAGTGACACTCTATTTGTCTATGTATTCACACATGTATTATGTTTCCGGTTAATACAATTCTAGCATGAATAATAAACATTTATCATGATATAAGGAAATAAATAATAACTTTATTATTGCCTCTAGGGCATATTTCCTTCGGTCTCCCACTTGCACTAGAGTTAATAATCTAGTTCACATCGCCATGTGATTTAATACCAATAGTTCACATCACCATGTGATTAACACCCATAGTTCACATCGACATGTGACCAGCACCCAAAGGGTTTACTAGAGTCAATAATCTAGTTCACATCGCTATGTGATTAACACCCAAAGAGTACTAAGGTGTGATCATGTTTTGCTTGTGAGAGAAGTTTAGTCAACGGGTCTGCCACATTCAGATCCGTAAGTATTTTTTGCAAATTTCTATGTCAACAATGCTCTGCACGGAGCTACTCTAGCTAATTGCTCCCACTTTCAATATGTATCCAGATTTAGATTTAGAGTCATCTGGATCAGTGTCAAAATTTGCATCGACGTAACCCTTTACGACGAACCTTTTTGTCACCTCCATAATCGAGAAACATATCCTTATTCCACTAAGGATAATTTTGACCGTTGTCTAGTGATCTACTCCTAGATCACTATTGTACTCCCTCGCCAAACTCAGGGCAGGGTATACAATAGGTCTGGTACACAGCATGGCATACTTTATAGAACCTATGGCTGAGGCATAGGGAATGACTTTCATTTTCTCTCTATCTTTTGCTGTGCTCGGGTTTTGAGTCTTACTCAACCTCACACCTTGTAACACAGGCAAGAACTCCTTCTTTGACTGTTCCATTTTGAACTACTTCAAAATCTTGTCAAGGTATGTACTCATTGAAAAACTTATCAAGTGTCTTGATCTATCTCTATAGATCTTGATGCTCAATATGTAAGCAGCTTCACCGAGGTCTTTCTTTGAAAAACTCCTTTCAAACATTCCTTTATGCTTTGCAGAATAATTCTACATTATCTCCGATCAACAATATGTCATTCACATATACTTATCAGAAATGTTGTAGTGCTCCCACTCACTTTCTTGTAAATACAGGCTTCACCGCAAGTCTGTATAAAACTATATGCTTTGATCAACTTGTCAAAGTGTATATTCCAACTCCGAGATGCTTGCACCAGTCCATAGATGGATCGCTGGAGCTTGCATATTTTGTTAGTACCTTTAGGATTGACAAAACCTTCTGGTTGCATCATATACAACTCTTCTTTAATAAATCCATCAAGGAATGCAGTTTTGTTTATCCATTTGCCAGATTTTATAAAATGCGGCAATTGCTAACATGATTCGGACAGACTTAAGCATAGATACGAGTGAGAAACTCTCATCGTAGTCAACACCTTGAACTTGTCGAAAACCTTTTTGCGACAATTCTAGCTTTCTAGATAGTAACACTACTATCAGCGTCCGTCTTCCTCTTGAAGTTCCATTTAATCTTAATGGCCCGCCGATCATTGGGCAAGTCAATCAAAGTCCATACTTTGTTCTCATACATGGATCTCATCTCAGATTTCATGGCCTAAAGCCATTTCGTGGAATCTGGGCTCATCATCGCTTCCTCATAGTTCGTAGGTTCGTCATGGTCAAGTAACATGACCTCCAGAATAGGATTACCGTACCACTCTGGTGCGGATCTCACTCTAGTTTACCTACGAGGTTCGATAGTAACTTGATCTGAAGTTACATGATCATCATCATTAGCTTCCTCACTAATCGGTGTAGTAGTCACAGGAACAGATTTCTGTGATGAACTACTTTCCTATAAGGAGCAGGTACAGTTACCTCATCAAGTTCTACTTTCCTCCCACTCACTTCTTTCGAGAGAAACTCCTTTTCTAGAAAGGATCCATTCAAAGCAACGAATATATTGCCTTCGGATCTGTGATAGAAGGTGTACCCAACATTTTCTTTTGGGTATCCTATGAAGACGCACTTCTCCGATTTGGGTTAGAGCTTATCAGGTTGAAACTTTTTCACATAAGCATTGCAACCTCAAACTTTAAGAAACGACAGCTTAGGTTTCGTGCCAAACCATAGTTCATACGGTGTCGTCTCAACGAATTTAGATAGTGCCCTATTTAATGTGAATGCAGCTGTCTCTAATGCATAACCCCAAAACGATAGTGGTAGATCGGTAAGAGAAATCATAGATCGCACCATATCTAACAAAGTACGGTTATGACGTTCGGACACACCATTACACTGTGGTGTTCCAGGTGGCGTGAGTAGTGAAACTATTTCACATTGTTTTTAACTAAAGTCTAAACTCATAACTCAAATATTTTACTTCCGCGGTCATATCGTAGAAACTTTTATTTTTGTTATGATGATTCTCCGCTTCACTCTGAAATTCTTCGAACTTTTTGAAATGTTTCAGATTTGTGTTTCATCAAGTAGATATACTCATATCTGCTCAAATCATCTGGGAAGATCAGGAAATAATGATACCTGCCGCGAGCCTCAATATTCATCGGACCACATACATCAGTATGTATGATTTCCAACAAATCTGTTGCTTGCTCCATTGTTCCAGAGAACGGATTCTTAGTCATCTTGCCCATGAGGCATGGTTCGCAAGCATCAACTGATTCATAATCAAGTGATTCCAAAAGTCCATCAGCATGGAGTTTCTTCATGCGTTTTACACCAATATGACCTAAACGGCAGTGCCACAAATAAGTTGCACTATCATTATTAACTTTGCATCTTTTGGTTTCAATATTATGAATATGTGTATCACTACGATCGAGATCCAATGAACCATTTTCATTGGGTGTGTAACCATATATGTAAACAGAACAATAATTTATTCTCTTACTTAAATGAATAACTGTATTGCAATAAACATGATCAAATCATATTCATGCTCAATGCAAACACCAAATAACACTTATTTAGGTTCAATACTAATCCCGAAAGTATAGGGAGTGTGCAATGATGATCATATCAATCTTGGAACCACTTCCAACACACATCGTCACTTCACCCTTAACTAGTCTCTATTCATTCTGCAACTCCCGTTTCGAGTTACTACTCTTAGCAACTGAACCAGTATCAAATACCGAGGGGTTGTTACGAACACTAGTAAAATACACATCAATAATGTGTATATCAAATATACATTTGTTCACTTTGTCATCCTTCTTATCCGCCAAATACTTGGGGTAGTTCCGCTTCCAATGACCAGTCCCTTTGCAGTAGAAGCACTCAGTTTCAGGCTTCGGTCCAGACTTGGGTTTTTCACTTGAGCAGCAACTTGCTTGCCGTTCTTCTTGAAGTTCCCTTTCTTCCCTTTGCCCTTTTTGAAACTAGTGGTCTTTGTCAACCATCAACACTTGATGCTTTTCTTGATTTCTACCTTCATCGATTTCAGCATCACGAAGAGCTTGGGAATTACTTTTGTCATCCCTTGCATATTATAGTTCATCACTAAGTTCTAGTAACTCGGTGATAGTGACTAGAGAACTTTGCCAATTACTCTCTTATCTGGAAGATTAAGTCCCACTTGATTCAAGCAATTGTAGTACTCAGACAATCTAAGCACATGCTCACTGGTTGAGCTATTCTCCTCCATCTTGTAGGCAAAGTACTGTCAGAGGCCTCATACCTCTCAACACGGGTGAGGGAGTCCTGGATTAGGGGGTGTTCGGGTAGCCGAACTATACCTTCAGCCGGACTCCACGACTATGAAGATACAAGATTGAAGACTTCGTCCCATGTCCGGATGGGACTTTCCTTTGCGTGGAAGGCAAGCTTGGCGATGCGGATATTCAAGATCTCCTACCATTGTAACCGACTTTGTGTAACCCTAACCCTCTCCGGTGTCTATATAAACCGGAGGGTTTTAGTCCGTAGGACAACTTCATCATACAACAATCATACCATAGGCTAGCTTTTAGGGTTTAGCCTCCTTAATCTTGCGGTAGATCTACTCTTGTACTACCCATATCATCAATATTAATCAAGCAGGACGTGGGGTTTTACCTCCATCAAGAGGGCCCGAACCTGGGTAAAACATCGTGTTCCTTGCCTCCTGTTACCATCCGGCCTAGACGCACAGTTCGGGACCCCCTACCCGAGATCCGCCGGTTTTGACACCGACATTGGTGCTTTCATTGAGAGTTCCTCTGTGTCGTCACCTTTAGGCCCGATGGCTCCTTCGATCATCAACAATGATGCAGTCCAGGGTGAGACTTTTCTCCCCGGACAGATCTTCGTCTTCGGCGGCTTCGCACTGCGGGCCAAGTCGCTTGGCCACCTTGAGCAGATCAAAAGCTACGCCCCTGGCCATCAGGTCAGGTTTGGAAGCCTAAACTACACGGCTGATATCCGCGGGGACTTGATCTTCGACGGATTCGAGCCACAGCCAAGCGCGTCGCACTGTCTCGATGGGCATGATATAGCTCTGCCGTCGAACAGCGCCTTGGAGGCTGCACACGCATCGGTTCCGACCATTGATTCGGAGCCTACTGCGCCGATCGAGGATCACCGGTTGGATGCTGCCTCAAGGGCTACGATCTCAGAGGCGATCGAGCCGAACTCCAGCCTCGCACTCCGCATGGCCCGTGACTCCGAGGAGCCAGATTCCTCTCCGAACTCCGAGCCCCCCGCGCCCCTGCCGATCGAATCCGATTGGGCGCCGATAATGGAGTTCACCGCCGCGGACATCTTTCAGCACTCGCCCTTCGGCGACATCCTGAATTCTCTAAAGTCTCTCTCTTTATCAGGACAGCCCTGGCCGGACTGCGGTCAGCAAGGTTGGGATACGGACGATGAAGAAATTCAAAACCCACCCACCACCCACTTCGTAGCCACTGTCGACGACTTAACCGACATGCTTGACTTCGACTCCGAAGACATCGATGGCATGGACGACGATGCAGGAGACGAACAAGAACCAGCACCTGTAGGGCGCTGGAAGGCCACCTTGTCATATGACATATATATGGTGGACACTCCAAAGGATGGAGATGGCTATGGAACAGCGGGGGACGATACCTCTAAGAAACAGCCCAAGCGCCAGCATCAGCGGCGCCGCCCTAAATCCCGCCAAAGCAAAAACGGTGATTCCGGCACGGGAGATAATACTACTCCGAATAGCGCCGAAGAACACCCCCTCCAGCAAGATTCAGCACAGGAGGACAGAGAAGACAACCCTCACGAGAGGGCGGCGGACCAAGAGGTTGAGGATGATAATTATACGCCTCCCTCCAAAGACGAGGCAAGCCTCGACGACGACGAGTTCGTCGTGCCAGAGGATCTCGCTAAACAAGAGCGTTTTAAACGCAGGCTTATGGCCACGGCAAACAGCCTCAAGAAAAAGCAGCAACAGCTTAGAGCTGATCAGGATTTGCTAGCTGACAGATGGATTGAAGTCCTTGCGGCCGAAGAGTATGAACTCGAATGCCCCTCCAAGAGTTACCCAAAGCGCAGGCTGCTACCCCGACTAGAGGAGGAAGCACCTACATCACCAGCGCATGACATGGCCGACCGGCCACCTCGTGGTCGCGACAGAGAGGCCTCTTGGTCCTCCACTCAAGCCATGCCCCGACGCCGCGTCAAGCATACTAAGGCACGGGAAAATGTGCCCGACCTGCGCGACATACTGGAGGACAAGGCAAGGCAAACAAGATCGATCTACGGATCGCGCAGGCGCCCCACGGCACGTGACGGTGATCGTCACTCCGAATGCAATAAATCCGGCCGGGCCGAACTCAACAGACAAAGCTCCTTCGAGCTGCGTCGTGATATAGCCCAATACAGAGGCGCCGCACACCCACTATGCTTCACAGATGAAGTAATGGATCATAAAATCCCTGAGGGCTTCAAACCCGTAAACATCGAATCGTACGATGGCACAATAGATCCTGCGGTATGGATCGAGGATTATCTCCTTCATATCCACATGGCCCGCGGTGATGATCTACACGCCATCAAATACCTCCCACTCAAACTTAAGGGACCGGCCCGGCATTGGCTTAACAGCTTGCCAGCAGACTCAATCGGTTCTTGGGAGGACCTGGAAGCCGCATTCCTTGACAACTTCCAGGGCACTTATGTGCGACCACCGGACGCCGATGACCTAAGCCACATAATTCAGCAGCCAGAGGAATCGGCCAGGCAATTCTGGACACGGTTCCTAACAAAGAAAAACCAGATAGTCGACTGTCTGGACGCAGAGGCCTTAGCGGCCTTCAAGCATAATATCCGTGACGAGTGGCTTGCCCGGCACCTGGGACAGGAAAAGCCGAAATCTATGGCAACCCTCACAACACTCATGACCCACTTTTGCGCGGGAGAAGATAGCTGGCTAGCTCACAGCAACAATTTAACCAAGAACCCTGGTAATTCGAATACCAAGGACAAAAGCAACAGGTCGCGTCGGAACAAACAAAAGCGTCGTGTTAACAGCGACAGCAACGAGGATACGACAGTTAATGCTGGATTCCGAGGCTACAAACCCGGTCAATGGAAAAAGCCATTCAAAAGAAATACTCAGGGCCCGTCCAGTTTGGACCGAATACTCGACCGCTTGTGCCAGATACATGGCACCCCCGAAAAGCCAGCCAATCACACCAACAGGGATTGTTGGGTGTTCAAGCAGGCAGGCAAGTTAAGAGCCGAAAAAAAGACAAGGGGTTGTATAGCGACAACGAGGAGGAGCCCAGGCCGCCGAACAACGGTGGACAGAAGGGATTTCCCCCGCAAGTGCGGACGGTGAACATGATATACGCAACCCACATCCCAAGAGGGAGCGGAAGCGTGCGTTACGGGACATATATGCGATGGAGCCAGTCGCCCCAAAGTTCAACCCATGGTCCTCCTGCCCGATCACGTTTGATCGAAGGGACCACCCCACTAGCATCCGTCATGGCGGCTTCGCCACATTGGTTCTAGACCCAATCATTGACGGATTTCATCTCACAAGAGTCCTCATGGACGGCGGTAGCAGCCTGAACCTGCTTTACCAGGATATAGTGCGAAAAATGGGCATAGATCCCTCGAGGATCAAGCCCACCAAAACGACCTTTAAAGGCGTCATACCAGGTGTAGAAGCCAACTGTACAGGCTCAGTCACACTGGAAGTGGTCTTCGGATCTCCGGATAACTTCCGAAGTGAGGAGTTAATCTTCGACATAGTCCCGTTCCGTAGTGGCTATCACGCACTGCTCGGGCGAACCGCATTCGCAAAATTCAACGCGGTACCGCACTATGCATACCTCAAGCTCAAGATGCCAGGCCCTAGAGGAGTAATCACGGTCAATGGGAACACCGAACGCTCCCTCCGAACGGAGGAGCACACGGCAGCGCTCGCATCAGAAGTACAAAGCAGCCTCTCTAGGCAGTTCTCCAGTTCGGCCTTCAAAAAGCCGGACACTGTCAAGCGCGCCCGAAGTACCCTACAACAAGACCACCTGGCACGTTCTGAGCTAGCGTAGCAATGCGTCCCCAACCCTAGCCCTCGCGATATAGCGAAACCAGTGCTTCGCGTACATAACTACGCTCTTGAAATACCATGGGCACAGGGGAAGGGGCACTATCACGGCACGCCCGAAATACGGCTTAAACCGCACCAGGGGCTGCCGGATTCCTCTTTTTCTTTTTCTCTCTCACTCTCAGGACTCCATACTTCGGATGACCCGTTCGGCAATTCAACTGTCGCACAAACGATGCAAGATCCAAGAAAGCAGACAAGCTACGCCGCATTATGGAACTCCCAGGTGGTCTCTATTGCGAGCAGTATACCTGTTTTTTAATACAATTCCGCGGCCTGCCCCTGGCCAGGACATGTTAAATAGCCCAATTTCTTTTGCTTATCGCACTATTTGTATCGTTCCGCTTTCATAGCAGCCTTTCTATAAACAATGCATAGCTTTTTGTCTATTTTTTGCATTATCCTCTTTTTATATATATGTTTATCAATAACATGTTGCATCCGTACACTGTGGTACGGCAAAAATACGCCAGGGGCTTCAGTACCCATCAATATGGCGTGAGAAGTCCGTACACTTTCACAAGTGCGGCACCCCAAACTTATAGCACTATATGCATCGGCTCCGAATCATGATTTGGGTCAATAGTTGGGTTTGCCCGGCTCCTATGTTTTGGTGCCTTACGTTCCGCTATATCGGCTAAGGTAGCACTAGGAGAACTACTGCGATTGTGCCCCAGTTGAGCTGGGCTGAGCACCTTAGTAGAGAAAGCTAAAACTGACTGTCATGATGAGGCGAGAGACCGGTCGCTGTTCGAGAGGTTTTTCGAGTCCTTAAAGACTTATGCCACTTCGAGCGAGGAACCGGCTTTGTCCGGCCAAGGCGTGGATAGCGCCCCGAACTCGGTCTTCCGAATACCAGGGGCTTTGCCGAAATTTAAAATTATAGAATTCTATGGCTAAGTGAGAGTGTTCACGCATTATAGTCCGATTGCCTTGTTCGTTGTGCCGAGCGCCTCCCTCGACGGACCCAATCATGGGAAAAAGAGCGCTCAGGTTTATCCCGAACACCCCAGCACTAGTGGCATGGGGGCAGAAGCCGACGACTGGCCATCTCTCAATTTTTTGATAAACGGCCGCATAGAAAGTAATATTTTAAATTCAAGCATTGCTTAGCGCATATGAACAAGTTTTCAGCGCACAGGATAACACGAGCGAGTTCATTCAAAAATTACATCCTTGGTGCATTCATCCGCCATAAGGTGGGCACCGGCTAGAACATCCTTGTAATAGTTCTCGGGCTTGCGATGCTCCTTCCCCGGCGGCGGCCCGTCCCTCACAAGCTTCTCACCATCCAGCTTACCCCAGTGCACCTTTGCACGGGCAAGGGCCCTACGGGCACCTTCGATGCAGACGGAGCGCTTGATGACCTCGAGCCTTGGACAAGCCTCCACCAGCCGCCACACCAGTCCGAAGTAGCTCCCAGGCAGGGCCTCTCCAGGCCACAGCCGAACTATGAAGCCCTTCAGGGCCTGTTCGGCCGCCTTGTGGAGCTCGACCAGCTGCTTCAGCTGGTCGCTCAAGGGCACAGGGTGTCCGGCCTCAGCGTACTGAGACCAGAACACCTTCTCCGTCGAGCTGCCTTCCTCGGCTCGGTAGAATGCGGCGACATCGGATACGCTGCGGGGAAGATCTGCGAATGCCCCTGGAGAGCTCCGGATTCGGGTAAGTAACAAGTAGTTTACTTTTATATGTCTGCTTTGCATAGAGAATGCCTTACCCGCCGCTATCTTTTTCACCGCATCCAATTCCTGGAGGGCCTTCTGGGCTTCGGCCTTGGCAGATTTGGTAGTTTTAAGGGCCGCAGCAAGCTTGGACGCTCGCGTCTTCGAGTCGAGCTCCAAACTCTCATGTTTTTTCATGAGAGCCTGAAGCTCTTGCTGCACCTCGCCGACCTGCGCCTCAAATTTCTCCCGCTCGGTGCGCTCCGTGGACGCTCTCTTCTTGGCCTCGGACAGCGCCTGCTTGAGGGTCGCCACCTCAGTTGTGGCCCCTACAATAAGCAGTATACTCCTGTCATTTTTTGCAATTGCGTCTTCTTATAGGCATTTTTTCTATAAGGTATCTCTTACCTTCTTTCTCCTCAAGCTGCCGTTTGGCAAGGCCGAGCTCTTGCTCGGTCCGCTCGAGGCCCTGCTTCAGGGCACCCACCTCCGCAGTCAGTGCGGCGGTGGCCAGCAGCGAAGCCTGCATACGTATATTGACTCCTTTTTAGTTAGACTCCTGCGATATTTAATAGATCCTCTATTCGGCTTTTCTTTTCGAACGCTAAACATAGCATCAGGGGCTACTGTCTATGCGGTAATATTTTTACATATTTCTACTTACCTCGAAGCCTGTTAGAAGGCTAGCACAAGCTTCAGTAAGTCCGCTTTTGGCGGACCAAACCTTCTGGACCACCGTACTCATGATGGTACGGTGCTCCTCGTCGATGGAGGCGCCCTTAAGCACCTCCAGCAGATTGTCCGGCGCCTCCGGTGGATGGAGGACGCCGGCTCAATAGGCTTGCTCCTCTTGGCAGGAGTTTGCCTGCCGCGGTCCGGAACCGTTGATGATTCCGGCGCGGTGTCCGGCTTAAAGCCGGACTTGGAGCCCTGGGGGGTCTTGTCCCCTTTACTCCTGGAGTCCGGGAGGTTGCCTCGCGATTCCTCCTGGACCACCTCCTCTTGCCCCGGAGCTTGTCACGATGCCACTTCAGCGTCATCCGCAGCACAGGGGGAGGCAGCGGGCGGAACTGAATTCACGTCTGATGAATCCAGGGAGCCGCTCGACGACTCGTCGAGCCCGTCCTTGGGCGGGCCGCATGATTATATTCGACATTAGGGAAAGCTGCGCAACAAAAGGAATATCATGAGTTACTCTGGTATCCAAACACTTACGATTTCGCCGGACGCTTGGCCCTGTCCGGCCACTCCTCTTCGTCCTCGTCGGCGTCGGGGACGTAGTCCGGCGGAGGGGTTTTCCTCTTCTTGGACCCCTCGGCCTCCCCTACTAGGGTGGCCTTCCTCTTCTTTCCTCCCCCCGCTGGAGGGGGAGAGGTCTCTTCTTCTTCCTCCTCCTCGTCTTCACGGGAGGAGTGCATCTCGGACTCATCGGACGACGAGTCCGACACCACCATATGCCGGGAACTCTTTCGAGTCCCCGTGGCCTTCTTCTTCTTGGCCTTCTTCTCCGGCACCACATAAGGTGCCGGAACCAGCAGCTTCACTAGGAGAGCAGGGGCTGGGTCTTCGGGCAAGGGAGCCGGACAGTTAATCAGTCCGGACTTCGCCTGCCAATCCTGTCAAAGGTGAGGGAGTTTAGATCCTGCATAGAGTCAAACTATGAAGAAAACTTAACATCCTGTAAAAGATGAAAATATTTTACCTCGCCAGCAGGACGCTGCGAGCTGAACCCGCGGTCTTCGGAGGCGGATGTGGGAGCCTCGGCGCCTTTGGTTAGCCCCTTCCAGACATCTTCGTATGTCGTGTCGAAGAGCCTGCTCAGAGTTCGGTGCTGCGCCGGGTTGAACTCCCACAAATTGAAGTCCCATTCTTGACACGGAAGGATCCGGCGGACGAGCATGACCTGGACTACGTTGACAAGCTTGAGCTGCTTGTTCACCAGGGACTGGGTGCATTTTTGCAGTCCGGTCACCTCTTCTTCGTCGCCCCACGACAAGCCCGTCTCCTTCCAGGACGTGAGCTGCGTAGGGGGTCCAGATCGGAATTCAGGGGCTGCGATCCACTTCGGATCGCGTGGCTCGGTAATGTAAAACCACCCTGACTGCCACCCCTTCAAGGTCTCCACAAAGGAGTCCTCGAGCCATAGGACGTTGGCTATTTTGCCCGCCATGGCACCTCCGCACTCCGCCTAGTTGCCGCGCACCACCTTTGTCTTGACGTTGAAGGTCTTGAGCCAGAGGCCGAAATGGGGGCGGATGCAGAGGAAAGCCTCGCACACGACGATAAACGCTGAGATATTGAGGATGAAGTTCGGGGCCAGATCATGGAAATCTAGGCCATAGTAGAACATGAGCCCGCGGACAAATGGGTGGAAAGGAAAACCCAGTCCGCGGAGGAAGTGGGGAAGAAATACTACCCTCTCATGGGGCCTTGGGGTGGGGAGAAGCTGCCCCTCCTCAGGAAGCCGGTGCGCGATGTCTTTGGACAGGTATCCGGCCTTCCTTAGCTTTTTGACATGGCCCTCCGTGAAGGAGGAGACCATCCACTTGCCTCCCGCTCCGGACATTGTTGGAGAAGGTTGAGGTAGGAAGTGCGGGCTTGGGCGCTGGAGCTCGGGTGCGCAGAAGATGGATAGGCAAAGGAGGAAGAAGGCGTAGGTAAAAAGGTGGATCCTTATCCCCTTATATGAGAGGATGCGGCTATGCGTCCCCACTAGCCTAGTAAAACTCGCTTGCCTCCCAAGCGCCGTGATAAATGGCGCGGTTGGGTTACCCACGTCCGTATTGATGAGAATCCCGTAAATGGGGGACACGATCTCTGCTTTGACAAGACGTGCCAAGGAAACCGCCTCACAAAACACGCTGAGGTGGAAAAGTGAAAACGATTCGAATAAAGGCTTGGCCGTAGTGTGATGTCACGCTGCGGAATACGTCAGCAGATTAGATTTGTGTTAATATTATTCTCTCTGTGGCAATACGTGGAAACTTATTTTGCAGAGCCGGACACTACTCTTGGTGTTTACAAACTTTTATGAAGAATTTGGAGGAGGAACCCGCCTTGCAATGCCGAAGACAATCTACGCGCCGGACTCATCATCATTGAAGCCTGGTTCAGGGGCTACTGAGGGAGTCCTGGATTAGGGGGTGTTCGGGTAGCCGGACTATACCTTCAGCCGGACTCCAGGACTATGAAGATACAAGATTGAAGACTTCGTCCCGTGTCCGGATGGGACTTTCCTTGGCATGGAAGGCAAGCTTGGCGATGTGGATATTCAAGATCTCCTACCATTGTAACCGACTTTGTGTAACCCTAACCCTCTCCGGTGTCTATATAAACCGGAGGGTTTTAGTCCGTAGGACAACTTCATCATACAACAATCATACCATAGGCTAGCTTTTAGGGTTTAGGCTCCTTGATCTCGCGGTAGATCTACTCTTGTACTACCCATATCATCAATATTAATCAAGCAGGACGTAGGGTTTTACCTCCATCAAGAGGGCCCAAACCTGGGTAAAACATCGTGTTCCTTGCCTCCTATTACCATCCGGCCTAGACGCACAGTTCGGGACCCCCTACCCGAGATCCGCCGGTTTTGACACCGACAACGGGCATGAGTATGAAATACCAATTTCAACTCTTGGAACATCTTATATGCTCCATGGCGTTCAAAACGTCTTTGAAGCCCCGATTCTAAGCCGTTAAGCATGGTGCACTAAACTATCAAGTAGTCATCATATTGAGCTAGCCAAACATTCATAACGTCTGCATCTGCTCCTGCAATAGGTCTGTCACCTAGCGAAGCATTAAGGACATAATTCTTCTATGCAGCAATGAGGATAATCCTCAGATCACGGATCCAATCCGCATCATTGCTACTAACATCTTTCAACTTAGTTTTCTCTAGGAACATATCAAAAATAAAACAGGGGAGCTAAACGCGAGCTATTGATCTACAACATAGATGTGCTAATACTACCAGGAATAAGTTCATGATAAATTAAAGTTCAATTAATCATATTACTTAAGAACTCCCACTTAGATAGACAACCCTCTAATCCTCTAAGTGATCACGTGATCCAAATCAACTAAACCATAACCGATCATCACGTGAAATGGAATAGCTTTCAATGGTGAACATTATTATGTTGATCATATCTACTATATGATTCACGCTCGACCTTTTGGTCTCAGTGTTCCGAGGCCATATCTGCATATGCTATGCTCGTCAAGTTTAACCTGAGTATTCCGCGTGTGCAAAACTAGCTTGCACCCGTTGTAGATGAACGTAGAGCTTATCACACCCGATCATCACGTGGTGTCTGGGCACGACAAACTTTGGCAATGGTGCATACTCAGGGAGAACACTTTTATCTTGAAATTTAGTGAGAGATCATCTTATAATGCTATCGTCAAACAAAGCAAGATAAGATGCACAAAAGATAAACATCACATGCAATCAATATAAGTGATATGATATGGCCATCATCATCTTGTGCTTGTGATCTCCATCTCCGAAGCACCGTCATGATCACCATCGTCACCGGCGCGACACCTTGATCACCATCGTAGCATCGTTGTCGTCTCGCCAATCTTATGCTTCCACGACTATCGCTACCGCTTAGTGATAAAGTAAAGCATTACAGCGCAATTGCATTGCATACAATAAAGCGACAACCATATGGCTCCTGCCAGCTGCCGATAACTCGGTTACAAAACATGATCATCTCGTACAATAAAATTTAGCATCATGTCTTGACCATATCACATCACAACATGCCCTGCAAAAACAAGTTAGACGTCCTCTACTTTGTTGTTGCAAGTTTTACGTGGCTGCTACGGGCTGAGCCAGAACCGTTCTTACCTACGCATCAAAACCACAACGATAGTTTGTCAACTTGGTGATGTTTTAACCTTCGCAAGGACCGCGCATAGCCACACTCGGTTCAACTAAAGTTGGAGAAACTGACACCCGCCAACCACCTGTGTGCAAAGCACGTCGGTAGAACCAGTCTCGCGTAAGCGTACGCGTAATGTCGGTCCGGGCCGCTTCATCCAACAATACCGCCGAACCAAAGTATGACATGCTGGTAAGCAGTATGACTTATATCGCCCACAACTCACTTGTGTTCTACTCATGCACAACATCAACGCATAAAACCTAGGCTTGGATGCCACTGTTGGGGAACGTAGTAATTTTAAAAAATTTCCTATGCACACGCAAGATCATGGTGATGCATAGCAACGAGAGGGGAGAGTGTTGTCCACGTACCCTCGTAGACTGAAAGCGGAAGCGTTAGCACAACGTGGTTGATGTAGTCGTACGTCTTCACGGCCCGACCGATCAAGCACCGAAACTACGACACCTCCGAGTTCTAGCACACGTTCAGCTCGATGACGATCCCCGGACTCCGATCCAGCAGAATGTCGGGGAAGAGTTCCGTCAGCACGACGGCGTGGTGACGATCTTGATGTTCTACTGTCGCAGGGCTTCGCCTAAGCACCACTACAATATTATCGAGGACTATGGTGGAGGGGGGCACCGCACACGGCTAAGAGATCAATCATCAACTGTTGTGTCTTTGGGGTGCCCCATGCCCTCGTATATAAAGGAGCAAGGGGGGAGGGGGCGGCCGGCCTAGGAGGAGGGCGCGCCAAGGGGGGAGTCCTACTCCCGCTTGTTGGAGTAGGAGAGAAGGAAAGAGGGGGAGAGGAACAAGGAAAAGTGGGCTGCACCCCTTGTCCAATTCGGACCAGAGGGGGCGCGCGCCTCCTTCCTTTTGGCCTCTCTCCTCTATTCCCGTATGGCCCAATAAGGCCCATATACTCCCCGGCGAATTCCCGTAACTCTCCGGTACTCCGAAAAATACCCGAATCACTCGGAACCTTTCCGATGTCCGAATATAGTCGTCCAATATATCGATTTTTATGTCTCGACCATTTTGAGACTCCTCGTCATGTCCCCGATCTCATCCGGGACTCCGAACTCCTTCGGTACATCAAAACTCATAATATAACTGACATCGAAACCTTAAGCGTGCGGACCCTACGGGTTCGAGAACAATGTAGACATGACCGAGACACGTCTCCGGTCAATAACCAATAGCAGAACTTGGATGCTCATATTGGCTCCCACATATTCTACGAAGATCTTTATTGGTCAAACCGCATAACAACATACGTTGTTCCCTTTGTCATCGGTATGTTACTTGCCCGAGATTCGATCATCGGTATCGCAATACCTAGTTCAATCTCGTTACCGGCAAGTCTCTTTACTCGTTCCGTAATACATCATCTCGCAACTAACTCATTAGTTGCAATGCTTGCAAGGCTTTAGGTGATGTGCATTACCGAGAGGGCCCAGAGATACCTCTCCGACAATCGGAGTGACAAATCCTAATCTCGAAATACGCCAACCCAACAAGTACCTTCAGAGACACCTGTAGAGCACCTTTATAATCACCCAGTTACGTTGTGACGTTTGGTAGCACACAAAGTGTTCCTCTGATAAACGGGAGTTGCATAATCTCATAGTCATAGGAACATGTATAAGTCATGAAGAAAGCAATAGCAACAAACTAAACGATTAAGTGATATGCTAACGGAATGGGTCAAGTCAATCACATCATTCTCCTAATGATGTGATCCCGTTAATCAAATGACAACTCATGTCTATGGTTAGGAAACATAACCATCTTTGATCAACGAGCTAGTCAAGTAGAGGCATACTAGTGACACTTTGTTTGTCTATGTATTCACACATGTATTATGTTTCCGGTTAATACAATTCTAGCATGAATAATAAACATTTATCATGATATAAGGAAATAAATAATAACTTTATTATTGCCTCTAGGGCATATTTCCTTCACAAATATAAGCTTCCAATCCTCAAAAAAAATATCGATCTTTACGCCCCGACCATTTCAAGACTCCTCGTCATGTCCGTGATCAAATCCGGGACTACGAACTACCTTCGGTACATCAAAACACATAAACTCATAATACCAATCGTCACCGAATGTTAAGCGTGCCGACCCTACGGGTTCGAGAACTATGTAGACATGACCGAGACTCATCTCCGGTCAATAACCAATAGCGGAACCTGGATGCTCATATTGGTTCCTACATATTTTACGAAGATCTTTATCGGTCAAACCGCATATCGGTATACGTTGTTCCCTTTTTCATCGGTATGTTACTTGCCCGAGATTCGATCGTCGATACCTTAATACCTAGTTCAATCTCATTACCGACAAGTCTCTTTACTCATTCCGTAATGCAACATCCCGTAACTAACTCATTAGTCACATTGCTTGCAAGGCTTATAGTGATGTGCATTACCGAGAGGGCCCAGAGATACCTCTCCGACAATCGGAGTGACAAGTCCTAATCTCGATCCATGCCAACTCAACAAACACCATCGGAGACACCTGTAGAGCACCTTTATAATCACCGAGTTATGTTGTGACGTTTGGTAGCACACAAAGTGTTCTTCCGGTATTCGGGAGTTGCATGATCTCATAGTCATAGGAACATGTATAGTTATGGAGAAAGCAAAAGCAACAAACTAAACGATCATCGTGCTAAGCTAACAGATGGGTCAAGTCAATCACATCATTATCTAATGCTGTGATCCCGTTAATCAATTGAGAACTCATGTCTATGGTTAGGAAACATAACCATCATTGATTCAATGGGCTAGTCAAGTAGAGGCAAACTAGTGACACTCTGTTTGTCTATGTATTCACACATGTACTAAGTTTCCGGTTAATACAATTCTAGCATGAATAATATCATGATATAAGGAAATATAAATAACAACTTTATTATTGCCTCTAGGGCATATTTCCTTCAATCACACCACGCCCCTTTTGTTGCTCGACTCTGCAGAGTTACCATCGAGTGCCAAGGGTGGTACCTCATAATGCACTCCAGGTGATGACTCTGTAGTGTAGCTATTCGGTCGTGGTCATCGATGGTGATTCCTCGTTGACCACTCCTGATACGACTCTGTCGTGCAACCCCTCAAGTGTGAACCTCAAGGGTGGTTCCTCTTACGTTCACCTTGATGATTTCAATAGTGGAATTCACCGAGGGTGATTCCTCATGTTTTCCCCTTGATGTTTGGACACCCGGTTACCTTGACTTTACTTGAGACCTTGGTCAAAGTCAGTCGGGCCCGGAGAGCAACCACAAGATAATTACGTGGCACAGCCGGGCATTCTGGGCCCTTGCCGTAAGTCCACGAGACGGGGTGACGGGGTCACATCGATCATGAGTCTCTGCTTGTCTCCGCAAGCTAATAATACACTATGGTTTGGGCATTTGTTCTGAGTTGGCCTTTGGCCTTTACGCACTAACCACCATGCGAGAATAGTTATGGGCCTCAACGACGTAGTATCAACCGAAGCTTTGTCAGATGTCCAGTTCAGCATTGCGGCACGGCTGGGCCGACACCATCCATGTAGAGGTGAAGCTTAGACCCGCCCTGCACGCAACGACCCAGAGTGCAACGGGCGATGGGCCCAGCCCCCGGAGTGCTTAGGATGTAGACCGGCGGGGACCTCTCTGCTGAGCCTAGATAGGGCTATGACGTGTTGATCTTCCGAGGACGGGCATTGATCCAGAAAAGTGTGTCCGACCAGAGTAATCAAGCGTGTTGGAAAACGTGGTGCACCCCTGCAGGGAAGAATTTCTATTAATAGTCGTGTCCACGGTAACGGACGTTCGGACTTATATCCTGATCTTTTACAACTAGAAATGCATACTTGAGATATGTGGCCCCGAGATTGCTTTCTCGCAGGGAGTCGAGGAAGGATCTGTGGGCATTAATACTACAACATGCTTGTTAATTATAAATTGCTATTCTTTACTCTTCCACATGCTGCAAGATGCTTGGAGCTGCTTGAAGATGCTAGTCTTCGATAAGCTAGGCCTTGGCTAGGCCTTCCTCTCTATTCTGACATTCTGCAATCCATAAACGAGGTGAACCTGAGATGTCCTCATCATGTACTATTCATAACATGATTTGACTTTTTTTAAGTTGCAGGTCTAATTTGGGTTGAAATCCAGAACAATAAAAGTAGTTTTTTCCCACACACTAAATTTTTTGTATGATTTTTAGGACGCGAATATCTAGCAATCATCAGCCAACGAACAAATTTGATCACCATGGGGGCGATCAACCAGTGAATGTTTTCGTTCACTAGGTTGGTGCCATGGAGCAAGCATACCAGCGGCCCATTGTGGAGCACATATGATTTTTTTTGTTATAAGACAATTTCAAAACTTGCCATCTGATCAATACACAAAATCTCTAAAAATGTCATGGACTAAACAACTACTTCCTAACATTTTACAACCAATCTGAGAATCAGCTATATATTGAATAGTTCTATACCACAAAATGATATTTTGACTTAAATCGCCAACCATGAAAAACCTAAATATGCCAAAGCCCAACAAACTATGTTTGCCATCACTTCCACCGATAAACAATGACATGATCTTGAGAAAACTTGAAGTAAACATTTTTTCTAGGAATGTGTCATGATACTTTGCAAAATTGCCATGGCTTTGGGAGCTTTATATCTTAAATTTGCAACTGGACATATTCGGAAATTACCATGTCAGAAATTTCAGAATGTGTACGTTGGTGGAGAAGGCTGGTGTGGGAAGTTCCGGGGAGGGGGAGGCGCCCGACGACTAAGAGTGGAGAGGAGGGATGTGATAATAATGGAGAGGTCAATAAGATTTGTGCATTGCATCTGACGACAGTACGTGCGTTTGGCAGGAACGTAAAAAAATCTAACATTCCCTGGATAACATTTTCACTTTAGAGCGTGTGTGATGTGCATTTGGACAATCGGTGCGCCGATAGCCAGGGAACTGCCAGAATGGGCGACGGCCCGATAGATAGCCACGGCGGCCCGACCGGCCTAAACATTTATGCAGCAAAACCCTAACGCCCGATCGATCTATTATATATTCGCAGCCGCTCCTCAACATTTCTATCCAAACCTAGGGTTTATCTACCGCCGCCGCAGCCAAATCATCTCCGTCCCCCTCCCACTCCCCCTCCCGCTCCCCCTCCTTTCTCCAACATGGCTCTCCAGATCAGCAAGAAGCGAAAGGTACGAGACCGAGCCCTCTCCCTTCTCGATCCCCAACTTGATTAGCACGACATGTAGATTCTTACGCGCCGTTGCTCGCTCGCAGTTCGTCGCCGACGGCGTGTTCCTGGCCGAGCTGAACGAGATGCTGACCCGCGAGCTCGGGGAGGACGGCTTCGCCGGCGTCGAGATCCGGGTCACCCCCATGCGCACCGAGATCATCATCCGCGCCACCCGCACCCAGAACGTCCTCGGTACGTGCATTTGCCGACCGCAAGCATCCCGTGCCTGCCTATTGTTTTCGACGCCGGATCTGAGGTTTTGTTGCTCCGGTGGCTGGCGATGTTTGACGTTCAGGCGAGAAGGGCCGGAGGATAAGGGAGCTGACTTCGGTGGTGCAGAAGCGCTTCAACTTTCCGGACGGCGGTGTGGAGCTCTACGCCGAGAAGGTCCTGAACCGCGGCCTCTGCGCCGTCGCTCAGGCCGAGTCCCTCCGCTACAAGCTGCTCGGTGGCCTCGCCGTCCGAAGGTTATTCCTGAACCCACACGCTCTGGAACTTATATTAATTACATAGTGTACTACCATGTCATCTTCACAACATGTCTGGCTCATTAACGCCGGACTTGTGTTCGATGGTGACAGAAATCAATTGTAACCCTCCATTGCTTTCTGTAAGCAGTTGATGCATTTTGCTAATGTTTCCATTGCTTTCTGCTTTGGAGAGAACATGACCAATGAATCTTCTTGAAGTTAGGGTTCTCGTTCTGCCGTTTGCCGGACGTCATCTATAAAGCAAATAGGTCATTTTATGCCAACTTTGTGTCGGAAGATGACTAAATTACCTGTGCCAACCAGGCTTCATTTGCTGAGAAGCTTTGTCTATAGGTTTCTAATGCTTTCCTAACTGGTTGGCCACATTACCTATAATTGGCTTTCACAAGTCACTTGTGTCAGGATATAAAATTGCTTAGCTGAATCATCTTATTGCGAGTCTTATCAATTGTTATTCGGGTGCTCTCTTTCTACTTGGTGATTGTAATTAATTGTTGCCCTCTATTGCATTTTGTAATCAGTAGATGCATGTTGCTACTAGTTTCTAATTTGGAGAGAACAGTACCAACGAATCTTGTGCCGTAGTTTGCCATGTCATCTATAAAGCAAATAGGTCTCTATGCCAACTTTGTGTCGGAAGATGACTAAATTACCTGTGGCAACCAGGCTTCATTTGCTGGGAAGCTTTGTCTATAGGCTTCTAATGCTTTATAACTGGTTGTCCTCATCACCTTTTGGCTTTTGCAATTCTTTTCTTATGTTACGGCTGGAAGTTAAAATTGCTAACTGAATTGTCTTACTATTATCAGTTGTTTGTTGGGTACTCTTTGTCTAATTTAGTTTATGTACTTGCAGAGCATGCTATGGTGTACTCCGATTTGTCATGGAGAGTGGTGCGAAGGGCTGTGAGGTACCTTTTCTGTTGACAATAGTTTTTCTTGTTTTGATTTGAGGCAATTTAGCTCATGTCCTTGGAGCATTCCTGATTTCTAGGTTATTGTGAGTGGGAAGCTTAGGGCACAGCGTGCTAAGTCCATGAAGTTCAAAGATGGCTATATGATCTCTTCTGGCCATCCTGTCAACCAGTATATTGATGGAGCTGTGAGGCATGTTCTTTTGAGACAGGTTTGGGGCCTACTTCACATGGAATTAGTTGCTATAAATAAATGGTGTTGTTAGTTCACATAACTTAGCTGATCTTATATCTTATTTGCTTTCAGGGTGTGCTGGGTATCAAGGTTAAGATCATGCTTGACTGGGATCCCAAGGGGAAACAAGGACCATCTACACCTTTGCCTGACCTTGTTACCATCCACCCTCCTAAGGATGAGGATGAGTTCCTGAGACCTCTTGCAGCAGAAATTGCAGTTGCTTAAAAGTGAAAAAATTGGTTCTGCCTAGGGGTATATAGGAGTTTAGGTTGACTGACGCTATGGTTTCGGATTATGTAGTTATACTTTTTATTTATGATGGTCGTGTACTGGTATGAAAGGGCTTTACCTTTTGAAGTTCAATCATCAGTATCCAATATATGCTTCAAGATTTCATGTTGCATGGTATTGTTAGAATGCATGGTCTGATATACAGTGATGTGTAAACCTTAGTGCTACAACTTGCTTGGTATATCTGTGTTATCTTCTGTTTATGTTATGCAAGTCAAAAAACTATGATCAGTAATTTGTAGGTTCCATGCTGCCAAGTTTTATGCACATCATGCAGGATAGTGGTGATGACTGCAGTAAGATTTTATATGCTTTCTGCAACAATCACTTCCCTCTCAACTAATCTGACTTTTCTCTGTTTTTTTGCGATTGTTTTCTGTTTCCATAACAGCATTACAATACACTTGCCTTCTCTGTTCTTTGTCTTGATGAATGCTTTTGAGTCTATTTGCTTAGCAAACGAATTTGTTACACTTTTCCTCCCTTTTAGCTTTTGCAGGATAAGTGTGTATCAGTTAAATGCTTTTTCTATGCATTTCTGGCTGAAAGTGTTTCCTGCTATATTAATTTGTGGAAAGTGGGCAGTTGGGTTGAGCTTGATAATCTCTTTCGCCAACAATCATTTTCCTCTCATTAGCCTTCCAAGATGACTGCATCTGAATCTATCTGCTTTGCATCGAAAGTTCTTTTGCTATTTTCTCCCTTGTTGCCTTTGCAGGATAAGTGTGTATCGGTTAAATGCCTTTTGATGTGCATTTCTTACTGAAAGTGTTTCCTGCTATATTAATTTGTGGAAAGTGGGCAGTTGGGTTGAGCTTGATAATCTCTTTTGCCAACAATCATTTTCCTCTCATTATATTCTTCAAATGTATCTCCATTGTTATATATATCCCCATACTGCCTTTGCAGGATAAGTGTGTATCGGTTAAATGCTTTTTGTCGTGCATATATTACTTAAAGTGTTCCCTGCTATATTAATTGTAAGAAGGTGGGCAGTTGGGTTGAGCTTGATAATCTCTTTTGCCAACAATCATTTTCCACCCATTTCAAATGTATCCCATTGTTATTTCTATGCTTTCGGTATCTGTACTCTTTTGATAAAAAAATATCTTTCGAGGTCTGCTTGCAGGACTAGTATAATTGGCACTGAACTTTGGTTTTCTCAACAATCATTTTTGTCATTTGACCTTGTTTTCTATTCTAACCTTTTGTCCCCATGTTGAAGTTCTATGTTGAGGTTTTTGAGACATTTGTTCAGGTTTGGCCAGTGATGAAAAACCTATTATTCATACCATCTTTCGGGACTGATTGGTCGCTAAGCGCCCATGCTGTCATTCTGCAATTCTGAGGTCAAATTGAAAACTGTTTGTCTTTGTTTCTGGTTATCCACTCTTTAATTATTGAATACTGTTTGTTTAGTTCCTTGTCTTCCACTCCTTAATTTTTAGTTTTTTTGACACTCCCACAATCCTGAGGTCTTTTTGCTCATGCTGAAGAATTCCATTTAATTGATTTGGTTTGGCTGGTGATGAAAAACCTGTTAATCATACCATCTTTTGGGACTGATAGGTCGCTATGCGTCCATGCTGTCTTCCTGCAATTCTGAAGCCAAATTGAACAGCTCTCAAGTGTCTACTAGTTGAGTTGTCTTGCATTCTTTAATATGTTAATTTTTTTGGACGCTGCGCAATCCAAATTTTTTTAGGGCTACAGATTCCAAATGTTGTGTTGTATGTATGAAGATATGCACTGGGCTCTGAGCAGCAAACATTGTTGCCTTATGATGGAGATGCATTTGCCTAGAAAGCATTGTCTGATGTCTCAACATTGCACTTAACAACCATTTGCTTAAAGTTGCATCAGGGCTGCATTGTACCAAGGCCTTGGTTCTTTGTACCATCGTCTTGCTTGCCAGATTCGGCTGTAGTCAAACCACTAAGGAAGGAAATCTGGTCGGCCTGTCAATATTAATGGGCAACCCGCTTACCAACCGTCCTCCATTTCATATCGTTTTTCTTCCATTTTGCTGTAAAATTCTGCAAGTCTGTTGGGGATGGCATTAGTGCTACCCTGTTGATTATGCAGTTCTCAAGTTCTGGTCATTGTTGATTTTGTCCAGTGTATAAAGCAAGCTTGGATTTTGTGTCTGGAGCATGCTGCAATTCGTGTTTGAGGACGGTGAAGATTGATATTTGGTCTCGTTCGTCGTAACTGGCATCTTCTTGCCTTGCCGACCATTCTGCTATATCACCACCCATATTCTGAGTCCTTTCTTCTAGAACAAAATGCTTTCCCCCCCTGGTTAGATCTTCTGCTGATGTGTTTTTACAATTTAAGCGGTTTGCTTCTGTTAGTGGCCAAGGATTAAACTAAATTATAGACAAGCATATGTCTGAATTTTTTTCATGTGGAACAATCTAATCTTCTCTATGAGGCCAATGATCTTGCTTGATTCATAATGTGAATCTTTCTTTGGGATTCCTGTCATCTTCGTTCGCTATTGGTTTTTCAAGGTTGAATGATGATCACAAGTGCATAGTTCATATGATCAAATAATGATTACTTGAACAAAAATAGTCTTTCGCTCCTATCTGACGACCTTTGATCTCAGCCCTATTCCAGGATTGTTTTTTGCAAGGTGCAGATATCACCGCTCATATTCATCATTTTATTTTTGTATTTTTTTGTAATTAAACCATACTATTGGACAAAAATTGTTTCAGCTCTATTCCATGTTGAAATCATAATTTGTAATTTAGGTAGAAATCTGTTTGTTTTCGTGGTTCTTTACTTTGTCTGAGTTGGGGTTATATGACCGAGCAAAATAGTTGATTTGTTTATTTGTATGGATCTGGGGCCTGTTCGGAATCCACCTGCTCCCTGAAATTTCGGAATATGTGGAGTACCTACATGCGCGCTCCATGATTTTTAACTGAAACTCCGCCTGCTCCTGGAGCGGCCGGTCTCCGAACAGGCCCTTGGGTAGTGATGAGGAAATTCACTCAGTATCATCTTCTAGATGTAATTATTCAATTGCTACGTTCTTACTGAGCTCCTGTCTGTTTGCTATTGAGGTTTCTTATGCTATTTTTGTTGTTTGATCTTTCTTGATGTTCTCTTGGTTTAAATATTTCTTGATGAGGTTTCCCGTCATCTGTGCCTACCCATGTGGTTGGCTTTTGCATCTCATATGGTTTACTTATAAACCCTTTGCAGCCATTTCTCTGGGGTCAAATGGTCTAACTGAGATTTTGTTATTTTTCTCAAAATTTGAATTCTTCCTGCTGGCAATTGAGGATCAGATATCCTACACTCTCAATGGACAATTCCATGTGTGGACTAATAATCTCCGCTTATTATCTGATGCCTTGCAATCTTTGATATGTTTTCAGAACTCTGTACTTTTATTTTAACTTCTGTGAATTAATTTGGTTGATGGCTGTGATTTGAGTTACCTGTGCTTCTGATTAATTGATGAAGCACAAGTGAAAAAACATGCTTGAATAAGAACATGCAAAAACTGTTAAGAATAATTAACTCAAGGTCAATTAGGGGATAATCCCGGCTCTTCCCGTGCATGTAATCTCACGATGTGGGAAACGTCACAACGGTTTCTCCCTGGAGCGTCGCCTCTTAACCGTCGTCTCCAAAGACGTCTGTACATGTTGTATATAAAGGATCCAACACTATCAGTAAAGACATTTGATTCATTTGATTGTCTCTCGATCTTTATTTGAACATGTTATCAGCACGCTCCTAGCGGAGCAACGCGACGGTTCCTGGCTACTGCATCGCCCGTGAGTTTGACGGCTACAGCCCTTGGTTTGCCGTGGTGACGCCCGCGAGTTCGACGGCTACAGCCCTTGGTTCGCCGTGGTGACGCCCGCTACCGCGGTGGCTCTCGGCCCGGTGGAAGCACTTCCAAGCGGCAGCCTTGTGTCGTACATGGCCACGACCTGTTCATGGCACAGCGCATCGTTCGAACGACCTGTTCACGGCAAGACAGAGTACAGAAGAATAACGAGAAGAGAATCGGAGACTCAAGGGAGACTCAAGTCAAGCACCACGCAAATTGGTGTACCAGCTTCTAATTGCTACAGAGGAGCAAGGTGCTACTTCTCCAATTTTCTTCATGGCTACAGAAAATTGCTTTACCACGAACATAATCTTGCCTTGACACTGGACGGCGGACGAAGGCATCCATGGCTAGTGGCATCGCCTGGCTTCAGTCCCCGCTGGACCAAGCCGGTTCCAGCGGCTTCGTCCCTGTTGCGCCGCGCCCCGCGGGCCCTGTTGCCAAAAAACTAATAGAAAAAGCGTAGAAAAGCTCAACAGAAAAAAAGTTGTTGTAGTTCAAAAACATGATTAGCATTGTTCTCAGAGCATCAAACAGCATGCCGTCTGATGCTTCTACTTCTGTCAAACCAGCTTTAGATTGCTCAGCTTCTGAACAATTGCCCTGAAATGTTTGCTCCCGGTATTCATTGAAGGTGTCATTCCCTGAGTCATGTTGGTGATTATTCTTGTTCAATTCCAAAGGGTTCCCAGAATTTGTATCTTTGCTTACAAACTGTTATTAAAGGAGACAACAAAAAAAATAATAAAATCATGTGGCTGAACACTCCATCTGAAACCATCTAAAAACCATAACAGGGTAGAAACAACCCGCAGGTTTGTCTAAAAATTCAGTTTGAATAAAATGTGGTTGAATCCCAAACAAACCTGAAACTAACATATTGGACTTGCATAAAAAAAGTGAAATCAACAAAAAGGGCTATCAAAAAAGTTTTATATATACTTCACATTCTACATTTGTTAAAAACTGTCATCTCAAAAACGACAAAAAAGAAAACTGAACTCTCAGAGCCTCAACTACGAATTTCCACAAACTATAAACTGGATATCGCGAAAAATCAGTCTCAGTTTACCACCACAAAAGGTCTCACTGAAGAATATTTTGCGTCACATAGGTATCAAAATTTGTACACTAAAAAAAATCATTACCCCAACCACAAAAAAATTATCGCTGAAAACCTATTTTGATAGGAACTTCATGTAGAGCATGTCCCCATGATTCAACAAAAATGAACATGATGTACATAGGATCAAACAACACAGGTCATACTCTGACAAGAAAATGCAATTATAGAAGTGGCAATTTAAAACATTTAACATGCTATTTACATCCTGTTGAACAAAGTGAATCGACCTGTATTGTACTTGTATTCAAGCACTACTTTCAACAAAAAAACAGCTTCAGCAAAACCCAACATATAATGAGCTCAGTCTGAAAAAAATACATTCAGACAAAAATTCAGAGTGCATCCCTTTGGTTTGTACTTGTCCAAAATCACGTAGAGAGCCATGTTTCTGGTTGCGGCCCAAATGAAATCATCCACACACACCAATTCCCCGGATGATCGCCCCCTAACCCATCACATGCCCTTCCTCAAGCCTAGTTGCAAGTCGCGTGTGCTTGCAAGTGGCATGAAAAAAATAGAAGACCCCAGTTGCAAGTCGAGTGTCCGCTTGCAAGTGGCATGAAAAAAATAGAATACCCAGTTGCAAGTCGAGGGTCCACTTGCAAGTGGAATAAAAAAGAGAAAGACGCAGTTGCAAGCCGAGGGTCCCCTTGCGAGTGGCGGTTGCAAGTCGAGGGTGCACTTGCAAGTGGCATAAAAAGGAAGAAGATCTGGTTGCAAGTTGAGGGTACACTTGTAAGTGGCATAAAAAAAATAAGACCCAGTTGCAAGTCGATGGTCGACTTGCAACTGGCATCAAACAAGAAGACCCAGTTGCAAGTGGAGAGTTAACTTGCAAGTGGCATAAAAAACAAAAAGACGCAGTTGCGAGTCGAGGGGCGACTTGTAAGTGGCATGAAACAAAATACCCCAGTTACAAGTGGAGGGTCGACTTGCAAGTGGCACGAAAACAGAAGTCCCAGTTGCAAGTCGAGGGTCAACTTGCAAGTGGCATCAAACAACATGACCCAGTTGCACGTCGAGGGCGACTTGCAAGTGGCATCAAACGAAAAGACTCGGTTGCAAGTCAACCCTCGACTTGCAAGTGGCATCAAACAAAAGACCCAGTTGCATGTTGAGGGTCAACTTGCAAGTGACATCAAACAAAAAGACCCAACTGCAAGTCGGGGGTCAACATGCAAGTGACATGAGACAAAATGACCCGGTTGCAAGTCGAGGGTCGACTTGTAAGTGGCATCAAACAAGAAGACCTAGTTGCAAAAGTCGTGGGTCAACTTGTAAGTGCCATCAAACAAAAGACCCCAATTGCACATCGAGGGTCGACTTGCAAGTGGCATCAAACAAAAGACCCCAATTGCATGTCGAGTGTCAATTTGCAAGTGGCATCCAACAAAAAGACCCAACTGCAAGTCGAGGGTCAACATTCAAGTGGCATGAAACAAAATGACCCGGTTGCAAGTCGAGGGCCGACTTGTAAGTGGCATCAAACAAGAAGACCTAGTTGCAAAAGTCGTGGGTCGACTTGTAAGTGCCATCAAACAAAAGACCCCAATTGCACATCGAGGGTCGACTTGCAAGCGGCATCAAACAAAAGACTCCAGTTGCATGTCGAGCGTCAACTTGCAAGTGACATCAAACAAAAAGACCCAACTACAAGTCGAGGGTCAACATGCAAGTGGCATGAAACAAAATGACCCGGTTGCAAGTCGAGGGCCGACTTGTAAGTGGCATCAAACAAGAAGACCTAGTTGCAAAAGTCGTGGGTCGACTTGTAAGTGCCATCAAACAAAAGACCCCAATTGCACTTCGAGGGTCGACTTGCAAGTGGCATCAAACAAAAGACCCCAGTTGCACTTCGAGGGTCAACTTGCAAGTGGCATCAAATAAAAAGACCAACTGCAAGTCAAATCGAGGGTCAACATGCAAGTGGCATGAAACAAAATGACCCGGTTGCAAGTCGAGGGTCGACTTGTAAGTGGCATCAAACAAGAAGACCTAATTGCAAAGTCATGGGTCGACTTGTAAGTGCCATCAAACAAAAGACCCCAATTGCACTTCGAGGGTCGACTTGCAAGTGGCATCAAACAAAAAAGACACGGTTGCAAGTCGAAGGTCGACTTGCAAGTGGCATCAAACAAAAGACCCCAGTGGCACGTCGAGGGTCGACTTGCAAGTGGCATCAAACAAAAGAAAACAATTGCAAGTCGATGGTCAACTTGCAAAGTGGCATCAAACAACAAAAAAATCGAATGCTACATTCCATGACAAAAATCAAAAAGAAAGAAACAGCCCAACCGAAAAAATGAAAACAAAAAAACAACTAAAAACCACAAAAAACCGCTTCCCAGATGAAAATTCATAGCTAGAGCACATATAAAAAGAACATGCGGTCCACGCGAGACAAACATCGACAAAACCAAACGCCAAAAAAACTACTTCGCGTGCACACTAGCGAGTGCTTTTCGAGTACAAATCTTATATCCCACGGAAGAAAATGAGACAAAAACAAAACAAATCAAAGCGGCATCTACGTGGCCCAACAATGATAAAAACATAATACATCAGCCTCCTGTAATGGACAAGCAAAGACGGCTCAAAAACCTGGTGTACTCGCCCCGCTCGAGTCAAACACTAATTTTGTAGCGAAAAATATATATGTACTGGTAAATGTAGATGTGACATAGCTATTCTTGTATTTGAAAATGTTCATAAATTTTAAAAATTCATGTAAATTTTAGAAATAGTCCAAAATTTAAATAATTTTCATGAATTTTAAAAGTGTTCTCGAATTAAAAATTTAAATAATTATCATGAATTTAAAAAAGTGTTCTTGAATTAAAAATATAAAAATATAAAATAAAAGAGAACTAATAAAATATAAACAGAAAAGGAAAAGGAAACAGAAAAATGAGAAAAAAAACAAATCAGAGCGACAGGATTGGAAAACTGCAAGCTGATCGTAAGCTCACGTCACAACTGGCCGGCCCTGTGCACCATAATAGACTAGAACCATTTCTCGAAAAAAGAACGACCGAACACATGGGCTGAACAAACACACGCCTAACACACACACACACACACGAGGCCGGCGGAACACATGGGCCTGAACAAACACACGGACAAACACAGGCGTGCGTGCGTACATCGCGAAAGAAACCAACAGAGCGCTAAAACGAATAATTGTGATTATTTGTATCCAACGGTTCTAGATTTAGATGTGAGATAGCTATTTCGCATCTAGATGTGAAATAGTAAATCTGATTAATTAAATCCTTACACTTCTTCTAATCCATGCTTAGTGTAAGTATCATCATCATGAGAAATCTCCTCCAAAAACCTATGGAAAAAATATGAGGAGATAGATGTTTGATATGTTGCTAAAACTCCTTCAAACCTAGTGGGAAAAATAAGGAGAAAATGGTACAACATATAATGGTCATTGTCTCTTTTAACTCAATACGAGAAACTCATAGAGTTTAGAGAACAATAAATATGTCATTATCTCTTTTAACTCAATACGAGAAACTCATAGAGTTTAGAGAATAATAAATATGCCATATACTTTTCCAAAAATCCAGTGGGGAAAACAGAAAGTATGACATATGATCTCATGTTGATATTGCCTCATTAAAAACCTTTATGAGAACCTGTAAAGTAAACTCATGAAGGAAAAAGAGAGTATAATATGATGCATTGAACACGAACAATTCATGAAGATACCCCCTCTGATTCTTGCAAAATCCCAAGCCGTCACATACCAAAACATAGAAGTTGGTAGAGATCCGCTGAACAAATCAGTCGCATGATTTGACTTGCAAGATATGCAATATAGTGATATTGCTTATTATGTAACCTGTTTGCATTCGAGCAACACAAGAAATATTATCGTTGAGATAATGTTTGGTGAATGTAGCCATCTTCCGAAGACTCTTCATGAGAGGGCTACTAGACCTAGTAGGAACACTAAACTTGTCTACGATCTGACATAGTGGGGATCTGATCGATGTATCCAATGATATTGGTGTTCAAATTTCTCCAAAACTGAAAGACTAGGACAAGATGTTTCATGCCTTGGAGATGAAAGATATTCTTTAGTACCAACCAATTGTGTTTGGTCAATCCAATGGCATATGGAACGTTGAGTCCCAATATCTCTTTTCCAATGAACTACCATGAGAGTTATGGATGGATAAGATTTGTTCACAATGAATTTCTCCAATATATTTTGGATATAGACAACGTAATATACCATAATGTATGAATGAAGGTGCTCAAGTTGTAGTAATGAGCGGTATTTCGGTTTACCCAAATCCTTCATTTAAACTCCGCCATTTAGATGATTACATGTGTCGTCATTACAGACACACAAACATGGATAATCATTATTGTAGGAGTAATCCTTGTGAATAAGGAACTCACTACGTCGGTTGTACCAAATGTACCGACAATAATAATAAGTCATATGGTGACTTATTGATTTTGCACGATGTATGTTGCATTTTGTACTTCGATTCATAATTAAGGTTTCGTCGGGAACCATCTATATCTGAATCTAGTGATCTACATGGATATGTAATCACTATATCTATCAACTGCAAAGATAGATGATTTTGAACTGCCAATGATATAAGTTATCGGAAAGAGATTCCACCTCTAGAGAATAGTTGGATATCTGCGTGAACCCTTGTGCCACAATACTTGCTCTTTGTTTCACCACCTCCTTGTTCTCAATTCTGTTTCCAGAAGAAAACTGGTTTAGGTATTGCTTATGAATACCTTTCCATTATTGAGCAAGATCATTTCTACCTAGATTATACCCTTTGCTTGAGTTTAGTCCGAGTGTTGATCACACTTTGTCATGGCCATGGTCTTTGGATCTGAATCACTTGAAAGGTTTTGCAATCTAGTTGAGAAATGTATGTCGACAATTGTAGACTTTCGGTTATATGATTCTCCAGAATCTATATATCAATATATAGTTGATGGAAATATCGTTACCCATAGTGACTGCTCGTGATTTCCCAATGCGATTGAGTCGGGTATTCCGATGTCCCGGTCATTGTGTGCACTTTGACCTGGGTGTATACTACCCATTAGATGTCTGTCAATGTGAAGTTGACTTGCATTTACTGATTCATAGGCCTTGATGTCCTTGCTTGTGAGAAGCTGAATGCTGATGTACTTCTGCCATACATCTCCCCCCTGTTGCTTTGAACGGGGAGTGGAGTCGATTTTGTTGGTACCTCCACTCTTTCAGGCGTACTTTTACAGGATTGTAGGATTGTGTGACACCTTTATAGTCAGTAAATGAATCTGGCAGGTTATTTGCAATGTGTTGCAAATCTTCTAAACGCATGGTTCAGATCTTTGAGTACGTGGATTTGAGGCAGAAATGTGTTGAACATTCCACTAATTTCCTGGCATTCTTTATGGTACTTGAAATCTCCTCCTAATGCCTGGAAATGTTCCTCATTGAATCAACATACTGGCCTTGAATAACTCCCCATGCGAGGGGCTTGAGGTATTGACGAAAATACAGTTATTCCTCACATATATCCCAACTATATGTTTCCATGTCATATCATTAAGGACTTTGAGCAAGTAGACCATTAAGCAACACCTCATCCCCTTTTAATAGTATTGGCTTTTCCTATGGACTCAATGTGATTTTGGATCACTAAAACTGAAATGAAGAGTCTTGAGCTTTAGCCAATCTTTGTCCTTAGCATTTTGAAGGGGTTCCACATCCTCTTGTCCTTGCCATGCCATTGTTGAACTCATCTAAAATATACTAGATAAATATATTAGTCCAACAAAAGATACGTTGACATTAATTACCAAAATCACCCAGGGAGCACTTGTACTTTCAATCTCTCCCTTTTTGGTAATTGATGACAACATACATTAAAGCTTTAGATTGAAGATATACATGATAACAAGTAAAGCTTCGGAAGGACATGTAACATGCATTGGCTCCCCCTATATGTATGCAATCATGTGAAGTTGGAATATGAGACCATGTGAATGCATAATCATGACAGAGCAAGCAATGAGTTACATGCATCTTGGCTATATGCATCAGAGTAAATGATGTAAATAATAAGTGTACCTCCATGTTCATGAATCGTTCTTGCAAACAATATGTACAATAGCAAGAGATCGTCATGCACATAAGTGTGATGCATATACTTACCTTGTGGTCTTGAGAAAGCTTTGGAAAGAGTAGACTTGAGAAAACAGGGTTAGATAACACAAGAACACTCTAGGTAAAGCAATTTCAGGAAACCACAAGAGTACCAAGACTGGGATGACATGTAAAGTGTCAGTACTAAGTACTTCATTTAGATAAAGACATGTCCCCAAGGGTTTAAAAGATATGCAATGAATTCCCAGGATTTTTCTCCCCTTTAGATAGCACAAACACTTTCACATTCTCCCCCTGAATGTGATATTGGATAATGGGAGAAGGTAGGGTGAGATCAGAGCTGACTACAAAAAGTAAGATTTGCAATATGGATATTAATCATACTAACATGTCTTTCCCCTCTTAAAGACATGTGACTTCTCTCCCCTTTCTCTCCCATGTGATAAGCTTTGATGTGCTCTCTCCCTCCCTTTGACATCAATTTTCAAGAAGGGAATTTCTGGAGCATGAGTCAAATAGGTTTGGTCCTTGAGACACACTACAAAGTAGCATGTAGTTTAATATGCGGGTAGAGGATAAGAATCATTGAGTAGAGCTAGAGAAGCAATGAAAAATATGCAATGTCAAAGAGTTTTCTTAGCAGTGAAATCGATGACACCGAGTAGTTTTCATCGGCAACTCTGAGATATCAGAGCAACTGAGAGTGCGCATCGGTCAGACCGAGCTAGTCCTTTTCGGTTGAACCGATGAACTATATACAAGGAACCCTTGTAATTCGGTCTAGCCGATAGGCTGGAATCGATGTGTCCGAGTTCAATGCAGAGGAAATTTTTTGTCAACTCAGCTCACTCGGCAAATGAAATTTCACAAAGATTTGCAAGGAATTTACTGAAGGATTTGCAATGAATTTAAATACAGAATAGAACAAAATAGATCTAGATGAGGTTTTTTTACAATGGCACCACTACAAAAAAAAGACACATCCGTGACATTTTGGGCTGAACGAATTTTTTTCTGTCATACTTATCACACTTCTATGATGATAATTGTGACAAAACCCGGTATCATCATAGATGTGGTTGGGTGCTACTCCTATGATAAAAAATCATGACATAAAATGGGCTTTTCGTCCTGGGCGGGCCGGAGACGCAGCTGCATGACATTCTTTGGGCCGTCCATGATGGAAAAAAACCATGGTAGAAGCGAGGGCGAGGAAAATATCGGGGAGTTCCCGGTTATGGTGGCTGGTCGAGGGCCAAGCGATGCGTGTTTCTCTCGTATATACGCGCGTGTGTGCGAGGCATTGGGATCTAACTAAACCCGAGCGAGGCGTTGGGCTCTAACTGAACCCGAGCGATTGCACTGCAGGCTACACGTTACTGAACCCGAGCGATCGATCGATCCCTTGTTGTTAACTGAACCCGAGTGATTCCTTCACTACTGCTGCTAACTGAAGCCAATCAAACACTGCTGCCTCCTTCCCTGGATGAACAGTGAGCGTTGTTGAGGGGGTTTGGATGAACATTTCCCGGTGGGGGTTGGATGAACAGGACCCCGTGGTAGTAGAGGTCGTTGCCGCTGGATGAACAGTACCCCGATCGATCGAGCCGATGGATGAACAGGACCCCGTGCAGGGCTGGATGAACAGTAGCCGGTGGAGGACTGGTTAAACAGTAGACGGTGGAGGGATGGATGAACAGTAGCCCGTGGAGGGGTGGTTGAACTGGACCCTGTGGAGAGGGCTGGTTGAACAGTAGCCGGTGGAGGCTGGATGAACATGAGCCCGTGGATGAACAGTCGCAGGTGGAGGCTGGAGGAGGTCAACGGTGGATGAATAGTAGCCCGTGGAGGCTGGAGGAGGTCGACGATGGAGATGAACAGTATCCCGTGGAGTCCCGTTTTGCAGTACGCCAAACCCCTCCCGATGAACAGGACCCCCGTTTCGACCGTAGCGCTCCAACACAAGTCTGTTTCCTCCGTTTTGCGGTACGCCACACCCCCGATCAACAGGACCCCGTTTCGACCGTAGGAGGTCCAACAGATGTCCGTTTACTCAGTTTTGCGGTACGCCAGACCCCTCCCGATGAACAGGATCCCGTTTCCACCGTGGCCGGTCGAACACAAGGCTGTTTCCTCCGTTCTGTAGTACACCAGGCCTCATTTCCATTGCCTGTTCCGTCCAAGCCGGTTGACTCCCGATGAACAACACACATTCCGTTGCCTCCCGATGAACACCACGCATTCCGTTGCCTCCCCATGAACACGACGATGATGCAGTTTCTCCATTCTGACCTAGCCATGTACACGAGCCCTGGCCGTACGTATGCGCGAGTAGGCATTCGAGACCCCGCCCATATGTACGTACATGGCCGTATTTACTTTCTTGCACCCTGGCCGCTGTACGTACGTGCACATGCTACGTGCTCGCCTCTAATACTACACATGCGCGCCTCTACTACGACACGTGCCCTTCCTTGCACGGCCACGATTCATCACTGCAGCCTGCAGACATACCGATCATATGTACATACACGTTCGCGACCAGAATGAAAACACTACATACGCTTCGACCGGGCGGGTCCCGACTGTCAGGCACTTCCTTGCGTGCGAAGATGTAGCTGGTGGGTCCCAACAGTCAGGGGGGAAATGTTTTTTTTTGTGAAATACGGTGGCCCGTTCGGTGGGTCCCTGCTGTCAGGTGGAGGAATCATTATTTTGCGCGTGATAAGGAGGCACATCCTTGCTGCGGCCGTGGACCTAGCTGTCAGCCTCTCAACGTACAGTACTCTTCTGATGGTAGTCGTTCATTGACCACATTAACCACGCCGCGTCGAGAGCACCAAGGCGGTGGACGACGGCGAGGCCTAGGAAGGGAACGACGTGGAGCCAGGGAAGACGCGATAGTGGATGCCCACGCGTAGAGGAGTACGAGGGTTCACTGGTTCAGCTGCGGTGTGAGGCTGCCGTCGCTGCAGGGCCTGGCCAGTAGCGGGAGTAGTAGGGGCGGTGAGGCCTTCGCGGTAGCAGAGCTGGCCACGTGAGGCAAGAGCACGCGGTGGTTTGGACGGCTGGAGCAAGAAAATCAGAGGTTGAAGAAGCAGGACGACCGTTGGATGTTAACAATCCAATAGTCACTGGTGATAGAATCGTTTGTTGACTAAGTTGACAAAGCCCTCCATCCGCGTCAACTTAGTAGGCCCACAAGTCAGCCTCCCACTATGGTGGGTCCCAACTAGCAGGGGGAGTATTCATTTTTTTGTGCGTAATAAGGAGGCACTTCCTTGCGTGCGAAGATATAGCTGTAGGGTCCGAGCTGTTAGCGAGAGTATTCATTCTTTTTTGGCGTAATAAGGAGGTACTTGCTTGCGTGCGTCCATGGACCATGTGGGTCCCAACTGTCAGCCTCTCCATGTACGTCCCTCTTCCGCTGTTGTCGTTTGTTGACAACGTTGATCATGCTGTGCCGAGAACACCAGCGCGATGAACGACGGCGAGACCCAGGAAGGGAATGACCCGAAGGCGGCGAAGCCACAACAGTGGAGGGATGTAGGTGAAGTAGTAGGGGGCGGTGAGGCCTGCACGGCAGCACAACCGGCCACGGGAGGCGGGAGCAGGCGGTCCCGCCGGCGCTGGATTTGGCGGCTGGAGCAAGAAGACCAGAGATTGAAGAAACACGACGGCCGTTGGATTGACATCAAACAGTTACGTCTACTAGAATCATTTGTTGTCGTATATAATAAGTAAAAAAATCTTGCATACGCGTCAACTTAATAGGCCCACAAGTCAGACCATTCCCTTTTTTTTTAATAATTTATATATAACTCATTGCAACTTCTTATGCAATTTATTGCAATCCCTTTTTTTGTTGTCCAGGGCCAGGGCTAAAAATTTAAACGAAATTTCACATATTTCTGTGGGTTCCAAACTATTTTTAATACCAAAATGTCGAGTCAGATTTAAAGTACGTTGAATATATATTTGATTTAGGTTAAAGCCCAGTGAAATTGGAATCTGAAAATGTGAAAAAAATTAGAAATTATAAAGTAATTGCCAATTTGTCATTTTTTTATATTTACATCCCATTTCGTATTACTTTCAAGATTTGCAGGCGTCTTGAAAGAGTTGCAGCCCATTAGGGCGTAGAAAAATAAGTAGGCCTGAATTGGGTATTCTTCAGAAAAAATAAACTGGGCTCATTTTCACAAACAAAAAATACCTGGGCTGGTCATGTGGTGAACATAAAATATAAGCCTGGGCTAGACGGGCCATAGCCCAGTTGAAACCCTGCTCCGTCTCAACAATAACAAAAAATACTGCTTGAGTAACTACATCCCAGGTGTCAGCCGATCTTGTGCTGTTCTCTTGTCTATTGACTATATACACTAACAATGTCGTGGGTCCCAGATGTCAGGAAACCACTACCAGGAAGCATTTTCTTCTTCCATACGCTGACAATGGAGTATATATATATAACAAAAAATGAGGAACTTCCTTGCGTCCGGCCATGGACATGGTGGGCCCCTACTGTCATCCTCTCCACGTACAGTCCTCTGCCGATTCCTCTTGTTTGTTGACCATGTTGACAACGTGAGAGGGCGGCGCCGCGGCGAGTGCAGCAAAGCGCGCGGAGGACGACGGTGAGGCCTCGGAGGTCGGCGTTAATGATTTAGGAGACGGTGGGGCGGCGATGCGTGCGCTGAGGCGCATCCAGCCGTGGGAGGCGGAAGAAGGCGGTCCCGCCGGCGCTGGTTTGGTTTTGGCGGCTGAAGGAAGATAGGATTAAAGAAACACGATAGACTGTAAAAGCAGCAGGAGTACTTAACAACCTTAACTGAAACCAGCAGGGGCACTTAACAACCATAGATGAAAGCAGTATGAGTACTTATACAGATTCAAATGTAAAAAGCACGCCTCGAACAGTGCTACTTTGCCTACAGTTAACCAAAGGGTGAGGCCGCCAAGCCCCAGGACAAGGCCCAGGCGCCACCCCGCGCATCCACAACCTTCTGAAAGCGGCTTCATCTCACAATGTGGTCAATAAACAAGATATTCGCTTTAGAGCCATGGAAAAGTAGGAACATAATCTTCTGTCCTATTCTCCAAGATGGATGGTATACTTCATTAATTGAGACCACCCATGAATAAGTATCTTTTCACCTCCAAGGGGAATGGAGTAGGTCGACATAAACATCATGTTGTGACCAAGCGCAAGTCTGACCCGACCATGGCTAGGCATCTGTATAGGAACGATAGACCTGGGCAGTTCTGTTTCAAGAAGATCACAGCTGTAAAACTGTGCATAAGCAAGAGTTTATGAACAACATATATAACAGGAAACAGCTCGTACCATAAGTTTCTCAACACAGTTGGACCTGTTCAACGAGTGCAGCAGTGGCACACATATCCCATGTGGCCTTCCATCATTGAAACGCCCCACAAGGACCTAAAGACGATCAATAAAGTGTAGGAACTTGTGGATGTCGTCCAAGTCAACTTCAGTGCCATGAGTAACAACCAAGTTCGGCCATAAAAAAAGCAGCGATCTTATTGGTTCATGAACCCAACTCGAAACTTATATCCATGGCTTGTCTTCACTGTGACCATTAAACTGGTGTATTCAGTTATGGTAAGGCCGAGCACCTTGACCATCCTTTAGCATCAATCATCATGCGACCATCCTTTGTACTCACGGTATATTGAGCAGGTTCATTCACACCAAGGCTGCGCATGGTAAGAGAAACTTGGCCACTGTCGCCCAGATTGTTGAATGACTCCCTCATTGCTCTAGGAATTCTCTGTTTGTAAACAAGAAGACATACACAAACAGTTAGATCAACATAGTGAATCATGTGAAACAACATGGAAAGAAAAAAGAATGAAGCACTTGGGCGGCCAATGCTTACCAAGAAGGTGGACATGTCGGTTTTTGTAAGGACTTTGGTATATGAAGTGCGAACTGCATCCCAGTCTGTTGCCCGTGCAACTTTTGGTTCCTTTGCCATTGCACGGGCCGGAGCAGATGCAAGTGCAAGTGTTGGTGCAGGTGCCGAAGCTGTTGCTGGTGCCCGTGCCGGTGCGACCGGTAGTGTCGCCGCTGCTGCCGGAGATGGTGCTCCTTGTAGAGCTGGTGCCAGTGTCGGAGCAGGTGCCGGTGTCGATGCCCGATCCTCCGGTAGATCAGCCTGACCCGCTGACGCGGTCGGTGCCCAATCCTCAGATGGATCAGACTGAGCTGCTGCCGCTTCTAATGCAAGAGCAAGTGCCGGCGCTCGATCCGTTGCTGAAGGTGGTACCGATGTGCGAGATAGCGGCGATCTTGTCTGATCTGCTACAATCAGCTTTCTAACTTGACTAGGCTCTGTGACCGTGATCCAGTCTTTTTCTTCATTTCTTTTAAACGCGAGAAGGACTAATTGTGGCATGTTTGTTAAACCAAACTGCAGTTCATCATAGGGATTTAGCTTGTACTCAAACAACAGACTGATTCAATTTTTCCAATAATATAAGTGATGGACAGTGCCTTCGTTACTGACACAACATAATAAGTGAAACCTGCAAAAATATCCATTGTAGAGCAAACCAAACGGTTTATTCTGTGATGAATGTCACATGGCAAAACCTGCATCGTAAAATTGCAGCAAAAGAAAGAAAACAATACATTAAATCAATAAGATTTAGACAGTAAATCAATAAGATTTACTTGATGTGACACGAGTGAATCCTTACTAGGAAATCACTATGTTGAAGTACTAAACAGAAGATTGGTCGTCCAACTATGCGTGGCATGTAGGGCCCTCGCCTACTCCCACAAGCAGGACAGTCCAAAGGTCGTGACAAATCGTATGGGCCGAACATTTGTGGGACTGGAAATCCTGGTGGGTGCGATAAACCCTGCAATGCATACAGATATTGGACTGTAACCATAATTGATAAACCGTCCTCACAAAAAAGATGATATGGATACTTCAAAATATATAGACTAAATTGAGTGCACAGACATTAACATAGACTGTTCTCAGGACTGACCACACACCAAAAGCGGCAGTACTAAACAATACAGGGTTCACAAACACAAATCAAGTACTAAATAATAGTACTTACTACAGACAAGCAAACTTGCACTAATTAAACTCTGCAGACTATTTCTTGCCACCGACCTACGGGATGAACCCCGCATAACTGACTAGGCCATGGACTTCGTGAGAGATGTCTACCGGCACCATCACCATCTCCTCAACCTTGGAGAACCTAACAGAGTGGTCTTTCCACTCATAAACATGACGATGAAGAGAGTCTGCATCAGATTTGTCGGGAAGCTTTACAAGAACCACACCCTTCATAATCGAAGGCACAACCAGGAAATTGTTGTGGTCAAGTACAGCCTCGAGAACACGCCTGAAAACAATGCTACATGAAAACACTAGTTCAGGACAAGTGGCAACAAGGATACAACAACTGGATAGTTTAGCAGTAGAACTCATCCTCAGGTCTTCCAGTTCACACGACATGACTTTGAGAACTTCATCTCCACCGCGGACCTGGTTCTAATTCAAACAGAAACCAAATATTTTATTACTACCTCCGTTCAGAAATATAAGATGATTTTTGAAATCTTACTCCATATATGACTACATATACGCACATAAATGAGTGAACAAAGACACTAGAACATGTCTTCAAAGGCATGAGAGCAGAGGGATTACTTGCAATATCCATAACACAAGTTACTGATGCAAATATACCCTCTTCAAAGGTAGCATTGATGTTCATAAAGTAGTTGAAAGTAATCTATAAGAAATCAGTGTCAACCTCTCGCATGTTTTGGTCAAAAGAGGAATTTAGAACCGCCATTTGGCACACAAAAATCACATGCAAGATCACCCAGAAAGTGGCACTACCAGTACTGGTACCGCGTGTTAGATGAAAAAACACGATCAAGATCGAGAAAAAGATTGTCAAGAAGAGATATTACATGGACTTGCTTAATGAGGGATCCCGGAGAGGGGGGCTTGGACAGGGCGATGGCTTTGAGCTTGTCTGCAGTAGTCTCGGTGGGGTGCTTGCACTTCTTCCTACCATGAGCCTCAACGGTTTTTGCAAGAGCCATAGACATCACTTCGGCCGGTGCTCCAGCGTCCATCAAGAAACTGTCAAATAGAAATAAAAGAAAAGAAACCATAATCACAAACCCAAAAGAAGAACAGAGAGGGAGTTATAGGATCAGTCTCGGGGTTGTAAGACCGGGCCTTGGCTAGAATCAACACCATTGATGCGCTCACCTTTCCTTCTTTGGGAGAGAAGAACAGTGACAGAAGCAGGTTGGGGCTTTCTTGAAGAAATGAGAAACAAGATGAGGGAGAAGCGAGGGTTGGGTAGAGAGGAAGCTGAGAGAGAAGAGTGAAATGATGGTTGCTTCGTCCGTCCAACTTACTGCTGGAAAGGAGGGGGTTTTGTGATTTGACGGCACATTGGGCATTACTGCGACGCTTCGATCGGGGAAGTCTACCATGCAGTTGGGCACACTACTACGGAGTAATTTAGTGCATGGCTGGTGGACCCTGATGATGGCTGTCCCACACGTCTGCGAAAGTGAGTAGCAAAGTTCCCGACGACCGTCGAGGAGTATCCGCATGGTAGAGCGAGCCCACTGTTTTTTCTAAAGAAAAAAAATGATTACTGCAAGCGTTTCCACTCTTACGACGGAGGAGTGAGAAACATGGTAGCCACTTGAACATACACAGTGCTCCTACTACTAGGCATGTGCAGTGGTTCATACGTCAGTACTACATAATCTTGTTGCTAGTGTAGTAAGATATGACGATAACAAATGATGTTGTGCGCATGTCAACTATATGAACAGTAATGTAACATAGTACCACTTTTTCGACTGTCAGGTCGAGAATGAACGGTGAGATCAATGTTAACAGAACTAGGTCTACAGCGCACGGAGAGTACGGTGCTACAGTACTCCATGAAACATGATCCATATGAAGCACGACGACTCAGTGTTAGGTAGGGTGTATTTGTGCACGGGATGGGAGCAAAAGTTCCCTTCTCGACCCACTTTTGGGTGTTTGGCAGAGTGCATGAAGGGTGCATGAGTCCACACTAGTAGGTTAACACAAATACTTGACCCCTCAAAAAAAAGGTTAACACAAATACATGAAGAGGGAACAACTATATGGAGGTGAGAGTGCAACCAAACACACCCACACGCTTTGTGCAACAGTGACTGATCTGCACCGTCTGATGTTGATCCAACGGTCATGTTGCGTCGAGACATGGACATGCCCATGCAGAGGATGGCTAAACACCACCGAAGTTCCTTTGCTTCTCGAGGTGCACGACGTTGGTGATGCAGGGTGCAACGGCCTGCAGAGCCCGCTCCCGGTCGGTGGGAGCCAGCTCGTCAAAGACGGCGCCTAATGGAATGAATGGATTCCGGTGACGGAGCCCTGAGAGGATTCGCCCGGCAACGGCGACGGCAGCCTGCAACCCCTCCTTGTCCAGCTCCGCCCCCACCATCGCGCGGAGACGGCTCAGCTCCTCGGAGATATATGTGAAGAAGGAGACCAGGTCAGGAAGCCCCAGCTCATTGAAGTCGATGGGTGGTCGAACGGGTTTAGCCCGACGACCGGCATGGTCATGCTGGCACGACGGTAGGCATCGTGCAGCCGCAACACGTGTGTGGCAACTTGGTCCACCAAGTGGCTGAGGCGATCCTGGACCTCGTCATGATCGGCCCGCTTGCGCTCCAGCCGCCTCCCCTGATGGCCTATCGTATCTCCCGCTTTCTGCAGCAATGCTGCCGACGCCTCGAGCATCTTTGTGGTGGACACCTGCCACTTTTGAAGCTCCGTGAACTCCTGCACATAACGGAGGAGCATGGCACTCCTCTCCTCCTTGAGCTCACGGAGCTCCACATACTTGGCCCTGAGCTCCGCATCCATGGCCTCGAGCTCCTGTGTCAGGCGCCTCACCTCAGACTCCGTGATCTGCTGTGCCACCATGGCACCAGGTAGAAGCAATGAGGAGAGGAAGCAAAGGGGGCGAAACGGCTGAAAGGCAATGCAATCTACGGGAAGGTGGAGGGAGCCAGCCGAGGAGCGGGGAATCTTTAGGTTTTGAAAGTGCTAGTGGCACTTATGCTATGTTTTGGTGTGATGACAATGTAGTTAGTTGAACTAATATCGGTTGCTAAAGTTTATCTCAGGTTATTGGTTCTAAGTGCCAGCGATGGAGATGTGCGACCCCCCCCTTTCAAAAAGGACAAAGGCATGGTCTTTCGACGCTTCAAAGGTTTAGTTTTGGTTTGCTTCGAGTCGTAGGAAAGACCGCACTATTAAGAGGGGTTTGTGTGGATAAATGTCGTGTGGGAATGCCTTTGCCGAGCCTTACTCTCTTACCCTTCCCACTCCGACCACCTAAAATGAACCTAGTGTGTGTGCTGTGGTACTCAGAAAGTTGCAACAGAAAGTTACTGGGTACCCCGTGCGCACGGGGTCTTTTGACCCCCGTGCGCACGGGGTACTGTTTAACTCTCTGGGTACCCCATGCGCATGGGGTCTTTTGACCCCCGTGCGTGCGGGGTACTACGTAACTCTCTGGGTACCCCGTGCACACGGGGTCTTTTGACCCCCGTGCGCACGGGGTGGTGCGATTGTCTCTGGATACCCCGTGCGCACGGGGCTGACTTAGCCCGTGCGCACGGGGTCCAACAGGCAGAAATCCCCACCAGCCCATGAACACTATATATATGCCCTTCTTCCACCTCCAACCCTCAACCCTAATGTCTTATTGAGCTCCACCATTGCTACACCCCATTTTGCTCAATACTCTCAATCCCTCCACCCAAACTTGTTGAAACTTTGGGGATTGGGAGAGCAAGACCCGATCTACAACTTGACCAAACCAAATCGCGTTCCCCGCAACATTTCTTCCCCATTGACTTGTTACTCTTGGAGCTTGGGCTCCTAGGCGGTTAGAGGTTCCTCCGGAAGTTTCCTTGCTTGTGGTGTGCTCCGGAGAAGTTTGTAAAGGTGTGGTGGTCGCCTTCAAGACCAACCCCAAGTGTTTCGAGGCTCATCCATTGGGGGTGACTCGAAGGAGAATACGGTGAGCCTTTGGTGGCATTCCGCAAGCTTTGGCTCCGGCACTGCTCCAAACGGAGATTAGCTCTTCCCCAAGGAAGAGTGAACTTCGGGTTAAAATCCGCATCCTCGTCTCACTTGTGGTTAATCCTTTCCCGCACCTTTCTTTGTTGTTGTATGCGTGTTGGCTTGCTAAGTAGTTTTTTGCCTAGCATTTCTCTCTTGGAGCTTGCTTGTCATATAGGTTGCATTCACCTAGTTGCATATCTAGTGAACTCTTTTATCCGCTAAGCCTTAAAATCTACAAGAAAGATTAAAATTTGTAGTCTCCTATTCACCCCCCTCTAGTCGACCGTTTCGATCCTTTCAATTGGTATCAGAGCCTCGTGCTCTAATATAAGGTTTTACAACCTTAGAGGATATGGTCGATCTAGGGAATGAGGGAGGTGGCCTACCCGTTGCGGGGGATGGTCAAAACCAACCCCCCGCCGCAACCGAGACACTTGGTGCTCCTGTCGTTGCTCCCGCCGCTCCTACTAACCCGAATGTCCCCTTGACTGCGGTCGATCTTCTTTCAATGTTTGCGGACCTCAAAGTCTCTATGTTGAAAGAAGTTCGGGCCTCGGTCAAGGAGGAAATTGATGCTTGCTTAAAGCCATCAACATCCGCATCAAACTCGTTTAATCCAAATGAGGTTCATGATGCAGATGACTCAAGGGAACCTCTTGCTTCTCCAGCTCATACTCAAGTTCCCCAGTACAATGCCGTGGAATCCTTTTACTCTCCTCAACCCTTGCAACATCCCCGCATTAATCGTATTGGGCCTCCGCCCCTTTGAAAGCTAATGCATTTGCTAAGTGGAAGCTAGATATGGAGTCTCACATGCGCAGTGCTTCAACTCAATTGTGGTGGATTGTGGTCACTGGATTCAACCCCAAGGACCCAATGAATCTCACTCCAAGGGAAGCAGTTGACGATCAACTCAATGCTACCGCGCACAACATGCTTCGCAATGCTGTGACTGAAGACTATAGTGATTCCATTGATCTTCTCAAAACCGCAAAGGAAATTTGGGATTGCCTTGAGGAGGCTCTTGAAGGAGATGAAGCAATTCGAAGATCTCGGTTGGCCTTGCTCAAACAAGAAGTCAATCTCTTTGTGAGGAATGAAGGTGAGTCTGCAGAAGAGGTTTACCGAAGGTTGAAGTCCCTTGTGCTCAACTTGAGAACCTTTGGGTGCACTTGGGCAAATGATGAATTCATCAAGGACAAGTTCATAGATGCCATGGTTCTCACAGAACATACCATGGTCATGATGGTTCATCAATGTCTGGACTATCACAAGTTGACTTCGGCTCAAGTTGTTTCCACCTTCTCTACCCATGTTCTTTTGGAAACCAAGTCCAAGAAAACATTTGCAATAGCTCAAGCAACCAAGAACTCCAATCTTGCCTTGAAGGATAAGAAAGTGATGAGCCAATCCTCAAGGGAGGAAGAAGTGAGTGAAGAGATATGTGAGGAGGATAATGCTACCTCGTGCCCGGCAAATGATTTTGCAGAAGACTTGGCTCTCTTAGTCAAGAAGTACTCCGGGACCATGGCAAACAAAGGAAGAAATCTTCAACGAAGATCGTTTGGACGAAGGAAATGCTACAATTGTGATAGCCCAAGACACTTTGTTCATGATTGTCCATATGAGATATGTGAAGACAAGTCCGAGAAGCTTGTGCTTAAGAAGAAGAAGTTCACCAAGTTTGCAAAGAGGAAGGATGACAAGGCTCTTGTTCATGAAGAATACATGTCTGGAGATGAAGATGATGGTGATGATGATCAAGTGGGCACGACCGCCTTTGCCATGCATGCCACTACCTCCTCCTTCACCACCGGCCTCTTCGACTCTCCAAAGGAGGACAAGCCATTCACTCATCGGTGCCTCATGGCCAAAGAGGTAAAAACAAAGTCCAAACCCAAGAAACCCGACACCTACACTCCCAATGTCTCATGTGAGATAGTGGAGGATGAGTGTGAGGAGGGTGTGGATAATGATGAGGAATCCTTAATGGATTTCATGAAAACTCTTCATGGTGAAGCTCGTGCTCGTTTTGGCGATCTCCTTAAGTCACTTGCCGAATGCGATGACTTTATTGAGAACGCTGAGAACCTCCTTATAGAGGAAAAAGAGAGAGTTGATCTCCTCGAGCACGAACTTAATGAAGAGAGTGTCATGAGAGCATCACTTGAGGAAGCCTTATCTGCTCATCAAATTGACTTTGTTAAAACCAATGATGCTTTGCAACTTGCTCTTGAGAATAAAGATGCTCTTAACGTTAGAGTTGAAAAGCTTCTAGTTGACCATACAAGACTTGTTGAGGAGCATGAGTTCCTTGTGATTAGTTCCAAGGTTGTCAAAGGTGACCTCATTGCCCTCACCGAGTCTTATGCTCAACTAAAAGCTACAACCATTAAGGCTCACACTTCCGTACCTCATATAGATTTAAATGATGATGCTTGTACGGCTAACTTTGCTCATGATTTCACTTCCCTTCAAGAGGAAAATAAGAAGTTGAAAGCTCAAATTGAGAAAGGGCTTGTATCATGCATCCAAGGGGAGAAAAACCTAAACGATCTCTTGAGCAACCAAAAGGAGTGTGTTGCCAAGGAGGGAGTTGGGTTTAATCCCGCATCTAAGAGTGGTAAGAAAAAGAAGAAGAAGAACAACAAGAAGATCGGTTTGACTCCTTCCCCTCCCCAAAAGGTAGTGTTTGTGCAAGAAGGGCACAAGGAGAAGGAGAAGGAAATGAAGGGTGTTGGGAATGGAAAGGTCATTAGGGACAAGGCCATTCCCAAGAATTTTGCCGGCAAGAACAATCCATCATATGTTCTCATGAGAGGAGATGATGGCTATACCTTTGCAAAATTTGTTGGAACTAACTATGATGATTATGCTTGGACTATTTGGGTTCCCAAGACCCTCGTTGCTAACTCACCATGACCCATTGCAAAATGGGTACCTATAACCAAAGCTTGATTATTGTAGGACTATGTCTCTGGTGGAACTCAATGGGTGATCGACAGTGGATGCACCAATAATATGACCGGAGAAAGGGAGATGCTTGTGGAGTTCGTTGATTCACTCAAGGCCTCTTCGAACATCTCCTTCGGTGACAATAGCAAGGGCAAGGTATTGGGTTTGGGCAAGGTGGTAATCTCTAATGATTCATCTCTTTCAAATGTCATGCTTGTCCAATCCCTTCACTACAACTTACTTTCTACTATTCAATTGGCTCATGCCGGTTATGATTCACATTTTGGTGAATTCCATGTGACCGCCTTTAAGAGAACCAATCTCAAAGTGGTCTTCGTTGGGCATGTTGAAGATAAACTTTACGTGGTTGATTTCTCGAAAGAGAAAACTCATCTTGCAACATGCCTAATGGCCAAGGCCGACGTGGGGTGGCTATGGCACCGTAGGCTAGCCCACGTGGGCATGAGAAATTTACAAGCTCTCTTAAAGGGGGAGCACATTCTTGGACTAACCAATGTGTCTTTTGCCAAAGATTGTCCTTGTAGTGCTTGCATTGCCGGGAAGCTTCATGAAAAAGCTCATAAAATAAAGACTATCATCACCACCTTGAGGCCCCTCGAGCTCATCCATTTGGATCTATTTGGGCCTCCAACATATGATAGTTTGGGAGGAAGGAGATATCGCCTTGTCATTGTTGATGACTTCACAAGATATACTTGGGTGTTCTTTCTCAAGACTAAAGATGAAACTCAAGAAACCTTCATCAACTTTGCCAAAGAAGCTCAACGTCAACATAACTGTGAGACCAAGGCAATCCGAAGTGACAATGGCACCGAGTTCAAAAACTATACAATGGATGAATTCTTGAGTGAAGAGGGGATAAAGCACCAATATGCCGCACCATATACTCCCCAACAAAATGGTGTTGCGGAGAGGAAGAATCAGACTCTTATTGAGATGGCTAGGACCATGCTTGATGAGTACAAATCACCATACAAGCTTTGGGCAGAAGCCATCAACACCGCATGCCATGCTTCAAACCGGCTTTATCATCGCAAGCTCAAGAACAAGACCCCTTATGAGCTCCTAATCGGGAGAAAGCCCAACGTCAAATACTTTCGGGTATTCGGTTGTAAGTGTTTCATTTTAAACAAAAAATCCCGGTTAGCTAAATTTGAGTCTAGAAATTATGAGGGCATATTTGTTGGATATGCATCAAACTCTCATGCTTACCGAGTTCTCAATAAATCCACCAGATGCATTGAGGAAACGGTAAATGTGGAGTTTGATGAATATAACGGCTCCCGCATGGAGCAAATTGTTCCTAGTGTTGTAAGTGATGAGGCTCCTTCACAAGCTATAAGGACAATGGGGATAGGCCACATTCTCCCACAAGAAACACCCCATGTCCAAGTAGAAGGAGTAAGAGCCCCTCTTGAGGATTTTCCACAAGGGAAGTCATCACCGACACCACTTGTACAAGATGCCTTGGGAAGTAATGAACCTATCCAAGAACAAGATCAAGACCCTCATATTCCTGAGCAAGATCAAGAGCAAACTCTTTCGAATAATGAAGAACCAATCGTTGAGGCTCAAGATCAAGCTCAAAGTCATGATCAAGATCTAGATCAACCCCAACCACAAGTGTCTTCATTGTCATCACTTCATACTGAGCAAGAACCTGTGGTTGCAAAGAGAAGAGTGTCTCCAAGGCTAAAGCAATCTCAAGGGCAAGCTTCTTCATCAAGTCCAAAGCCAAGTGAAGAAGAGCTTGACCACAAAGAGCAAAAAGTGGCTGCCAAGCTAAAACATCTTCAACACCTCACCGAGAACATCTACGGAAGCATCAAAAAGGGGGTAACTACTCGTAGACGTTTGGCAAACTTTTGTGAACAGCACTCGTTTGTCTCTTGTGTTGAACCCCTTAAGGTGGAAGATGCCCTTGACGATCCGGATTGGATAGATGCCATGCATGAAGAACTCAACAACTTCACACGCAACAAAGTGTGGACCCTTGTAGAAAGACCCAAGGAATTTCATAATGTCATTGGAACAAAGTGGATTTTCAAGAAAAACAAGATGAATATGGACAAGTAATAAGGAACAAGGCAAGGTTAGTGGCACAAGGTTTCACCCAAGTTGAAGGTTTGGACTTTGGTGAAACTTTTGCCCCCGTTGCCCGTCTCGAATCCATTCACATCTTGCTTGCTTATGCCTCTCATCATGATTTCAAATTATATCAAATGGATGTTAAGAGTGCATTTCTTAATGGTCCTCTTAAGGAGTTGGTGTATGTCAAGCAACCTCCCGGTTTTGAAGACCCCGATCATCCCTCTCATGTTTATGAACTCCATAAGGCACTCTATGGACTCAAACAAGCACCTCCTACTTGGTATGATCACCTTACGGCGTTCCTAAGCGAGAAGGGATTTCGGATTGGGGTAATAGATTCCACTCTCTTTACGAAGAGGGTAAAAGGAGAGTTGTTTGTCTGCCAAATATATGTTGATGATATTATCTTTGGGTCAACTAACCATGCTATTAACATTGAGTTTGAGAATCTTATGACTAAGGAATTTGCGATGAGCATGATGGGAGAGTTGAAGTTCTTTCTTGGTTTTCAAGTGAAGCAATTGAGAGGCGGAACCTTCATCAATCAATCTCGTTATATCCAAGACATGCTCAAGACATTCAAAATGCAAGATGTCAAGCCAATGAAGACACCCATGGCCACAGATGGTCAACTTCATCTTGATCCAAATGGTAAAGAAGTCGATCAAAAGGTATATCGCTCTATGATCGGTTCCTTGCTTTACCTTTGTGCATCTAGGCCAGATATTATGTTGAGTGTGTGTATGTGTGCAAGATTTCAATACGCTCCTAAGGAGAGCCACTATTCGACAGTGAAAAGGATCCTTCGATATTTGGTTCATACCCCAAACTTGGGCCTTTGGTATCCCAAGGGATCATCATTTGAGTTAATGGGTTACTCGGATTCGGATTGGGCCGGAGACAAGGTTGATCGCAAGTCCACATCCGGTTCATGTCAATTCCTAGGGAGATCGTTGGTAAGTTGGTCTTCAAAGAAGCAAAATTGTATATCTCTCTCCACAGCTGAAGCCGAGTATATTGCTGCCGGAAGTTGTTGTGCCCAATTATTATGGATGAGGCAAACTTTGATGGATTATGGTGTCAAATGTGACAAAGTGCCTCTTTGGTGTGACAATGAAAGTGCCATCAAGATCGCCAAGAATCCGGTTCAACATAGCAAGACCAAGCATATTGAGATTCGTCATCATTTCATTAGAGATCATGTGGCCAAGGGAAACATTGAGTTACTCCATGTCAACACCGAGAATCAACTAGCAGACATCTTCACCAAGCCCCTTGACGGAGCAAGATTCCGCAAGTTAAGGCATGAGCTAAATATCATGGATATTAGTAACTTCGGATGAAACTCTTGCTCTCACACACATACTCATGTAATATCTTGCTTAGATGTAGGCACATGTCTAGGGGGAGCTAGCTCAACTCATGAGCTATCTTATCCTAGAAGTGCATAAAACAAACATAGTCTTTCACATAAGCCACTTTAGGTGGTACTTGTGCTTCAAAGATGAGTATTGGTCTTGGGCCCAAGGTTCATATCTTCGCGGTGCCATACCAAGTAAACTCAAACATGGTGGCCTCGGCCACCGCCCTCGCTTGAGGGTTGTATCCGTGTTTGTTTCGCTTGTGTGGTGTGTTGTTTTTTTGGTTTGTTCTCCTCGCTTCTCTTTTGGTACAAGTGCTCCACATATACCCTTTCCATAGTGATAGGATTTTCCTCACGGCGTATTTAGAAATTTAGACCGAGTGCTTTGTGAAGTAGGGGTAAGAGTATTCACCCAGCCCTGTATTTAAAAATCCACTCATGTCAAAGTTCCTGAATATCCCGTGCGCACGGGCCTGTACCGTGCACACGGGCCCCCCGTGCCCACGGGCTCTGTACCGTGTGCACGGGACCCCCATGCACACGGGGCTCACTTACCCCGTGCACACGGGGTCTACGGTTTCTGGTTCTGAAGAGGTGGGGTGGGGGGGGGGCTCGGGTTCATCCCACCCATTTGCCCCCTCCTCTCCCAGGAAGCCTCCAGCGCCGTCGTCGTCGCCTCCACTCGTCGGAGCTCCTCAGGGCTTCGTCAGAGTTCTTCCTTCGTGGATCTGGATCCAGATGGGGTCCTCCTCCGGTTGGTCTTGTCTCCTTTGTTCTATCTCCTTGAGTTCCTATCTAATTTTCTAGCTTTAGGGTTTCTTTGCTCCCTAGATTCGTTTGGCCTCAACTAGTTTGTAGATAGAAGTCTAGTGCTTAGATCCTTTGGTCCCTCTACTGCACCCACTCCCGGAGTTCTTCTGGTAGTGGCTGCCGCTGGGAGACCCTCGTGTCCACGGGGTGTTTGACCCCCGTGCACATGGGGCCCCGTGCCCACGGTCCTGTACCGTGCGCATGGGACCCCTGTGCCCACGGGGTCTAAACCCCCATGCGCACGGGCTATCCAGGAACTTTTGCCTAGATTTTTGTCTATCTCCTTGCCATTCATCTTGCACTTGTACTCATTTGTGCTTCGTGCTTTGTGTTGTTGGGTTTTTGTGTGTGTTTCATACTCCGTTGACAAGAGGTCTGAGCTTCGTCGCAAGCGTGCAAAAGGAGGATCAAAGGACTTCACCATTGCTCGTCATCAGCCGTTTGAAGGCACGGGTCAGGGGTCTGGGATAGGTCAGGGCCGTGCTCGCCGTGCAGCCTCAAAGCGGCCCGTTGTTGAGGCTTCCGATGAATCTGAGGAAGAATATGACTCACAAGATGATGAGATAGAAGAAGAAGATGATCGTGGTGAGGAAGATGAAGAAGAGGAAGAGGAGTCTAGTCCGGAGCAAGCCATTCCGGGCAGGCGTGACCTCCGGAATATGCCTCTTGTCAAATGGACCAAGCCAGAGATCTGGGCTGAGAGACAGAGCCATCTGTATGTTAAGGCCACGAGTATGGGAGTGGATCCCCGTTTCAAGAATGGGTTTCAGCAAAGGATCTATCACGAGCTTCTTATGACCAAGTCAAAGAAGTTTGCTCCTCACAAGCAAGTCAACACTAAGAGTTTGCGCGACAATGATCATCTGTATCCCGGTGTGTACTCCGCTCTTGGACGACTGGGTCTGATTCCGTTTGTCACCTTCAACCACCCCTACAATGAAGATCTAGTGATGCAGTTCTTTGCCACTCTGTACTTCTCCAATGATTCTGCTCGCACCCTCACATGGATGTCCGGAACACATCAGTGCTCAGCTCCTATGGAAAAGTTCTCCGAGATCATTCCCACCCGTTCATGGATGAAGAGTCTGTTTTTGATGAGTTTGGCATTGTTCGGGAAAGTGGGAGCGCACTAAGGATGAGATTGCCTTCGCTTACAAACAAGAGAAGTCGTTTGTCACTGGGTCAATCAAAGACCTCTTACCCCTCTATGACACCATGCGCCATATCCTGCGGTATACCCTCACTCCAAAGGCTGGGGATTCCCATAACATTTAGAGCTCCATGCTTGATGTTTTTGTGTATCTTCATCAAAAGAGAAAGTGGACATTCTGGATTTCAAGTACCACGAGCTACGTCAGTGTGTACAAGAGAACAAGTGTTTGATCTATGCTCCATTCATACAGGCGTTGATTGAGACCGTCTGTCCAGCAAAGTACATTGCTAGCTTCAAGACTTCTGTTCCCAAGCGCAACTCCATCTGGACCCCAGCTGCTCCTGCTCCCTATGTGCCCATCAAGAAGGGGCGCAACCCTAGGCCTGAGGATCGTGCTACTTACACTCCAGGCATGTCCTCTACTGCACGAATCCCTCGTGGTAAGGCCAAGTCTGTTGGCTCTGAGGCCATCTTTGCCAAGGGAGAGAAGAAGTCGCTGTTCAAGACCTTGAGCAACATGTTCAAGATGTGTCAGTCGATTCAACATCGTCAGATCAAGGAAATCAACAAGGAGAAGCTTGTTCAGCGTGAGCAGAAGGCAGCGAGAGCTGCTGCTGGTGAGGAGGTCGGTCCAGGTTCAGAGGACGTCGACAGTGAGGCCACTACTCGGTCCGAGTGGCGTTTTGATGATGATGATGCCTCGAGTGCTCCTCCTCTTGTCTAGTGGGTCTCATGTCGCCATTTGTCTCCTTTTTGTTGTCTTGATGACAAAGGGGGAGAAGTGGGTGTGCGTTCGTGGTGTGTGTTCGTGGGGGTGTTGAGATCTCAAGCCTCGTGTTTCTCGCTGTTGGTTGGTTTTAGTTGGCTTGAGATACTCTTATTTCCTTTCCGTCTGTGTGGTTGTGAGTCTCTAGCGTTATTGTGAGACTCTAGCTTTATTATTGAACCTTGCAATTATCCTCTTATGCTTATTGGGTCTCACATTATTTGCTCACCACACTGTGTCATGAGATCTAGGCACCGTTATAGGTTTATTTTGATGAATCTCATGACTTAAGAATAATGATCTTGGTCAAACCTCCTATGGGTGTACTAGATGCATTCTTGTTTTCGGGCACACATATAGGGGGAGCTATCATGATCATTATTTGTTCCATGGCTTTCTTTCTGTTTATCCTCCATGCCATGCTCTAACCACGTTGTCATCAATGCACCAAAAAGGGGGATATTGAAATTGCTAGTGGCACTCATGCTATATTTTGGTGTGATGACAATGTGGTTAGTTGAACTAATATCGGTTGCTAAATTTTATCTTAGGTTATTGGTTCTAAGTGCCCGCGATGGAGATGTGCGACCCCCCCATTTCAAAAAGGACAAAAGCATGGTATTTCGACACTTCGAAGGTTTAGTTTTGGTTTGCTTCGAGTCGTAGGAAAGACTGCACTATTAAGAGGGGTTTGTGTGGATAAATGTCATGTGGGAATGCCTTTGCCGAGCCTTACTCTCTTACCCTTCCCACTCCGACCACCTAAAATGAACCTAGTGTGTGTGCTGTGGTACTTAGAAAGTTGCAACAGAAAGTTACTGGGTACCCCGTGCGCACGGGGTCTTTTGACCCCCATACGCACGGGGTACTGTGTAACTCTCTGGGTACCCCGTGCGCATGGGGTCTTTTGACCCCCGTGCGCACGGGGTGGTGCGATTGTCTCTGGATACCCCGTGCGCACGTGGCTGACTTAGCCCGTGCGCACGGGGTCCAACGGGCAGAAATCCCCACCAGCCCATGAACACTATATATATGCCCTTCTTCCACCTCCAACCCTTAACCCTAATGTCTTGTTGAGCTCCACCATTGCTACACCCCATTTTTCTCAATACTCTCAATGCCTCCACCCAAACTTGTTGAAACTTTGGGGATTGGGAGAGCAAGACCCGATCTACAACTTGACCAAACCAAATCGCGTTCCCCGCAGCATTTCTTCCCCATTGACTTGTTACTCTTGGAGCTTGGGATCCTAGGCGGTTAGAGGTTCCTCCGGAAGCTTCCTTGCTTGTGGTGTGCTCCGGAGAAGTTTGTAAAGGTGTGGTGGTCGCCTTCAAGACCAATCCTGAGTGTTTCGAGGCTCATCCATTGGGGGTGACTCGAAGGAGAATACGGTGAGCCTTTGGTGGCATTCCGCAAGCTTTGGCTCCGGCACTGCTCCAAACGGAGATTAGCTCTTCCCCAAGGAAGAGTGAACTTCGGGTTAAAATCCGCGTCCTCGTCTCACTTGTGGTTAATCCTTTCCCGCACCTTTCTTTGTTGTTGTATGCTTGTTGGCTTGCTAAGTAGTTTGTTGCCTAGCATTTCTCTCTTGGAGCTTGCTTGTCATATAGGTTGCATTCACCTAGTTGCATATCTAGTGAACTCTTTTAACCGCTAAGCCTTAAAATTTACAAGAAAGATTAAAATTTGTAGTCTCCTATTCACCCCCCTCTAGTCGATCGTTTCGATCCTTTCAGGTTTTCACCATGGGAAGACACCAGTAGACGACTTCTCACATCAGGTAGCAGTGGGTTTTACAGGCGGAGTCATCGTGACTAATTACTTCCACGCCTGCTCCCGTTAATCAAAAAATTAAAAATCCTACCGCGCCTGCTCCCGTCAATCAAAAAATTAAAAATCCTGCCGCGCCTGCCGCACCCAAAGACTAGAGCAACGCCGCGGTGGATATTCAAATTTACCTGCCGGCAAGGAGATAAAAAATGGTGAAAAACAAATGTGGCGGCGGCCTAGCTAATCGGTCGCACTAGCCCAACTAGCTAGCCACCGTGCTTCACTGACGTACTCGGCGAGAAAGGTGGTCTTTTGTGATTTGATGACTCATTTACTTGCTTCGGTGCTACGACCGAGGAGGACCCAGAAAAATGCGTGGTAGGGCATCCCACGTCTCGGCAAGGAAGATTGTATGCGTGCACCATCCGGGAGGACCCCGAAACCACGCGTTAGGGTGTGCGACGTCTCGGCACGGAGGAAAAATGTGCGTGTAAAAATATACTATATCAAACATAGTAGTACCTATGGTTCGACCTCGGGACCCAGCCAGTCAGTCAAAAACACCCCACTAGCAACACAACTTCATCATGCTAACGTGGCACTGAGGATAGGTGTGGTTAGCTCCGTCTCGACCAACCATAACGTCTGTTGTTCTAGGCGATTCTTCTATTTTCCAAGATTTTTTAGTTATAGTAACACCATGGCAAGCTAGTGCCGCTCTTCGTGTGTGCCCGCGCATCTAAAGGTTAGACGATGGAGAGGAGAGAGAGATCGCAGACCTGGGACCCACCAGTAAGTGAGTCAACGGTCATGCACGTGTTGACGAGGCACTCCCTCTACTCTACTCGACATAATACTATATAAAATCAATTTATGGGACAAAGCCAACAACCGTTGTTGTTTCAGGCTATCGACTTATGCTTTGTAGTCCAGGTTGCCAGTTCGGATCTTGTCTTTCAGATTTGTTAGTTTTAGGTCCAAATTTGATCAATGACATGTAGGACCCCAGTGTGTTGGTCCAATATTTCAGTGTAGGATGGTTATTTTGAACAAACACTTTGTGCGGTTAGACAAGTAACGGCACGAGTTACACGTATTTTGCAAGTTTATGAACAAAAATGACAACGACATAGAATATCACATCCACCCCGCATCTTAGATGCTATGGTGATACGAGTTTTTACATCGTTGGAAGTGAGACCGAGTGGCTTGGGAGTAGTCTTTGTAATTATGCACAATTTCCAAACACTCCAAAGGTTTTTTTGCAAATAAAACATTCAGGCCTCGTGTGTGCCGCTGCATCTTGGATCCAACGGCTCCCCATTGCTCATATTAGGTGCTCCCCGTAGCTTAATTAGCCGCTACGGTGATACAAGCATCTAGGTCGTATGATCTGTGATCAGATGGGACATGCGTAGTACTTGTACTTTCTATGCAATTCCCAAACTCTCTCAGTCGTATATTGCAAAAACATTCAAACCTCCTACTGTGGGTCGTTAGATCTCCGTGAACTCGTATCACCATAGAATCTATGGTGTGGGAGCACCCCATATTCTCCCATGCGAGAAAACATCAGGTGCTATCGCAGCTTGGATGCTACGGGGATACGAGCTTTGAGGTCATTTGATCTGAGATCCAATGGCATTTGAGCAGTCTTTGTGCTTGTAAGCAGTGGCCGAACTCTTTGGGGGCTTTTCTGCAGAAAACCATTCGAACCACCGAGGAGTTGTTGGGTCACAAATCCAACGGCTCCGAAGAGCTTGTATCACAAAAGCATCTAAGGTGTGGTAGCACATGATATTCTTACATACATGAGAATACGATGTCCTCCTTCATCTTAGATGCTACAGTGATACGAGCTTCGAGGTCGTTGGATATGGGATCCAAGGACATTTGAGTAGTTTTTGTACAAATTGTGTGCAATTCTCAAACTCATTAAGGTTTCCTGTAAAAATATTAAGACATCACGTGAGCTGCTATATCTCAGATCTACAAGCTCCAAGCAACTCGTATCAGCATATAGCATCTAAGGTGTGGGGGCACATGATATTATCTCGGGGAGGAGGGGGGGTGCACAACCAATCGGTGTTTGGGAGCTAGGGTGGGGACAAATATAATCTAAACAATCCAAAACAGAGCTTCAGAAATTTATCTAAGGTCGAGGGGTTAACCCCCGACAATCTACATAGCTCCGCCTAAACACAACATATCCATGTACTATAGTACTAGACTTAATATTCATGTTTCAGTTTCCTGTTCATTTTAAATATTGAATTGAGGACCATGCATGTCTTACATTTTACTCCCTTCGTTCCTAAATATTAGTCTTTTTAGAGATTTCAAATGGACTGGCACATACGGATGTATATAGACATATTTTAGAGTGTAGATTCACTCATTTTGCTCCATATGTTGTCACTTGTTGAAATCTCTAAAAGACTAATATTTAATAATAGAAGGAGTATTTTTGAATTCGTGTCATACATGCATGGTTTGGAAAAATAGATGCACTATACTTATTGGATTGTTGTTGTGTTCGTGTGTGTGTGTGGTCATATGCTTGATACATACAAAGTTTTCTCACCACCATATTGTTCGTCTTTTAAATTTGAATTTGCAATGAAAAACTTACTAGGATACCATGAAATGTGAAATCAACGTTGAGATCACTATATCACAAACTCACTCTAATTCAAGAAGTCATCATAAATCAATTACCACATCGAGATTACTATTTGCAAGGAAAACACGGGCATTGTAATACACATAGATTCGTTTGTCAATTTAAAAGATTCCTTTCGTATTCTCGAATGGTACCCAATGGCGTACCAGCCAGACCTTGGCTCCTGTTGATCCTAAAAAAAACCGGGCTCGTGTCCTTCTGGTGGCGTGCGTGGTACACACATTAGCCAACCCCAACCAGTCGAGCCTTCGCGTTTTGAGTCAAAATATCTGGTGGCCAGAATTCCAGCCCTAGGAAATTCCCCTCAAGTCCCCGGTCCATAATGACTACCGATGAACAATGGAGGGATGATTTAGTAACTAGACAACGTTACCTACCGTGCCGAGCACGGTTCAATTCCCTCGGTCGCCGCTCCCCAAGGTCACCCGTACTATAGAATTGAGCCCGTTTGTTCGCGCCTAGTACTTGAGTTAATATATCAGGGACCCCTAAAAAAGACTTAATATATCAGGCAATGCACTGGTACGGACGGATTATCCTTTTACTCCGCATATATAACTTGTCTGAAGTCTAACTAAACAAAATGTTTGACCAAATCCTTTCTTAAGAAATACAACAGGACAGATGTATCGCTTGAAAATTTATTGCATGATGCAGGTTATGATACTGTTTCGAATCCTGGATTTTAAATTTCAGAAAATCCAAAAGTGACCAGAAATTCATGAAACTCAGCATGGTCACGTGATATGGCACAAATACTCCTTCGTAATTTTTTCTTCAATTTGAGACAAGCTGCTTATGACAAGTTGCACAAATGAAGAGCCAAGGTATTTTGGAACAAAGACCTGTCATGTTAAGGCAAACGCTTTCACTATTGAAACCATGGGCGTTTACGTGCCGCCATGAGTCCCGCTTCTCATCGGCAGGTGCCGTCCGAGCAAGCGTGGGAGTCGACAGGAGGCGTGCGAGCAGACTGCTACGCCGGCTGACAGGGAGGCGTGCGAGCGGACCGCTGCGCAGGCTCACCGGGAGGTGAGCCCTTTGACCAGGCTCTGCCGCCCACCTTCGTCCCAACTGCTCCCACTTTTAGTGTCGCCGACGTCGTAGTTTAAAATCAACCCTGCACTACCCGGTATCGCTACAATATTCTCTCTTCCTCTCCGATTCTCCTGTCGTCTACCTCTGTAACATCCCATTTTTTTTTTTCAAATTTTGGAATGTTAATAATAAGATATTATTGAGTGAACTGCTATGATTTTCATGGGAGAATAAAACCTTTTGATTCTTGTTTCAAATATTTCAATCCAATTGCTTTTCTTTTGGACACATATGTACCACAAATAAAAATGGAGTGAGAATAAAATGACTTCCTCAAAATGAGGTGGAAGAATATTTTGTGCGAAGTTCTTTGAATATTTGGAGTTCCATTTGAATTGGATCATATTTGGAGTTTCAATGTCATTTAAATATTTCCAAATTATTAAATAAAATATGAGGAGATAATATGACTTCTCCAAAAGTATTATTGGAAATATTTAATATTTCTTGGTCATTTTGGGTATTCATAAAACCCCAAGTTTGTGCTCAGAAATAATTTTATCACGTTCTAAAAGTATTGTTCCTAGACTCTAAGTAGCAACTTCGTAAATGTGAACATGTTAATTCCTGTTGTAAATAAACTTTTTTTTAAACAGCAAAAAAGGGGTTAATTAGTTAATTATGTCCTAGACCAAATTGGGCCAGGCCCATGTAACTCCAACAGGCCAACATCTTCTTCCTCCCGGTGTTCACCCCAGGAGGTCGCCATGGCGTACAATGGCTGCACCCAACGCTTCCCTTCCCTTCGCCGCACCCACTAACCTCCAGAACCGGTCCCCCTCGCCTCCCACGACCCCTCCCCTCAGTAGTGCGCCTTAAGGCACCCCCTAATGGCCATTAGAGCTCGAGGAAACTGCTGCTTTTACTACAGCCATTAACACCACGACGTAGCTCGGTCTGACCCTCCCCTGACCCTCTATAAAAGCCTAGGGCGCCGTCCATAATCTCCTTGCTCGAAGCCCTCTCCTTCTGGAGCATATCCCGCTCCCCATCTCTGTAAATTCCTCTCCGGAGTTCCAAACCGTAGCCCCTGTCCGCACTCGACTTCGTCGCCGTCGGTGAGTCCCAGGACCCCCGCTTATTCCTTTCTCTTTGTCTATCTTTCACGCACCTCGCTGACCACCTTCTCCCGTCGATCCTCTGGTCATAGCGCACCCGAAATCCACCGGCGTTCTGTTTCACTCCGGCCACCATACATGTGTGCTAGACAGGGGCGGAGCTACAGGGTGGACAGGGTGGGCCACGACCCACCCTGGGATTTTGGGCTGGCCTATATAGTATAGGTTATTAGGAGATGGGCCTGGGAAAAAGAAGCCCAGTAAAGGGCCTCGCTGCTTGTCTGCTTGTCCGGAACGCAGCGACGCACATGGGTCAATCCAGTCCACGGCGACTGCCCCAACTTTGATTCGCTGCCAGCCGAGCCCGCCCGCCCGGAAACACCGCCGGATCGCCCTAACCCCGCGGCTTGCCTGCCCTCCTGCCGCTCGGCGGCTCTTGTCCGCGCAGGCGCGCACCACTGCGCAGCAGTGCACTCATCCGCCCTGTTAGCCGAACTGAAAGCCGCCCAATCCACTCCGCTGTTGAGCCCGTCACCTTCTTCCTAGAGAGGTACCCCATCCGCTGTCCACCCCAATCACCCATGGTTGCTCACTTGCTCTGAATCTCTGATTTACACGAATTTACATCACATTTGACAAGATTTTTGGTACAGATCTGAATTTGTCCGGACCCGGCAGCTCCTCTAGTCCTTTGTGCACCTTGGATATACTAGTCTCGGTGCTGGAGGCGTGCAGCAGCCCCGATTTCAATTTGTCCAGAGAGTGGCGTCAGTAGCCATAGAATTATTATTTGTACAACACTACATCGACACATAGGCAAATAACCTTGTCATTGGTTGTAAGACCATATTGATCTATTATATATGGTATTGGTAATTGCTAGAAATGTTCACATGACACATTTGTTGCCAATTATTTAGAAGGACCACCCTGGTTTCAAATCCTAGCCCCGCCACTGGTGCCAGAGGACGGGCACAAGCTTTCCACAGCCATCAACGTCTCTACCTCACCGTCCTGCACATCTTCTGCTATTGGATATTCGTTGGAGATCACCAGAACGACGACGCCGATGACTCCTGACCTGCGGCCGTCTTCTTCTACCTCGCCGGCAGTCTCACGCCGGTAAGCTCTCTCCTTTCTTTTATTTCCATCGTTAACTCTGGAATCACAATGCTATAACACATGAATGGGTATGCACCAATCACAACTTGACACTTGGTGGCAGCCTATTAAATCCCCTATTGCATCTTCACAATAATACCAAACTTTGGAAATTCGTATCTCCCAAACGTATGTCCGATTTCGACAAATAAGATATCCCCGGATTCGTGGGAACCTTTAGTTTTTTCTGAAATTATAAATTTTCACTTTTGAGCAAACTAAAATTTAGTTTTGATTTAAATGGTAAATTGAATATTTTTGCCATATCTTTTAATCTATAATTCATACCCAAAAGCTTATTATATAAAAATTGGCCATTAGAACCATACCTATCTGTTAGGACCATACCTTATTTTTTTAACCATGCTTAGTTCATGTTTTAGCCTCTACACCATCCTTACTCATAATTTAACATCTTCGACCAATTAAATTTTATGCTTAGATAAATCTCTTAGATTGATCCCTACAAATCTCTGTGGTCATATGTTACTACCACACATATTTGGAGTTAGTCAATTATTAGTTTCAATTCCCTAAACTCATAACTTTCAATTCTCATAGTTTTTCAATTCTCATAGTCGACCACAAGTCTAATATTCTAAATAGTTTCTTTAGGGAAATTTGGTTATCAAAACTTGTCTCTCAATCACTCTATATATTAACACCATGATCTTCCCTTGAACCAACTTGACCCACCCTAGAATAAAATCTATGACAAATTCCCATCCAAAGAAACTTCTTATCTCAAACATAGCCACGACATGATAATTTTCCTAAGAATGTGTTTGTATTGTTAATTTGAATCTTTATTTGAATTGTTGTGTGTTGAAGTAGTTTCTTTCGTTGTTAGATATATCGTAAAGTAAAGAAGTGATGATAACAAGTAGGGAATCAACTTCAAGACTCAGGCAAGTTGCAAATTGATCATGCTTTGACCTATATTTTCATATTATGCACATCTCTTTAAATTTTAATACTATGCATATTTTATAAAAGTTTTGCAAAGTATTATTTTTAGCTAGAGCCATAAGGACTAACTACCATGCTTGGCCGCACTTGCACAAATGGGTGGGTTGAAAATCAAACAAGTTTTAAACAAATAAACTTGCCCTCTTTTGGGGCAATATTTTGTGGAAACTTTTGAAAACCAAAACTATATACTATTTTACTTCTACTCCCTGGGCGGAATGGTATTGACGGGAGCGTCTACAAGTGATTGCGCCCATCGGGGTCTTGCAGTGAATGCGCCCGACTGGGGTCTTGCACACAGGTTTTTGGTGGGGTTTGCCGTCCAGGGGAATGAGATCTTTCAAGTACAGTTTGATGTAGCTTCCAGTACAGCCACATGCTACTATGGGCTCTGGCTTAGCTTAGTACTAATGGGAAACCCTTACCTCAGGACCGCCATCGGAGAGGGGCTTTCATTGCCTAAGTTGCGGGCGGCTTGGTCAGGTATAGGGTGCTGTTACGGAAAGGCTTCGTCGAATCTCCTCCTAGTCGTACACCCAAGTGTGTAACGATAAACGGGGTTGGTTGTGTCATGTGGGGAACTTGTACGACCTCAGCAGAGGGTTTAACCTAATCGATTAGCTGTGCCCCCGGTTACGGGCAATTTTGAGCAACTGAAGACTTGGACTGAAGAAGAATCTCCCCTCTCTTTTCTTAAAAAAAATCTATTTTAAGGGTTAAAGTTGAGGAATGAGCATAGTGAATGTGTTTCACTTCAACCTTATGTATGTTTTAAACTATTTTTGGAGAATGAGCACTGGTGCGTATATCCAAGTGTCTCACTCCTACCTTTAAAAACATATTATTTCAAAAGAAGTTTATAAAAATTTAGTATAGGAGAAAATTGGCTTTATGCAAAGGAAACCTCCACCAATACTTACCCTGCATATATAATCTGTTATACTTTCCTTTGCAACTTGTGAGTAGATTCCACGTACTCATCTGCATCTGTCATGTGCAGATCTCAACAGATTAAGAGACGATAGGGTTATGGTCTACACTCAACGAGCCCAGTGGCGTTGATGGAGCCTAACTTAGCGACTACGTATAATTCCGTTGTATTATCTGCCAGCTTGAGCTGTGCCTAAGGTATGATATATATATATATATATATATATATATATATATATATATATATATATAGGGTGGGTCTATTATGATAACACCCCTTAAGACCTTATTCTGCACACCAAAACGCCTTATTCTGCACACCACCAAGATCGCGCCGCCGCCCCTCCCCTCCCCGCTTTCTCCCGCGGCGGCGGCCTGGGAGCGACGCCGCCCTTCCCCTCCCGGCCTTCTTCCGCGGCAGCAGCCGGCAGCGACGCCGTCCCTCCCCTCCTGGCCTTCTTCCGCGGCGGCGGCCTGGGAGCGATGCCGCCCCTCCCCTCCCCGCTTTCTCCCGCGGTAGCAGCCTGGGAGCGACGCCGCCCTTCCCCTCCCGGCCTTCTTCCGCGGCAGCGGCCGGCAGCGACGCCGCCCCTCCCCTCCCAGCCTTCTTCCGCGGCGGCGGCCAGGCAGCGACGCCGCCCGTCGCCTCTCGGCCTTCTTCCGTGGCAGGCACCGAGCAACACCAGCCTATCGGCCTTCTTCCACGGCAGCAGCTCGGTAGCGCCGCCACCGAACTCCTCCGGGCCTGCAATTAGCTGTACTTCATCAGATGTGGATTGGTGCTGCCTCGACATCAAACCAATTCGAGCAAGGAGGAGTGTGCGCAAGGTTGCTTCATCCACGGTAGCTTCTTGGAATAAGTCTTCATCGACCTTCAGAGCAAATCCTCCTTCCCCATTCACCTTGAGCAACGTCCAGACCGCCCATGAACTTCTGAAGGGCAAGTGGACTGCACGGGCGAACGTGAAAGTTGTGCAGGCGGACGAGAAGGGAACTTCCTCCTGTAAACGCAAGGAATCACTGCATCACGAGGTAAGAAGTACACTTCCTCAACCATCTCAGTGTAGTTATCATAGACAAAGTAGTACAAGCAGTACAGCGCGCGATTATGCAGTACAAAACCTATGCAGTGCGGTTGCTTTAGTTTGTTGTGGGGGAAAATGCAGTACGCTTGTATAGGTTCATTACAGATAATGATGCAGTGCGGTTGCTTCAGTTCACCTTGCGGGGTGATGCAGTCACCATGCAATGCTTCGGCAGTACCATTTTGAACACATTGCAGTTCGCATGATTCAGTTCATTTAACCTGACAATGCAGCTCGGTCATTTTGTGTGCAGGAGATGACGTTCAGCAGATACAAAATGCCGCGCATAATTGACAGCACTGAGAACAACAACTTTCAGAAGAGTGGATATTCTTCTGAAAGAGATACTGGCTGGGTTACCCCTGAGATTCCTCGTGGATTCTTCACGACGACAAACAGGGTGCAGTACTCTCCACAAGAAGATTTTTCACATGACGAAGATGTAGTTGAAGATGACGATGATGTCACATTCGTCTGGGAAGGCACTCACCAACGCGATGATGAAGACGATGACGACGAAGATGAGCCGATAACAGTTCTCAACCCAGAGTATAAGCACGAGTTCACTATGTTTGGACAGCATGTCCGAATAGACAATGATGACGCAGTTGAACACGATGTTGCAGCAGATGATGATTATGTCTATGATGATGTGCCACTGCTCCAAAATTTTCAAACCAATCCACCGAGACATCATCACAACACTGGATTACCACCACGTCCACCTGCCGCACCCCAAAACAGAGCTCAGCGTCCACCTGCTGCACCGAAAAACAGAGCTCCAACTAGACCTGCTGCATCAACTTCGACGCTGCGGCCACCAACGGTGCTTGGTCAAAAGTAAATAGCAGGTACAAATCCTCCATCATTTGAGTGGGTTTTCAAAACCTTTTTAAGGTGTATGAACAACAAGCCGCCAATCTGCATGCTCACAGGTACAAAAAATAAAAAACACCTGCATACTTACGTTTTGTTTTGTTTTGTGCACTTATATTTTTTCCATCTATCTTGCAAACACACAAACAACTTAATAAAAAAACATTGTTTGTCTCTTCTCAGACCAGTGTTCTTCGATGAAGGCAGCATTAAAAACTATCCTCCCACAAACTCTGCATAAGCTGTGTCGGTGGCATATCATGAAGAAGTACAAGGACCACCTCGCCTTGCTGTATAAGGCGCACGAGAAGCTCAAGGACGAACTCAATGCAGTGCTGAACCACCCACTAATGCCGTCAGAATTTGAACGAGCATGGAAGAACCTCATTCAGAGGTACAACTTGCAAGACGACGAAGTGATGAATTCACTGTGGGATGACAGGCACGAGTGGATCTCAGCTTACTACAAGGAAATTTTCTGTGCTCGGATGACTTCCACACAGAGAAGCGAGAGCATGAATCGCATACTGAAGAAAATTTTTGTTAGGGAGAAGCATGATCTCCATCTGTTTGCTCAGCAGGTGGACAAGTGCATTCAGACCAGGAAGGCCGTCGAGCACGCAGAGACAGTAGCAAATGAGGTAAACAAAATGTCAATCAAAAACTGCTTAAAAAATATGACTACAAAAAAACAATTTTTTCATTTCTCTGGATCGTAACAGTGCATTTGTGATCATGCAGTCAGAGGTAAAAACAACAACAAAGTTTGGCTTCGAAGTTCAGCTATGAAAAGTGTATACAAGGGCATTGTTTGCAGATTTCAAAGAAACACTCTACCGTAGCACTGCATTCAGAGCAGAACGGTGCCCTGAGAACCCGACAAAGTATCTCGTACACCACTACAACAGATCGGATGCATTTGACTGGGCAAGGCATAATTTCCAAGTGGTCGCCGATGAAGAGAAAGGTGTCTACGAATGTGAGTGCAAACTCTGGAGACACACAGGTGAGACTCCTAGGAAAAAAAATTCTAGATTCTCATAGTCATGCACGAAAGCTAACTTACTGAACTTTAAAAGTACATATGCATGTGTAATTCACAAAACTAAATGAAGTTCACTTTAAAAAATGAACAAATAATGAAAAAAATATATGTTTACTAATTTCATGCAGTTCACTTACAGAACAAAAAAAATTATGTGTTTGTCTGCAGGCCTCTTCTGCGTCCATGCCTTATGCATGCTTTCTCATTTGAGAGTACTCAACATTCCTGAGGTGTACATCATGAAAAGATACACCCGTAACGCAAGATTAGATGCAACGTTTGACAGAAGAGACTACGAACAAACAACACCAGATGGAACCTCGCTTTTTTGCCATAGAAAATTGCTGACAGAAACAACAATGGACCTTGCAAACAGAGCGACAAGGTCCGACGCTGGGTGCCATAGAGCGTTGTCTGGTATGAGGGCACTGATAGAGGAAGTTGACGTCCTCAACGAAGAAGAAGAAGAAGCAGCAAAACTAAAGCAAGTAGAGAAATCCTAGCATGACAATAATGCCGAGCAAGTAGAAAATACTGAACACATCGGAACTGGTGCTATCAAAAAAGAATCAATTCTTCCACCTCCTGTTTCAAACACAAGAGGAAGGAAGAAAGGGGGAGATGCAACCCAGAAAAAGTTGGCATGCAAGGAGAAAAATGATGACAAAAACAATAAGCCACAGCCTGAGCTGGACAGTGATGGTCACCCACTGGGAATAAGAAGGTGCAAGACATGTAATGAAATCATCGGCCACAATTCCAGGACGTGTACAAAAAGAAATGAACAAGAAAAACGAGGACATGGAGATGCACAACAAAACAGAAATTCCACTCACAACACTAAAAAAATAATTCAATACAGTCCTTGTGTTGTTCTTTGTTTCATGTATGCAAGATTTTGATAATGTCCGTTGCTTGTGATCAATTGCTTTCGCAGAAATTAGTTTGCATTAGAACAAGTATCTACACAACTTTGAAAAATTTAATGAGTGACACCAAAACATACTATGCACATACAAAACATAACAGTCCACAAAAAATAGTAATTATATAAAAATAAAATTAATATTGATATATCCGTATACCTTTCTAAACAAACATGAATACAGTTCACAGAACGAACATAAGGCGGTTCAACAAGTGTATGCGTGAAGTGCAGTACATGCATAAATGAAGAACGACAAGGGCCCCAACACACACACTTGCTACACGAAGTGTAGTACTCAACATTGGTGTAAGCAGTACAAATGACAAGGGCCCCAATACATAAATGAAGAACGACAAGGGCCCCATCAAAGGGGACGCGGGCAAAAACCCACCCGGACCCCACACACCCTAAGATAGACAGGGGGGCGACGGGGTATGACGGACTCGCCTACGCATGCGGCGCCGCGGCAAGCCGCGTCGCCGCCTGCTCCGGCTCGTTCCAGGCTCGGCCTCGCAGGGGGATGTGGAGGGGTTGTCACGACCCCCCCTCCCCACCCCCTGCTCAGCCTCGTGCTAATGCACGCAGTGCGCTTGGTTGACAGGCGCAGTGCGGACATTATGTTTTTCCCATCAAAGGGGACGCGCGCAAAAAACGCACCCGGACCCCACACACCCTAAGATAGGCAGGGGGTGACGGGGTATGACGGACTCGCCTACGCATGCGGCGCCGCGGCAAGCCGTGTCGCCGCCTGCTCCGGCTCGTTCCAGGCTCGGCCTCGCAGGGGGATGTGGAGGGGGGGGGTCACGACCCCCCCTCCCCACCCCTGCTCGGCCTCGCGCTAACGCACGCAATGCGTACAAGAACAATACAAAAAATATATAGACAACTAAAAAATTTGGCCCCCCCAACCCCCCCATGTACCTTAACGTACAAACAAATAAAAAAACCAACTACAAAACGCAACTATAGGCTAAAAGTAGTGCGTTTTTTGTTTTGGCAAAAAAGCAGTTCGGTGTCATAAAGCAATGCAGCTTCGGCATGCACACACGTGCAGCACTTTGCTTGAATGCCAAAAAAAATGCAGTTCTCTTATATTGGACAAAGAAGTTCGGCATCAAATGCGATATAGTTTATCGAACACATATCATACATATAAAGCGTGACAAAAATGCCAGTTCGCATAGACCGTGGTCGTCAACAAAAAATAAAATTATACACTTATATATATTGTATCAGTTATTGATATAAAATACACATACATATACAAAATCATCCACATGCACTGCTGCATAAACGAACAAGAAGAAACACAACGACAAAAAAAGTCTTTTTCATACATTGTCTACCTTAGTCAGCACACACAAACACAACATCAAAACTTAGCTATTGTCCACGCACAGCCTTTTGCACCCAGTAGAAAAACAGCGCCCCAAATGACTGTTACTGCGTCTGCGACTGCGTCTGCGATTGCGACAGGGAAGTGAGCCCGAGGTCCGCAATCAGTTCACGTAACTCAAGCGGCATGTCTTCATAACACAACATGTTCAAAGGATTGAACAGCAGCTGGAACATGTACTCCGTCTTCCAATCTTCAGCAGCAGGCTGAAAAAATGAAAACAAATGCAAACAAGTGATTAAAAAAAAGGTTGTCATAAAGAACAAAAAAGTAAAAAGAAAACAGAGAAGCTGTTACGTCGGATTTCAAAATTTTCTCAACTAGACGTTGGCCGTCATACAACTGCGTCATCCTCAGAACATAGATTCCGCACTCATTTGCTCCTTGTGCTGGCACGACCGGGTAAGATGGCTTCTCTGCCAATTTAACCCAGTCAGGAAGGTTCCTCGATTTATACATTTTTTCACCATAAATCGCCTTCAGCAGCTGAGTCATCCTCCTCATCTGGCAAAAAAAAGAAGCACAAGGTAAGAATAACACACATCACGGATCAAAAAGTTGATATTCAAACGAACCCCAAAAAAAAGTTGTTCTCAAACATCTAAAACAATCCCTCTTTTAAGTGCACGTGTCAGAAAAATGCAGTTCTGTCGCGCATATGTTGAAGTTCACTACATAAACAATTGCAGTTTATAAAAAAATACAGTGGGAGAAACACAAAGAAAGCTTTACGCTTGGCAAAGAAAAAATAACATACCACTTCAGTGCAATCTGCGTGGTAGTCAGTCCTGCGCCACCTTGTCGTGACATCAGGATGGCCAGTGTACTTCCTACTGTCATGGATATCAAGGGTCTGGCGATGCTGGTTCATCGTGTATAAGGAATAATGAACATCCTTGAATCGCGGCATCATAATCTGTTCGCATAAAAAAATGAAATCAAAAGTTCTTTCGACACGTACCACCAGGACCACTGTTCCAAAAATAACTATAAAAAGAAATGCAACAAACCAGGAAAAATAAATGACAAAAAACAATGAATTTACCAGTTTTGCATCCAACAGGTTTGCGCCGTCGTTCACAAAAAATTTGAACTGCTTAACTGCATCTTCTAAAACAAACGAGCTATGCACAACTGGCAACACAGGATTTCCGTCATTGTCTCTCGTCACAGAGGTTTCCATTTGAAGAACGTACTGCACACAAAAAAGAACAAAAAAAGGACATGAAAAAAAGAATAAACAATGCAAGCAGGCATGGACATGAAAAAGCCCAGTGCAGTAGGAAAGAATGACAGCAAACGTTTACCATGATAAATAAAGGTGAAAGTAGCAAACGTTCACCGGATTGATAAGCTAAACCCAATTCAGGGTCTTGCTTCCAGTACTTGATGACAAAATCCATGATATACGAATCCATTAAAGCTCCTTTGCCAAATGTATCATAGATATAGTCGATATTGTAAGTATCGACATCACCAAAAGGACCATGCACCATAAAGAACGCATTCCTGCAGTAAACATACACAGATGGGATCAACAAAATTAGAATTAAAATCAAAACACACAAAAAGCATGAAAGGGCACACGCATCACATAAAAAACTTACTCGCGGTATTTGGTTACAAAATCTTTGCTGAGAACAAGATCCTTTATTTTAATCGCCTCATCCATATATCTGAACCTCGGAGGCTTCAATTTCTCTATAGAGCATCTCAACTTAAAAGCCCTCTCACCTGCCCCGTTGTTCGAAAATACTTCAACCTCATCCAAATGAGGACGATTAATTGCTGCACTCCTAGTCCTAGTTGCACGTGCACACGGTGTAACAAAATCATCATCATCAACATCATATACATCATGTGGAGAGCTAGGTCAAGAGACACTTCCACCATCAGGTCCAGATGCCACATTTGTGTTCAAACCAGAATTATCTAGAGAGATTTCAATGACACAATCCTCCATAACCACATCAGAACCCTGGGACTCAAACAGTGACGTACAGCCTTCATGAAGCCCCCAATCAAAACCTAAAAACGTGCAGAAAAAACATGGAAGCACTCAGTACAAAACACAAAAACCAAAAAACATGTATAGAGAAAAAATAGAATGCAGCCCACTGTTGTATACAACAATGCAGCCCGCACTTGTATATAGCAATACATCCCACATATAAATAACAATGCAGCCCACTTCTCTATAGCAATGCAGCCCGCACTTGTATACAGCAATGCAACCCACATGTAAAAGAACAATGCAGCCCACTTCTCTACAGCAATGCAGCCCGCACTTGTATACAGCAATGCAGCCCACATATAAATAACAATGCAGCCCACTTCTCTACAGCAATGCAGCCCGCACTTGTATACAGCAATGCAGCCCACATATAAAAAAACAATGCAGCCCACTTCTCTACAGCAATGCAGCCCGCACTTGTATACAGCAATGCAGCCCACATATAAATAACAATGCAGCCACTTGCCCATAAAAGAAGCGGAACCAAGCAGTAGTCAAAAATAAAATAAAGCGAGTATAAAGAAGTTCAATAAAACAACCTTTATCTGCAAAAATTAGAAGTGATGTTAAATCAAGGCAACACTTCCTCGATGTTAGCCAGCTATAGAGCATGGCCTTTCTGATGTAGCCAATGTGCTCCACCCCAAACTCAGCAACTCAAACACCATCCCATGTCTGCAAGAATTGAAACATATAGAATCCACAATCATGCCTGCAATAAAAAGAATAAAAAACATCAGTTTCACAAAAATTAAGTGAAAAAAAACTTGAACGGTATGACACAGAAGGGCTGTAAAGAATGCACCCATTTGGCTGCAATGGGACAATGACATGTTTCAACACAAATCCATCAAGTGTGGGAGGATTTAGCGGCTCATCAGAACTCAAGCTACCTTCTTTCCATGCACGCTTGATATTTTTAACCATCCTCCTAAAAACCCTGACCGCATCAGGGCTGCCAGGTTTGTTGAGCGAGTCAAGAAATTCAAACCACCTTTCTTTCACATTTAACGCAACTACACAATAATGACCAACACCATCCCTAGTATCTGGCGGATCAAAAGTTGCAAAAAGGACCTATTGGAAGCATAAAAAAATAAATAAAATTATTATAACAAGAAAAAACAGAACGCTATAAAAACAAAACAGGCAAAATACACATAAAAACGTCTCTCACCATATCCTTTTTATCAACACGCTCCTCGGCTTTTGAAGAGAACATCATTTTAACACTCCTGCCTACAGTACCACCATTCCAAATATTTGTTTGCAAATCAAAACCAAAAATCAAATAAGCAAAACAAGTCGTCGCACGAAATCAGAAAAGAAAATGAAAAAAATAAAAAAAAATCTGCATTCTTACACAAATATGGTACGGGACAACCATTGTCGGAGATCTCTTAAACTTATCTACCAGCAAAGAAACCCCAAGATCTACAAGCCTTGTAGTGAGCATCCCTTTATCCCAAAAGGATTGACCAACTTCGCCAATGCTAATATCACCCATCTCAGTTTTAAAAGCAATCATGTCCCTGAATTTTTCATGAAAAACTCAAACATAAGATACTAAAAAAATAACAACAAATAAAAACGGGTAAATACAAAAATTAGATAATACATATGAACAAAACAATTTCTAAAAAACCATACTTCTTCTTCTTGTCCTTCCGAGCCCTTGTAACAGCAGCGTACAACTCATTGTATCTTTTCAGAAGAGCTGGATCAATGCTCGACGGTGTCACAACAGGGAGTTCATCATCTGTAATAAAAAAGATGAAGTTCACTTATACAAACAATGAAGTTTAAATATTAAGATAAGGGAATTCTGCTAGCTATTTTGAAAATTATAGACAAAAGATCAAAGTTTCACTTATCATTAAACATCTAATACAGATACCATAGTAATTAAACAACATGAATGAGAAAAACATCAAACTGCACTGTTAAAAAAAATCTCTTGCCTTCAGTGTTAGAGTCTTCAGGCTGCTGTTCTTCAGAACTGAGCAAAATATTTTCTTGCATAGGTTGCGACGAATCCACCACAACCTCACTGGACTTTCCTTCTACAGCAACATCAGCATTCTCTCGATTTACAACAGATTCCTTAGATACTTCAACAGTCTGGTCAACAGCAGCTTCCTTAGATACTTCAACTACATGAGGCTCCACTATAGATACTTCCGGAACATCATTGGACACCAGAGAGACAGGGGAAGCAACAACACTAGCAGCAGGGGCAACATTCTCCGGTGGCTTTTCAATGCCAACATTAGAATCTTCATGCCGACTGGTGGGAACAACATCATGGGATCCTTGAGCTACAGAAGGATCTGCACACTCAACGGCAACCGATACAGAAGCATCAACACTGACACGGCCATCAACAGCACAACTGCCCTGATTCAGATCAATGTGGACTTTCACGTTTTGTTCTCCAACCTGTGGAAAGTTTAAAAAACACCTAGTAACACAAAAATAAGCATGGGGATAACCAACACAACAACACACATCACACTTATGTCAAAAGACTGCTGGCAACATACACATAACAACTACAGTCCAGATATGCAAAACAACACCGACACACGTGTGTCAAACACAACTACAACTGCAACCCACATATACATAAAAAACTGTAGTTCGCTTTGACAAACGCTGCAGTTCAGTTATGTTAAATACTGAAGCTCATGTACGTAAATAAGTATGGATCACGCATGCCAAAAAGAACTGCAGTTCACTTTTGTCAAACAGTGAAGATCACACATGTAAAACTATTGCAGCTAACATACGCAAATGAAAATGCATATGGATGAACATAACAGCGTACATCAAGTTTATAACAGACAACAAAAAATTAGATTACAACCCACTAACAGAACAAGTAATACAACTATACCTTATCAGCTACAACATCCAGAGGGGACGCTGCATCACCCAAGACCTCATCCTTCCTAGAGCAATCGTAAGTCTCTTTGTGCACATCACGAGCAGCGACACCAGTCTACGGGCATAGAACAAACCAAAAACAAGAAATAAGATGGTACCGACCGAAAAAGAAAAAACTCCAACTATGCACAAGCAGTACACACTTCACAACAGAGAAGTACACAAAAAAATATGGGAACCAAACAAATGTAAGTTCAAATAAAAAGGGAAGCATGGCAGAACAGACATGGCAGGAGTATTTATACCTGACGAACTCCATCGTCTCTAGCTCCATCAACACCAGAAGATTCCACTCCAGCCTATAACAAAAAAAACAAAAAAAGTGAGGAGCAGTCAACATAATACACAAAAAAGGTCCAAAGCCAAAAAAAACCTAGAACATACATTATCAGCGCCAACGCCAGCGTCCTGACGGATCATTTCATCCACAATATGCCCAACATCCTTCTCATACCGATCGCATTTTTCTTCTTGTGAATGTCTTAATTGAGCATACGAAGAACGGACATTTGTCACTGCAATCTTCAGGCTTTCAATCACACCACAATCAAAATTGTGAGCAGCAACAATATCTTCATCTCGTGGGCCATGGCCAACAGGGAAAAAACCAGCAACTGTCCTCAACCTGTCACCAGAGGTTGGCAAATCTTCAGTCAGCTTCAAAACCTTCAGAAGAAGCTCATCAATCTCCTCATGCTTTTTGCTGCCAACAAATGTCTGTTTATAAGAGCTTGTATTATCAAACATCTGTCGAGGCATGAAACCACGAGTATGCGGCACCTCATCATCACAGGCAGGAAGCTGACTACAGATAGGCTCATAAAACCTATCATGAATGCTAGGCCCCGCATCAGAGCTGCCGTGTACAACTGCAACAAGACGGTTGTACACAATATCACCTGACGCCTTCCACTGCAAAAAAAGACAACACGCAAAGAGAAGTACACATGTGAGTACTAGAAGAGTTCACATTTATAATGACTGCACATTTTTTTTTTAAAAAATCTGATATTAAAAAATCAGCTGCACTAACCGGCAGCTTCCCAAATTTGTAACTTTCCAAGTAAATCTTTCCCTTCACAAGCACATCCTCATTGTACAACTTCATCAGGTCCTTGGTCATCAGGTATGACGCGCGTGGCGTCAACGTGTGCATGACTGAAAATTTGCGAAGCTTCAAGCAGTCAAGATACATAATCAGGGGGACAATGGCACAACCCTCTGCACAATTCTGCTTGCTGCCTTCTGATTGCCACCTAACCACAGCTGCCTGCAACTCATCAACAACAAGCTGACAAAAGTCCATCTGAGCCATAGCCGCATAATCCATGTTCTCTACCATCGCAGCAACTCTACCCAAACGAACTGCAGGCCCCGGGCACAACAAATTCTGGTAAAGTATCAGGAAGAACACCTTCACAGCAAGGTCAACACTCACATAATCATCTTCCTCCACCAACGCCTTCAACTTCTCAAGCAAGTCCTTGACACCTATACTTTTTGAACGGTCAAAGCCAAGCTCATCCTTGAGGGCAGTCAATGATTCATCATGACCACTGGAAGCAGGCATGGGTGCAGTGTGACGTCCCATAGGTAAATCAAAAATGTGATGAACTGCATTACAATTGATTCGAAGAACCCTGCCATTCCCAAAGTCCATTAACATAGTGGCAGGGTCAATCACTCCCATCAAATAGCACATAAGAATGCGCGACACATTTTTCTTTACTGTCAGATCAAAGACAACACCAAATCCAGCATCCCTAACACGGCTGCAATGCGCCTCTTTCAACAAAGAAGCAGCCTTGCAAACAGTGGGAAGCGACAAACGCACGGTCTTGTTAAATCGAGAATCATCTCCCTCACCATCATCTTCAGTTGCATTGCTCTTACTAGACTTCTTCCTCTGTGTAAAGGGAAATGCAGTCCACATTAGAAGATTAGGCATAAAAAAAGAGACATAGAAAATACAGAAAGAATAACAAATGAAGGAAACAAATGCAGTGCACTTCAACAAACCTTTGGAGCAGCATCCACCTCCTCGCCAGAATCACCACCAACATCTTCATCGACATCATCATGGGCACGCTTAGGTACACTCTTAGATGAACCACAGTCTTTGCGTCTAGAAGGATGAACACCCTTCACATAATCAGCAAGCACAAAGTCGTCGTCATCAGAATTGGGACCTTCAGTGACATGTAGTCGTTTGCATTGAGGATCATCACTTCCACCAACTTCAGCGGTTCTCTTGCCAAGATTCTTCTTCATTCCAGCAACACGTGGACTCCGTCGAGGTGTACCACCTTCCTCAGCAACAGTACTCAACCTCTTCTTCACCTTGCCAAATTTACCACCCTTGGCACCATCTGTAGTTCTCCTTTGCTTCTCCTTTTCAGCAAACTCTTTTTGACTCAATTTCAAACCTCAACTTCTTGATTTGCTTCAACTCATATTGACGAAGCTGTTCCGGGACCATCCAATCTTGTGTAACTTCCTCTGTACCATCAACAGACTACGACTGTGTTTCAGACAAGACCAGACGTCTCTAATCAAAGCTCACACCAACATTACCCTCTGCAAAATAATGGTCAATCAATTGAGTAACCTCCTCAAACCCAGGCGCCCCAGCATGGAAAACAGACACTGTGTCAAAATAAAGTTTGTCTATGCTCGTTAAAAGTTGCACAAAAAGAACAAATGCAGTACAGTTAGACATATAAATGTAGTGCTCAACCATATACTCAAAATAAAAAATAATGCATTGTACAAAAAACTTGAATAAAACAACAATGCAGTTCACAAGTACATACACTGGAGTTCACATACAAAAATAAAATGCAGTGCTGCATATACTAAATTCACGGATATTCGCAACAGAAATGTCGAACTAGATAAAACAAAGCATACACAAAAATAAACAAATTAATCACATACCAGAAGAAGGGGCCACACTTATAGGAGAAGATTCAATCGGCGAATTCACTTGATGTCCTCCCTCAACACCATGATCCTTACCACCAGGACAAGGAGAGACAATTGGTGTATCATTATGAGCACTGCAATCATCTGCTAGATTCAAAAAAACAAGAAAAAAGAAATTACAAAAACATCACATGACAAAATAATGCAAACGAACGCTGACAACTAACAGAGCATAACCCAATATGCAGGATGAATTAGGAAACTAGATAAACACCAAACAAAATAAACAAAGCCTAACGAATAAGCACTCCACATACCCTGAACTCCTTCTCCCGGCCTGCTCGGCGAAGACATAGCATTTCCCTGCAACACAAAGGACGAAGTGACAGACATAAGCAACAAAATCGGCGAAAATCTCACGAAACCCTAGATCCGCATTGCTACACACAACTATCGACTTCAAAACGAGATAAAATTGACTGCCTATGAAAAATTACACAAGTAAAAAGAGCTACATCAACTACAAGAATCACAAAAACAAGGCGAGGGAACAATCAACACCGATCCAAGCGGAACGTACCAAAGAAAAGTGTGCGGCGCCGGTGGCGGGAAGGGGGAAGGGGGGCAGCGACGGGAACAGACAGGAAAGGGCTACGGGAGCGTAGCGGCAAGGGCTCACGAAGCGGACAATGACGTCGAATGCAGGAATAAGGACCTCTTGAGGGCGGCGGTTTTCCGGGCGACGGCGGTTGCTGCGTGCGACGGCGGTTTTGCCCGAGGGAGAGATGCCTCGGGAGAAACTGCAAGAGAGGAGAGGGGATTGTTCTCGGTCTCTTTCTCTGACAGCGGAGCGGTGGAATAGCCTGGAAACGATACGTAGGAGGCCCGCGTGTTGCAAAAAGGGTCACAAATAACGGGCCGGCCCAAAAATAGCCTGGACAAAATAAGCCAGTCAACATCAAAACGCACATATTACTAAAAAACAACAAAAAAACATGATGCAGTTCTCTGTGAAGAATCATGAAGTTCAAACGGTAAAACAACAAATAAAATACATACAGTTCGTAAAAAAAGTTAAAATCAAAAACAAAACGCATGTTAAGAAAACACATCCGAAAAAAAGTCTACCTTCAATTAAGTGCCACACAAAAAAATGTGCCCCCCCTCCGCTCTCCCCTTAAACCTCCCGTACAGTGAAGTAAGCACAGGCAAAAAAACAAATGCAGTACGCACTGCTGGAAAAATGCAGTGCATTTCTATACGAGATGTAGTACGCCATTATGCATTTCTTTTTTGGGATGAAGAAAAATGCGAACGCGGAAAAAGTAAACGCAGTGCGCAAGTACACGAACGTGCAGTACAGTATCATAAACAATGCAGTACAGTCATAATTTGCTAAGCAGTGCAGTCCCGTACATTCAAAAAAAAAGATTACAAAAAAGTAAAAACACATGAACAAAAATGAGAACTGTAAATGCAGTAAGGAATGAAGTTCACATCTAGTACATAACCATGATCAATGCAGTGCACCGATGATTTACCAAAAAGCAGTGCACTCCACGACATTAAAAAGCATACAAAGAATAAAAACTGATCACCCAAATGATACCAGCCCCAGCCACACAAAATTTGACAACGTACATGCGTCTCTGAACTACCCGAACACAGGCCCAACAAAACCGACTAAGAAAAAACAATAAGTTCAAAAAAGTGGGGGGGCCCACCCCTCCCTCCCATTTCCCTACCTGTCCCGTGCAAGGGACTACAATAAGTACCGGCAAAAACAAGATGCAGTACGGTGCGGTAGAAGTATGCAGTGCATTCCGTTGCGCAATGCAGACCGCCGAAGCATATAGCAAAGACACACAAAAAACGATGAAGTACACACATGTATACAATGTTGCAGTTCTGATTTGTACGCAACGCAGTGCGTAAGTGTAATCAATGCAGTTATGTTGTCACGCAGTATACATCTATAAAACATGACAAAATGCCCGTTCGCATAGAAAAAGGTGGTGGTTAAAAAAATGTCCTGATCAAAAATAAAACAAACCCACCTTAAAAAAACCCCACGTTCGCATACATCCACCCGATCGGAGCAGTTCCATCGCCACAAGCCCACGATCACAGATGCAAAAACCAACCCACGATCCGCACAACCGCATCATCAACGCGATCGTGCAGTTCATCCGACGAGGCCATCCCACCCCGCGCCCTCCCCTTAAATTCAGACCCCTGCCAAAGGCCTTCTCATCCACAAACAACACAAGTATCCATTGCGCTCCCACCAAAAGCACCAAGCCCTGCCACCGGCGATGACGTTCACCGACGAGTACAAGGGCGACAATGCCGTGGAGGCGCACGGCAACACCAAGTTGCACGTCATCCACACCAACGACAGGAAGCAGATGGCGATCACCCTCACGCAGTACGAGCGCCACCTCAGCCTCCAGCGCCACAAGATCATCGGCATTGATCTCGAGTACGACAACGACCCTGAAGCGATGCAGAAACCCGCCCTCTGCCAGCTCTCCATCGGCAAGAATCACCCGGTGCTGCTCTTCCAAATGAGCGACAGTGAAAGGTGCACCGTCTTCGACAACTTCCTCGCCGACCCCAGGTACACCTTTGCAGGCTTCTCCATCGATGGCGACAAAACCAGGCTGGAGCGCGTCAAACTGGAGGTCGCCAACTTCGTCGACATCCAGAAGGAGTGGAGGGTGCTCGAGGCAACCAAGCCGTTGGACTCCCTCGGAGACGTCTCCGGCATGCTCATCGACGACTACTACAACAACACGAAGAAGAAGATCACCAACGACGAGCACCAGCGCTGGGCCATCCTGCCTCTGTCCAGGAGGCACATCGAGTACGCGGCAAAGGACGCCTACGCAGCGTACGAGATATGGAACCGCATCACCCTCACCCAGGACGGCCTTCGTCGTGCAAAGCTGGAGAAGGAGGAGCCCCCCAAGAAGCGCGCCAGGAGCAGCTGGGGATGGGGAGAGCCTGACTGGTGAAGAAGAAGATGGTGCCGGCCAGGAGCCAACAATGCCAGCGTTCTTTTAGAATTATCATCAAATTTGCTTTCTGTTGTTTGCTTATGTATCGTTAGTTTGCTTGTGTGCTGAACCTAGTTTGCTTGCCATGCACAATCGCTTTGTAATGATGAACTCTGATTATGTTAGTTTGCTTTCTGTTCAACTTAGCTTGCTAGTGATGAAATTGTCGTACAGAATATCTGTGATAATTTGTTTTCTGTTGTCTGCTAATGTATCTTTAGATTCGAGCAGTGCAGAAAATGAAAAAAGAGTTGCAGTGTGCAAACATGACGCATGCAGTGCAAGTTGTGTACGAATGCAGTATAGAATCTGTCCAATGAAGTCTTAACATACCCAACAAAGCGGTGCACGAACCTAAATTTGAAAAAAGAATACATAAGAGCAAAACCAGAAAATGAAAAACGCAAACACGTAAATAATCAATGAAGTACAGAAATATATGAATGTGCAGTACAGAACCATAATCAACGCATTACGCGTATGATTTACTAAGCAGTGCACTCCCATACATTGGGAAAAAAGATTACATAATAGCAAAAAGACGGAAACAAAAAAATGGCAACTGTACATGCAGTACGTAATGCGTACACATGCAGTACAGAACCCTGATCAATGCAGTGCAAGCTCCCGACATTGAAAAAAACACCTAAGAAAGAAAAATAAAAAGAAAAAAAATGACCACCCAGGTGGCACTGGCCCCAGCCAGCCTCGTAATAGGTCTGCACCCACAGAAGGCAAGTCGTTCTGAGTCACAGTGCATGGGGCCGGCCACACATGGGCCCACAGGTCAGAGAGCATACAGCTGTGGGCGCCATGTTTAAGTGCCCAAATAAGTAACAAGAGGAATTCGACACAGATGCCTCGCCACCGCTTATAAACATGTCGGCCGCGCCTTCCGCGGGCGAGGTGGGACTAAACATTAGACCGCACACAGCGCACCGGGAACCAGCCGTGTGCTCATAGGCCGACCTGGGCCCAATTACGTCTTCACTACCAGAACACAGGGCCAACAAAAAAAAGAGAGGCCACTGAAAATAAAAAAAATGCTACATACCATACACAAACACAGGCCCAACCACGCGTTCGTAGTTCGCCTGATATGACAATGCAGTTCGCTATTTTCAAGTAAGCAGTCCTGTTGCTTGTTAAATGCATTCGTGTTCACTGAATCACACCCAATCCACCACCTAACGCCAACCACACCATTTATTACTTCCATTGCTCGATTGGTTGCATAAAAACTTATCCATTTGTGCTACAGACTAACACAACTCCTCCCCCCGTTCCTCGTTTTCCTCAAAACGTAGATCTAGGGTTCATCCCATCCACAGCTCTTCTCTGGAATTCCACTGAACCCGCCATGGACTGTAAGTGCGGGTGCTTGGCAAGGATGGCTCCGGTAGCGGACACATGCGTCTACGCAGAAGGCCTACAGCTCACCAACACCGAGTGGCGCAGCATGCTCGGCTGCCTGATGATACCCAACAGGGGGTTTCGTGCGCCATTTTTTCATCGCCTCACAACCGCAGATCTATAGGAAAGTTGGGTATGTTTTTCCACTCACAATTTTTGCACATAATCTAGACTGCAAATACACATCTGAATATATAGTTCAATCAATTTGTTCAGTAATATCAACAAAAATACAAAACAGAATTTGTATTCTTGTTCAGATCTGTTAGCTATTAAGACTAGATGCTTCCACCTATCTTTCTTCAGTACCACACCATGTATCGATATATGTACAAAAAAAGGGGTCAGTAGATAAGTTGCAGTTATCTTAACATGCTGGAGAAGTACACTGTTACTGACATTGCAGTGCACACATGTTGCAGTATAATATATATCCCAGTAAAACTAGGAGTAAATTGCGTATATAAGTTTGTTCATACATTGCAACTACTTTACAAAATACAATCATATGTATGTAACTATTTAAGTAAACATAAACAAATCATACTAAGTATAAAACAAAAACATTTGCTGTTTACTTACAAATTCTTTTTCCACCCATTACAATATGCAGAAACTGCCATCCACAATAAAATTTCATGCTCCGAGTTCAGGGAAGCTTACTTTGGAGACAGAACACAAGAATGGCTATGGAGACATGGAAGCTGACTACCACATCGACTCTGAAGACTGCATCAACATAACTACTGGTTGGAAAGATTTTGTCTCCCAAAATGGCTTTGAGGCCGGAGAAGTGGCCATGGTCTTTTTCTACAAAGAAGAAGACTCCATCAAGTTTACAATATTTGCACTCCACGCTGTCTAATATGAAGCAACCAATATTTCTAATGCTTTGCTTATGCTGTATGCTTTTAAAATTATGTCCAACAGACAATTTGAATGATGCCTATTTAAAGTATGCAACCTCAACTACGTCATTTTATCATCCTTTTCAGACAAAGTTGCTGTTGGCAGTAATGCAGTTCTCTCGAACACATAGTGTGGTACTAATAATAACAAAAAGAAGCCATCTGAAACAGTAACAAGGAAATGCAAATGGTAGAAACTTTGCACTTAACATACGATGTTCAAAAACAATTATCATAGTATGCAGTTCAAAAAAAATCTTATAATAACTATTCAGCTAACACAAGCGTATCATGGACCATCCATTCTAATAGCAGAATAGAAAATTAACAACACTGCTAATGCAGTATAGAAATGCATATTATGCAGTCATCTAGAACACAGAATGTAGTTTAAGAAAAGGAGAAATCTCATAAACAGCCATAACCACTGTAATACAGCTACAACGAAGTACGCTACCAAAGAAAATGCAGTGCACTACAACGTATGCCGCGACTACAACAAATAAAATTAAAGCACTGAAACTACAGACAATGTGATAGACTGATAGAGGTGTCAATTTCACTCGCACTTCCATAACTCGCCTAAAAATTGTACATCCACTAAACTATCGAAAAATACACCCATAAAAATTTACATGGAAGACATGGCAACTTGACGAACAACATCACCTTTCATTTAAAAACCGTGATTCAAAAAATGACAATTATACCCGCAATACAATGAATTCAAACCTACAGCAACAGTAATTACAATATTCAAACACGCGTGGACGGGCAAAAATCAAAAAGATCAACAAGAACAGAGGAGCGGACGAAGCTCACCCGCCCGCACAACCAAAATAGCAAGAAATTGAAAACTAACTCCTAAAAATTAACAAATTATAGAGTGAATGGACCGATTAAAACGAACGCAATCAAACAATTCCTACTAAATAACAACATCCGAGCACAAAAAAAATCGCATCTGACGCGAACATGAACGAACAGAGAAACCTCGTCCGCCAAATCCCTCGATTTGCAAGCACTCTAGTATATTTTCCTGTAAATTAGAAAGAATAAAGCTAAAATGAGATGCAGACACAAACTGAATCATCCCGCGACACCCGATTCCACATAGAACACGCGGGCGGAACACCGGAAAATGAAGCAGTTCTCCCGTGAAGCATTGCAGTGCCCAACGTAAAGAAGATGCAGTGCACTTGCGTTCAACGTGCAGTGCGGAAGTGGTGTGCAGAATAGTTACTCCGCTAATATTTGCAGAATAGACCGTCTGTATATATATATGTATATATATATATATATCTGGATCTACCGTTGTAGTAGAATGATGTATGTCTTACTGATATTCATTTTTGTTACTGTGTGTGCTAGCTATGATCCAAGGATAGCACAGTAAGCACAGAGACTTGGATTTTACCAAATCCGGGTCGTTACAAAATGGTATCAGAGCATACGTTGACTGTAGGACATGACCCTAGCAAATGGTTTAGAAATAGGAAGACCTTGATATGAACAACTTATGTTTTCAATAGTACCGACAAGCATTCTCGTATCCTCTTCTTTTCTTTACTAAGTTCTCATCTGCTTTCAAAAACTTAGATGTCCCCATGACCTTGACACTGATATGGACTTTCGAGAGCCTAAAGGTTACTTCATGGAAATGATGCTAAAACAAAGATGTTTCCAATACTGAAGTTTACAGCCAAGAAGTTGAAGCAGAATTGAAGACACTCAAGACCAAGGTGGTTGTGAAGAAGGTGAACATTACGTACCACTACAAGGAATATCCCACATAGTTCAATAGCGTCCAAGCCCACCATGGGAGTTGTGAAATAAACGAAAGAGTGCGAGTAGTGTGCCCAACCATGCGAACCCATGTGGATGAAGGCACCATAGGAATTGTTTGAATGAAATTTATGAGTGAAATTTGGATTTTTGTCGGATTTCTTCGCCATTGATTTGATTTTTGTTGTCAGTTGAGTTGTTTGATTACAAAAACCCTTTCATTATTAGGATACGACCTCCGTAGATTTGCATTATTTATTTAACCCTGGGAGGATAAACGAACCAATCGGCCAAGACCAAGGAGGGTGCATAAAGCCTCAGGATAGGTTGAAGTGACAACGGTATAAGGAATTGTACCAACAGAATACATTCCTGCATGCTGGAGGTGAAGAATAAACCGCAATCCTGCGGATGCTGCGAAATAACCCTGGGGAAGTAACCCAAGAGACCCCAACCCTAACCTACTTCTTGCTAGCCTTTGCAAATCTCGAGGACGAGATTTCTTTTAAGGGTGGTAGTTTGAAACATCCCAAAATTTTCCAAATTTTGGAATGTTAATAATAAGATAATTGCTATGATTTTCAGGGAAAATTAAATCTTTTGAGTCTTGATTAAAAATCCAATTTTTTTTCTTCTGGACACCTATGAAATATTTGGAAACCACAAATAAAATGGAGTGAGAATAAAATGACTTTCTCAAAATGTGGTGGAAGAATATTTTATGTGAAGTTCTTTGAATTTTGGAGTTCCATTTGAATTGGATCATATTTGAAGTTTCAATGTCATTTAATATTTCCCAATTATTTGAATTAAATTTAATGAGAGGAGATAATATGACTTCTCCAAAACTATTATTGGGAAATATTCAATATTTCTTGTTAGTCATTTGATTATTCATAAAACCTTAGACATATGTTGGGGAAATTATGAAGCCCATAATGCATTATTAAAACAAGTTTGTGCACGAAAATAAGTTTATTGAATTCTGAAATTAATGTGTGTAGAATTGAAATAATAAATAGGTAAACACAAACATTTTAATTCCTGTTATAATTAAACTTTATGCACAAAAAAGTTAATTAGTCCTAAAACTAATTGGGCTAGGCCCAACCAACTCCTACAGCCCAGCTCCTCACGTATACAGGAGGTCTTCTTCCTCCTCACGTTAACCACAGGAGCCGCCATGGCTTACAGCGACTTCGCCCAACGCTTCCCTTCCTTCCCCCACCCCACCCGTTGATCTCCTGAATCGGTTCCCCTCGTCTCCTACGACCCCCACCTCTAGTAGTGCGCCTTAATGCACGCCCTAATGGCCATTACCACACGGAAACGGCTGCCATTGATGCCCTTAACTTTGACAACACCCTGCTCCATTTCGGCTCTTCCCGATGCTATAAAAGGGCGCCCGAGGAACCCCTGTCCACTCCGCATCTCCCAGTCCACGAACCCCTCTCCAAATCCCTCCGACTCCCGAGCAATTGCTCGCCGGAGTTGAGCGATGCCGCCTTCTTCCATTGAAGCTTGCGACCTCTCTGGTATGTCCCTCGCGCTCGAACTAGTTCTCTGGGCGATTCAATCACTGCAAACCCCCCTGACGAATTATTCTTCTCAAACACCCAGCCGGAGCACAACCTCAATGAAGAACATGACCCACCGGAGCTCCACGCAACTCCGGCGTCTTCTCTACCGCGCCCGAGGACGAGACCGAGCCCACCTCCGCGTCCATCAAGTCTGCCTCGGCCTCCTCTCCGCTGGTCAGCTTGCCTTCGTCACCGGAGACTGTTGGAATATCACGAACCAGAGCCGCCGTTGTTGCCTTACCTTGTCGGCCATCTATCCCCGTAAGCAGCCAGCACTTTTTTTCTTCTAAAAAAACCAAGAGGTATCAGCCATTCAGAATTTAACACGTAGCAGCTCCATGTAATTCTTGTATTGGTTTTTCAGAAAAGTATCCAAACTTTGGAAATTCCTATCTCCCAATCCGTATGTCCGATTTCGATAAGTAAGATACCCCCGGATTCGTTGAAACCTGTAGTTGTTTATAAAAATATAAAATTTCAATTCTGATCAAATTAAAATTTAGTTTTGATTTAAATATGAATTTGAATAATTTTGCTATATCTTTTATTCTGTAAATCATATAAAAATGTTTTATATATGGAAGTTGGACCTTAAGACCTAACCTTTCCGTTGGAACTGATGGATGAATTTTTCCAACATATTTTAGATGATGTTTTATCATCAACACCTTAATTTGACCTTCTTGGATCATCATTTAATAACTTAGTTAAAATAAAATTTGATTATAGGGTAAAACTCTTAGATTGATCCCTAGGGAACCTCTCTGGACATTTGATATCACCATAGAACTTTGAAATTACAAGATAAAGGATTTAATCCTTTTATCTTGAAACTTATGCCATGCCAGTTTTATTTAACCCAAGTCAAATATTCCAAATAATCTCATGATAGATTTGTTGTAAGAACTTGTCTCACAACCTGTCTTCTATATCAAACCAAGATCTTCACTTAGTATCATTTCCAACCCTAGAATATTACTATGTCATATTTCCTTCCAAGACCACACCTGATTCTATATCAACCCTAACCGTGCCCTAGAAATTATGATAGTGGCAATCGAATAATTTGTGTTGTTATTTGGATTTTCATTTGGATGTTATTTGTGTGTTGAATGCTTGCTTGAATCATTGTTATGTGAATGTGGATATGCCGAGTCTCTTACTTGAGTTATTTATCGCGTTAGATTGCGACGAGTGCGAAGGTGAATTCTACGAGGAGGTAGAACCTTGTGACTACGAAACCGAAGGCAAGTTGCAAATTGATCATGCTTCGACCTATATTTTCATACTATGCATAACTCTTTAAAATTTAATACTATGCATGTTTTATAAAAGTTTTGCAAAGTATTATATTTGGCTAGAGCCATAGGTTCAAGACTCACCATTGGCCACACTTGTACAAAATGGGTGGGATGAAAACCAAACTTGTTTTAAACTTTAAACTTGCTCTCTTTGGAGCAAAGTTTGAGAAAAAATTTTTAAAACAAAATTATATACTATTTTACTTCTACTCCTTGGGGGGAATGGTATTGACGGGAGTGTTTACAAGTGATTGCGCCCATCGGGGTCTTGCAGTGAATGCGCCCGACTGGGGTCTTGCAGATAGGTTTTTTGGTGGGGATTGCTGTCTAGGGGAATGTGATCTTCCAAGTACAGTTTGATGTAGCTTCCAGTACAGCCCCATGCCACTATGGGCTCTGGCTTAGCTTAGTACTAATGGGAAACCCTTACCTTAGGACCGCCATCGGAGAGGGGCTTTCATTGCCTAAGTTGCGGGCGGCTTGCTCAGGTATAGGGGGCTGTTACGGAAAGGCTTCATCGCAATCTCCTCCTAGTCGTACACCCAAGTGTGTAACTATAAACGGGGTTGGTTGTGTCATGTGGGGAACGTGTACGACCTCTCTGCAGAGGGTTTAACCTAATCGATTAGCCGTGCCCCCGGTTATGGGCAAATTGAGCAACTGAAGACTTGGACTGAAGAAGTGTCCATACGACAAGCCTAAAACCATAGAATGGTAAGACATATTACCCTTATAGATAGGCAACCTTGCCTAACGTAGACGAGTGGTGAGGAAAAAAAATGTGAAGATCTTCAAGGAGTTCCATCGGAATCTATTGACCACCATGAGAGTCTCGATAGGTAGTTCTGGAACTTGTGGATTTTGAGCAAGGCTTGATCTTTTGAAAATTAGCTTAGTCTTCCCTGTAAGAGGTCAATGAAGAACTATCAGGGAATGAAGAAGTTGTGGGAATCCCCATAAGTTTATTTATAAGGGTGGTAGCGCCTAACACCCTGGAAGGATATTGGATGCAAGCAACAAACCGGCTAAGGCTCGGTATGGGTGCCTACAACCTCAAACCTAGTATATGCTAGAGAAACATAAGCATAAGGAATTGTACCAGTGGAAGACATCCCTCAGACGAGATGTGAAGGATAAACCACAAACCTATAGATGATATGATCAAACCTGGGAAAGTAACCCAAGGAACCCTAACACAACCTATTTCTTGCTAGAATCTGCAAATCTCGAGAACGAGATTTCTTTTAAGGGTGGTAGTTTGTAACATCCCATTTTTTTTTCAAATTTTGGAATGTTAATAATAAGATATTATTGAGTGAATTGCTATGATTTTCATGGGAAAATAAAACCTTTTGATTCTTGTTTCAAATATTTCAATCCAATTGCTTTTCTTTTGGACACCTATGTACCACAAATAAAAATGGAGTGAGAATAAAATGACTTTCTCAAAATGAGGTGGAAGAATATTTTGTGCGAAGTTCTTTGAATATTTGGAGTTCCATTTGAATTGGATCATATTTGGAGTTTCAATGTCATTTAAATATTTCCAAATTATTAAATAAAATATGAGAGGAGATAATATGACTTCTCCAAAAGTACTATTGGAAATATTTAATATTTCTTGGTCATTTTGGGTATTCATAAAACCCCAAGTTTGTGCTCAGAAATAATTTTATCACGTTCTGAAAGTATTGTTCCTAGACTCTAAGTAGTAACTTCGTAAATGTGAACATGTTAATTCCTGTTGTAAATAAACTTTTTTTAAACAGCAAAAAAGGGGTTGATTACCAAATTGGGCCAGGCCCATGTAACTCCAACAGGCCAACATCTTCTTCCTCCTGGCATTCACCCCAGGAGGCCGCCATGGCGTACAGTGGCTGCACCGAACGCTTCCCTTCCCTTCGCCGCACCCACTAACCTCCAGAACCGGTCCCCTTCGCCTCCCACGACCCCTCCCCTCAGTAGTGCGCCTTAAGGCACCCCCTAATGGCCATTAGAGCTCGAGGAAACTGCTGCTTTTACTGCAGCCATTAACACCACGATGCAGCTCGGTCTGACCCTCCCCTGACCCTTTATAAAAGCCTAGGACGCCGTCCATAATCTCCTCACTCGAAGCCCTCTCCTTCGGGAGCATATCCCCCTCCCCATCTCTGTAAATTCCTCGCCGGAGTTCCAAACCGTAGCCCCTGTCCGCACTCGACTTCGTCGCCGTCGTTGAGTCCCAGGACCCCCGCTTATTCCTTTCTCTTTGTCTATCTTTCACGCACCTCGCCGACCACCTTCTCCCGTCGATCCTCCGGCCGTAGCGCACCCGAAATCTGCCGGCGTTATGTTTCACTCCGGCCAACATACATGTGTGCCAGAGGACGGGCACAAGATTTCCACAGCCATCAACGTCTCTACCTCACCGCCCTGCACATCTTCTGCTATTGGATATTCGCCGGAGATCACCAGAACGACGACGCCGATGACACCTGACCTGCGGCCGTCTTCTTCTACCTCACAGGCAGTCTCACGCCGGTAAGCTCTCTCCTTTCTTTTATTTCCATCGTTAACTCTGGAATCACGACGCTATAACACATGAATGGGTATGCACAATCACAACTTGACACTTGCTGGCAGCCTATTAAATCCCGTATTGCATCTTCACAATAATACCAAACTTTGGAAATTCGTATCTCCCAAACCGTATGTCTGATTTCGACAAATAAGATATCCCCGGATTCGTGGGAACCTGTAGTTTTTTCTGAAATTATAAATTTTCACTTTTGAGCAAACTAAAATTTAGTTTTGATTTAAATGGTAAATTGAATATTTTTTCTATATCTTTTAATCTATAATTCATACCCAAAAGCTTATTATATAAAAATTGGCCATTAGAACCATACCTACCTGCTAGGACCATACCTTATTTTTTTAACCATGCTTAATTCATGTTTTAGCCTCTACAACATCCTTACTCATAATTTAACATCTTCGACCAATTAAATTTTATGCTTAGATAAATCTCTTAGATTGATCCCTACAAATTCTATGGTCATATGTTAGTACCACACATATTTGGAGTTAGTCAATTATTAGTTTCAATTCCCTAAACTCATAACTATCAATTCTCATAGTTTTTCAATTCTCATAGTCGACCACAAGTCTAATATTCTAAATAGTTTCTTTAGGGAAATTTGGTTATCAAAACTTGTCTCTCAATCACTCTATATATTAACACCATGATCTTCCCTTGAACCAACTTGACCCACCCTAGAATAAAATCTATGACAAATTCCCATCCAAAGAAACTTCTTATCTCAAACATAGCCACGACATGATAATTATCCTAAGAATGTGTTTGTATTGTTAATTTGAATCTTTATTTGAATTGTTGTGTGTTGAAGTAGTTTCTTTCGTCGTTAGATATACCGTAAAGTAAAGGGCTGGCGATAACAAGTAGGGAATCAACTTCAAGACTCAGGCAAGTTGCAAATTGATCATGCTTTGACCTATATTTTCATATTATGCACATCTCTTTAAATTTTAATACTATGCATATTTTATAAAAGTTTTGCAAAGTATTATTTTTAGCTAGAGCCATAAGGACTAACTACCATGCTTGGCCGCACTTGCACAAATGGGTGGGTTGAAAATCAAACAAGTTTTAAACAAATAAACTTGCCCTCTTTTGGGGCAATATTTTGTGGAAACTTTTGAAAACCAAAACTATATACTATTTTACTTCTACTCCCTGGGCGGAATGGTATTGACGGGAGCGTCTACAAGTGATTGCGCCCATCGGGGTCTTGCAGTGAATGCGCCCGACTGGGGTCTTGCACACAGGTTTTTGGTGGGATTTGCCGTCCAGGGGAATGAGATCTTTCAAGTACAGTTTGATGTAGTTTCCAGTACAGCCACATGCTACTATGGGCTCTGGCTTAGCTTAGTACTAATGGGAAACCCTTACCTCAGGACCGCCATCGGAGAGGGGCTTTCATTGCCTAAGTTGCGGGCGGCTTGGTCAGGTATAGGGTGCTGTTACGGAAAGGCTTCGTCGAATCTCCTCCTAGTCGTACACCCAAGTGTGTAACGATAAACGGGGTTGGTTGTGTCATGTGGGGAACTTGTACGACCTCAGCAGAGGGTTTAACCTAATCGATTAGCTGTGCCCCCGGTTACGGGCAATTTTGAGCAACTGAAGACTTGGACTGAAGAAGAATCTCCCCTCTCTTTTCTAAAAAAATCTATTTTAAGGGTTAAAGTTGAGGAATGAGCATAGTGAATGTGTTTCACTTCAACCTTATGTATGTTTTAAACTATTTTTGGAGAATGAGCATTGGTGCGTATATCCAAGTGTCTCACTCCTACCTTTAAAAACATATTATTTCAAAAGAAGTTTATAAAAATTTAGTATAGGAGAAAATTGGCTTTATGCAAAGGAAACCTCCACCAATACTTACCCTGCATATATAATCTGTTATACTTTCCTTTGCAACTTGTGAGTAGATTCCACGTACTCATCTGCATCTGTCATGTGCAGATCTCAACAGATTAAGAGACGATAGGGTTATGGTCTACACTCAACGAGCCCAGTGGCGTTGATGGAGCCTAACTTAGCGACTACGTATAATTCCGTTGTATTATCTGCCAGCTTGAGCTGTGCCTAAGGTATGATATATATATACATATATAGGGTGGGTCTATTATGATAACACCCCTTAAGACCTTATTCTGCACACCAAAACGCCTTATTCTGCACACCACCAAGATCGGGATTCCACGGGATTGTCGCCGCACATTGTCGCCGAGCTTGATGCCACGGGATTCCACGAGGTCCTTGTTGACTTTCACGCGCCTTATTCTGCCGCACATTGTCGCCGAGCTTGATGCCATGGGATTCCACGAGGTCCTTGTTGACTTTCACGCGCCCGTGCACCTGCCAGCGCATGCACCTGCGCGTGCACTGACGCGCACGCCCGTGCCAGTGCCCGTGCACCTGCCATCACATGCGCCTGCACGTGCACTGACGTGCATGCCCGTGCCGGTGCCCGTGCCGGTGCCCGTGCACAGGAATGTCTCTGTCGCGCCGTTGCCAGCGCCTATCCCCGCACGGGTGCCAGTGCCCCCCTCAGCGGCATGGATGGCCGCCGTCGACCGCTTCCTTACACCAACGCCAGTCGCCTCCTCCCGCCAGTTGACTCGCTCCTGGAGACTGAAGTCCAGAACATTGTGGCCTTCCTTGAAGCTAGGCCCAACGTCCAGGAGTACGCCAACAACGGCGCAAGACGATGCCGTCACCCTCGCCGTCGGCCAGTGGCCCGACGACACACAGAGCACGGTAGAGGAGCCGCTTCCCACCGCAAGACGCCCCCGCCGCCGCGTAATCTAAATTTGCCATGAAAAATGTTTGGATTGCCATGCTTAAAATCTAAACACTTATCATTTCCATTTATTTTAGATCGATTGTTGTATGAATGTAAAGTCGGAGTCAGACTGAATGAAATCTATGGTTTGATCGATTGAATGTTCTGCTAGAGCCGTATCAAATTAAATATAAAACGTCATCAAGCCACATGTATTCCTTCTCATCCAACGACCTAGACTACTTCAATGTCAAGCGCTCAACATGTTTAGCGTGCAGTTAATTTCATGCCAAAAATAGTGCTAATCACATAATAACACGCAAATAATATCCTACTTAATATCTGCATGCACTTAATATACTTCCAAATTAACATGCATTGCATGTACACATTGACTAGTACTACTAGTACGTGAAACTGGTGCCGTAACTTGTGAACATGTCGAGATATGGTCAACGACAATGTCGCCCACGAGTTCTTCGTGTTTGCCCGTGCGTCTAAACGCAGAAGGGGGGAGAGAGAGAGCACACACGGAACCCACCAGTAAGTGAAGGCGAATAGTACGTGCTAACGAGCTGGTCCCACTAATGTACTAAAAATTATATTACATGCTATCCATTAAATAGGCTGTGGTAATATAAAAACATTATATGAACAAAGGGGGGTACAACAAACATTGCTGTTCTATGTATGTTGCCTATTGACGTGCGGCTTGAAGGCCCTGGTCGCATGTTCGATTCTCGTCCTTTATTTTTTAATTTGTATACGGGTCCAAATTTGATTCATGACAGGGGGCCCCTCGGTGTGTAGTTTGTGGCACTTTAATTTGCGGGTCGAAATTTGTTCCATTCCAAGTGGACTATCGGTGTGTAGTTTTGTATGGTGCGACGTTGAAGGCGAGAAAGGACGTGCGAGAGAGCGATGACCGAGCCAGAGGGAATCAATTGGGGGAGGTGCGGGGGTTGCAATGGTGTTTGGAGTAGTTGTGGGCCGAATGCTACGAAAATATAATCTACCACCGGAATAAATGCCTACACAAATTAATCCAAGGTTGGAGTCCCCCTCGCAATGTAAATAGGTTCGTCTTTGCGAGGGATGGAGAGGTAGTTTCAATGTGTGGAAGATACGGCGTGAGAAAGCGAGGTCAATCGAGAGACATATAGATAGAGAGACAAAGTGAGTGTGGTCCGACATTCATTGAAAAGATATATATATGCTCTGGAGAGATATTGTTCGATTGAGCTTTTGGGAAGGGTGAGGGTTGTAAGATAGATCTTGAGAGATGATCTAGTCATAGACATGTAGATATATTTTGTGCGTCGGAGGAAGCAAGGTCAATTGATTACATATATAAATGGAGAGAGATTGAGCGAGTGTGGGTCGTCGTGCGATCGAAAGAGTGATACGGGTTGGAGAGAGTGACCTAGATAGACAATGTGCGTGAGAGAGTATACAATATGAATATGTTGATTTGGGCTCAAACATGGAGATATATCATTTGTGTCCGAGAAAGAGCGAGGTCAATCGAGACATACAAATGGAGGCAGACAGAGAGAGGGAGGGAGAGAGAGATTGAGCGAGCGTGGACCGCCATGAGGTCAAAAGAGTGGGGGCGGCTTGGATGGACTGACCTAGATAGACAATCTGCGTGATAGAGTATAAAGTGTGTCGATCGAGGCCCAAACAGGGAGATATATCATTTGTGTGTGAAAGAAAACGAGGTTAATCGAGACTCAGATAAAGAGAGCGAGATTGAGCGAGTGTGGCCCGCCGTGCGGAAGAAAGAGTGAGACGGTCTTGAGGGAGTGACCTAGATAGACAACGTGCGTGCGTGCGCATGAGAGGTTGGGGGCTAGATAGGCAATGCATGTATCTTGTGAGAGAGGGTGGGAGGGAGAGAGAGCTCGGCATGGGGTGCAATGGCGGGTGTGTGAGGTAAATACATTTGGTAACAGAGTGGAAAAAGGGGGTTGTATAGTTGAGAGAGTTAGAGATCGAAACATGGAGAGAAATAATGAACGTGTGTCGGAAACCGATAGCTTCCTAAGGTGGTTAGGAGAGGAAGATTGATCGATACAGGAAGTATGTAGCATGTGTGTTGAGGGGGGGGGGGGGGCTAAAACAACATTTGAATGTAGATATTACTAGACTTAATATCGATGTTTCAATTCGGTGTACATTGTAAGATTTGAACTAAGGACCATGCATATGGGTAATTAATTCGAATTCGTGCCATACTAGGTTTGGAAAAGTTGACATTGATTCGATTGTTGTGCTATTTTTGTAGGTCATATGTTTGAATCCATCCAAAAGTTTTCTCACTACCATGGTGTTCATCATATACATATGAATTTGTATTTAAAAAGTAGCATGGATACAGTGAAATGCGAAATCCACGTTAGAATTGGAGATCCTTATGTGACACACACTCTAATTCAAATAACTAATTATGTGACACACACTTTAATCCACGTTAGCGTGGATACCATGGATACATTTTCGTTTTTTTCAAATAACTCCTCATTAATTAATATATAGTATCTCGTTTCGAATGACTAATTATTTGCAAGGAAAACACGGGCATGGTAATACATACCGATTCGTTTGCAAATGAAAGAAGATTCATCTGCATTCTCAACTCTCCTCTCAAATGTAGGCGCACCAGGCAGACCAGGGTTGTAACGCCCTGGACACACCCGCCGGTGGTCGTTACTCCTGGCGAGATCTAGACTGGCCCCACAGATCAATACTAGTCTTTTCTGTGCACTTTGTCCTCACTCATGCGCACCCGGGAGCAACTTCCCGGTCGGTCACCCATCCTGACACTACTCCAAGCTGAGCACGCTTAACTTTGGAGTTCTGTCCGAATGAGCTACCGGAAAAGAAGGAATTCCTTATTGATATGAGTAGTCTATCATCCCTAATAACCCAGGCCATCACATACACCCCCACTCAAAGGAACCGACGTCCTCGTCGGGCCACAGGAACGTTCCCTCTTGGCACATACGTCTGTGCATCCAGTCCGGTGCATGGCGGGGTGCCACGACGGGTCACAAACGTCATGAACAACATGACCGCGCACCTGTCCGCAAACATCCATGTAAACGCGAGGGTCGGCTCTGATTACCAACTTGTAACGCCCCGGACACACCCGCCGGTGGTCGTTACTCCTGGCGGGATCTAGACTAGCCCCACAGATCAATACTAGTCTTTTCTGCGCACTTTGTCCTCACTCATGCGCACCCGGGAACAACTTCCCGGTCGGTCACCCATCCTGACACTACTCCAAGCTGAGAACGCTTAACTTTGGAGTTCTGTCCGAATGAGCTACCGGAAAAGAAGGAATTCCTTATTGATATGAGTAGTCTATCATCCCTAATAACCCAGGCCATCACATACACCCCCACTCAGAGGAACCGACGTCCTCGCCGGGCCACATGAACGTTCCCTCTTGGCACATACGTCTGTGCGTCCAGTCCGGTACATGTGCCATGCCGGGTGCCACGACGGGTCACAAACGTCATGAACAACATGACCGCGCACCTGTCCGCAAACATCCGTGTAAACGCGAGGGTCGGCTCTGATTACCAACTTGTAACGCCCCAGACACACCCGCCGGTGGTCGTTACTCCTGGCGGGATCTAGACTGGCCCCACAGATCAATACTAGTCTTTTCTGCGCACTTTGTCCTCACTCATGCGCACCCAAGAACAACTTAACGGGCGGTCACCCATCCTGACACTACTCCAAACTGAGCACACTTAACTTTGGAGTTCTGTCCGAATGGGCTACCGGAAAAGAAGGAATTCCTTATTGATATGAGTAGTCTATCATCCCTAATAAGCCAGGCCATCACAAGGGTCGTGTCATGGTGGTCGCGTGTGTCGTACGGACGCTTAGCACCCAGCCACCCACCCCACTCCCTCCCCCCCAAAAAAGGACGACGACAAAATAAGTTCATGCTTCCACGTTTTGGATTGAAATATCTGGCGGCCCCAATTCCAGCCCTACAAAATCTCCCTTCTCCACCGTCCCCTTCCGTGCCCAGATTGCTCAAATCCCCAATTCTCCGCCAACCCAAGCAAAGTTTGAATCACCCCTCGTCTCGTCTCTTTCCCCACCTCTATGCCAGATGACCAAGACGACGGTCGCGCTTCACCACTGCACCAGAGCTACCTCATCTATGCCCTCGTCCACCGCACCAGGTGGTCCACCAACAACATCGGCCGCCGCATCCGACGTGCCTCACAGACACCGACTTCCACCGCATCAGGTGCGCTTCACCGACGCCGTCTCCCACCTCACCAGGGCTACTTCATCGAGCACATTGTCGCACCTCCGCCCCCGAGGCCATTGGGGCTTCACCAATGGTCTCGTCCATCGCATCGTAGCGCTCCGCTGCCACACAAGATCTGCATCCGTGCGCAGCCAGCCAAAGCCAGCGCATCACCCTCAACGACTCTAAAGTGACCCGCACTCTAGCTAGGCGAGCATGCCCAAATGCCGGCCTGAACTAGGTATCCACACATCACTCCCTTGTGCACTGTTCCGACGATGTTTGGATATCCTTTCGCAGCTCTCTTAGCTTACACGCCTATGCAACTCTGACTTTAACTCTTATTTCTTCTGGAGATATCATCTGAAACAAGCAAAACCATTTTTTAGCGAAGCATGACGACGCTACGGGATCTGGTACACATCCCGCACACCCGTATAACCTTGTAAGTATCTATCCTCTGGTACAACAGCAAGGTCGATTCCTCTTATTTGATCAACCATTCGCCGTGTCAAAAATGCAGAGGGGGATGCAAGGAGCACAAGGCCTGCACATCCAAGCAAGCGGTAACATGGACTTGTACATGGAACATCCCAAGCGCAAGCAGAGCTGCAGTGAGCCTGTACAACGAGCTAGCGTAAGTCCCTGCATTTCATTTAATTCATACTGGCATGTGTGTATGATTTGTGTGTAGTGGCGGATCCACGAATTCAAGTTACCAAGGGAGAACATTTAACTTAAAAAATACAAAGGCACTTGCACTCCGGAAATCAACATAACTTGAGAAATGTGAAGCTACATGCACTTTGAAAACTAGCTAATGATCCAAAGTAGTTCAGATTATAAAACACTAAATGATGCAAGCACCAAAAAACACAAAATGCAAAATGGTGTACAAGGACTACTAACATGGTCTGTACCTACTTGAATTGTTCGTTCTCTGGCTGAAAATATCGAAGTGTAATTGCACCTATAACTAGTGCGCAAACTGCATATCAGTATATCTATCCCACACAAGTATGCCAATAGTTTTAAACAACAGATTAGAAAAGTATTTATGCTACACTGTCATGATACGGGGACTTTCTGGTAGATGGCCTCGACGTTTCCTCAAGCCATGAAAATGTACTATAATTTGCTTGGCATTAATGCCTGCAAATCTCTATGTCTCTCTCAACATAGAAGATCATCATTAGACACTAAATCCTTCAATGAGAGCTTGCAAAATGCTTGCATTAGATCCCTTATTAGACACTATATGTTCATCACCAGGAGCATGTAAAATGTTTGCATCAAATCCTTCATTAGCAGTCTGTTCATTAGACACTTCAGGCTCAAGAACCACATGAGCTTGTATGTTTGCACTGAAAACTTGATTAGATACATCAGATTCAGTCAGTTCAGTATTGATTGGGGGAGTTATAAAATAAGCAGAAATTGGTTTCATTTTCTCATAAATTCCCTACATACAAGCAGTTTTACAACACCGTCAGCTTTAGCTATTGGCCAGAAATTGAACAGTTGAATTAGATATAATCAGGGATGTGATGTACCTGCTCGTTGCGCATGCTACTCTTGCAAGCTGCGACTATCCGTTTGCGCAGGCTCAATGCCATGCCCGTGCTGCCGCCGCTGCCTCCCACGCAGGCTACACCCAGGGTTGGATCTTCATCTTCTTGTCCTTCCATTCGATTGAAGCCCGGTGACCGCCCTCCAATGAGGGCACGAGGAAGTGCTGTGTTGGTCTGTCCAGCGGCGGCTAGGTTAGGAGCGAACCAAACTGGAGGCTGGAGCGAACGAATTGAGATTTTTCATGCAGTCAATCGATATGGGAGGCGCTTGTTTGGGCCACGAGCCAGCTATAGGGCCTGCCTTGCACTTACGTTATTGTCCCATCCAAATTGAAACATTTTTCTTCATTTTTTACATTGCTTGCTTATGCGTTGGGCCTAACAAAACTAGCATGGGCCAACCTGGACGACTCAAACTAGGTGCACACTTTCCAGCCACCCGAGACGGCTGCCCATACCAGCCCCTATGGTGGCGTCGCCCCTTTTTGTGTGTATGATTGGGATAGTGAAAAATATTCCAGTGGCGCTTTTGATTTACCCACAAAATGGTTGAATTGCTTGTTTCTATGAACTGAGTTCGCCAATAATGTGAAGGATGCCAGTCTTTTCATCCTATTGTAGATTGCTTAGATCTCGATATGTCAAATGTAATCACATGAAATATACAGTAAAAGTCAGTGTGATGTGTGTGGCTACAACTAGTCTGACTACACGTCCTCATATAACATATCAAGGATGCACCATCTTACGGGATTAACCATTTGACTTACCAATGCAGTGTGGGAAGAAAGAAGTATTGGGACTGTGTATCCAAGCAATTAATGCCATGGACTCCTTCGTAGAACCTTGTAAGCGAAAAAGAAGTTGCAGTGTGCCTATACAAAGAGCTAGCGTAAGTTCAGTTATCTACTTCTTGGAATTTTAGTTAGCCACTTATTGCAAAATTGTTCAATTACGTTGCTTGGCTTAATTTAGTTTGCTACTGATTACATAATGCCATAGCCTGTTAATCCTATTATAGACTGCGTCTATCTATGTGTTCGATACTTACTGTTAAGAGTTACCTGTTTGCCTGAACTTAAATAGCTACTTAAGCACGTAGATAGTTGGTCATATGTACTTCTAGTGTGCAGCAGAATTCACGTGTAATTTACGTTCTGATACCCTGTTTGTTTAAATGGTTTGCTGTTATCACATGTAGCACTAGTAATGTTTGCATGTTCATAGATAGACAACTGTCAGGTTTATATGAGGGACACCATCTTTTTAACTTATATATGTGTCGGAATCATTTTGCTTACATCAATTTTTTTACAGATGTCGGTGTTGCTGGTAAACGGTACCGACTTGTTACTTTAATACGTTGCCAAGAACTTGTTAGTTTTACTAGTTCATGTGTAATTAAATACGTTGCCAAAACTGGTTAGTTTTACTAGTTTGATGTTAGTTTCTTATGGCTCTTGCAAAACTTTACTTATTGATTGCTAACATTTAAGTTTGCAGGATCCAACTGAAACTCCGTTGGCACAACAGGTATGTTTTCAGAAACTTCCTTGTTTACCTGGTTCGCTGATGTAACTTGTTGCTGTAATCATCTTACCAACTTCAAGTTTTCAGGATCGAATTGGAAGTCCAATTGCACAGGAGTTACATTTTCAAAAATATATTTGTGTAACAGGTTTGCTGCTGTAACTTGTTGCTCTAATCAAGTTACTGACTACTCAACTTTTCAGGATCCAAGAGAAACTCCAATGCCACAACAGGTTCCTTTTGCAAAACGTGTTTGTTTAACTGCTTTGCTGCTGCAACCGGTTGCTCTAATCACGTTACTGGCTACTCAACTTTTCAGGATCCAAGAGAAACTCCAATGCCACAATAGGTACCTTTTGTAAAACTTGTTTGTTTAACTGCTTTGCTGCTGCAGCAATCGGTTACAATGATGTTAATAACTACTTTTCAGCATCCAAGTGAAACTCTTTAATTCCTTGTTTGTTTAACTGGTTTGCTGTTATAACTCCTAGTTGAGATGTTTTGCTAACTTTAACTTTTCGGAATCCAATCGGAACTTTAATGGCAAAATAGGTTAGCCCAAGATCAAAGAGCGAGGTCCCCATGGACGTTGTATCATCCCACAACAGTGGCATCGGCCCAATCGTGCATCATGAATTGCCAACTGTTGATGCTCTAGAGGCTAAACTAGTGGTAGAAAGAGATTCTGCTTCCGCACTTAGAGATGAAGTTGACATGTTGAGGAAGCAAACAACACAATCACAAGCAGTACCCAAGACAACCATTAAATATTTGGTGGATTTCAAAATGAAGCAAGCTAAGACTGACCGCATTGTTAAGGTCCCGAAGGAAAAAAGGAAATTAAATTCCCACTTGGTAAATCATAGGTGAAATGTTCTTTCCATCGTTGAATATCCTTTGTGTTGTTTGTTCATGTAATCAATCAAACCATTTGTTTTAGAGATCATGTAATAATTGTTTTTTGGTTTTTGGTTTATAATTTTATTTGAGCACAAGTCTGTATTAATTGATAAGACTCGAAGACATTTCATTTTGATTGTTGTGCTAGACCTACAAATATGCCAATTGGGCTGAATGTGCATTCAACAATAATAGTAGTATAGATGGACCATAAGTGGCACGCATCGGAAAGGGCCAAGATGCTGTAGTAGCTTCGCTAAAAAAAGGATGTTGTTCTAGCAAAAAAAAGTACAGCGGCCTGGCTTATGTATCTTAGTTGATATTATTGATCCATATACTCTATAAGTGTTTATATGTCTGTTAGTTATGTACATTCTTGGTTGGTTGACTCGGTATTTGAATCTTGATACATCGCTTGTGTACATATCTAAATGGGAGTACACATTATGCCGCGTGTGACATTTGAGTTGGACATAAAGTGTTCCAAATATTCGAATTCACCTTAAACTAGATTCTAGCTTCCGAATTTGAGCATCGGCATTTGTAAATCATATTCATATATGACAATGGAATACATCTTTGTCGTGCTTTTGAAGATATATAAAAACACATAGAATGATTTATAAAGATTCTTATAGGAATACAAAATGGATTCAAATTTAGTTGCCAAGGTAAACGTGGATGCTTGTTGTCCCAAAATTCGAAAGAAGCAGCAAAATGTCCAATCCCACATCGGCTGCCCGTAGCCAAGTGTTTGGGAGATGAAAATTACTGTCTACCCATTACACGGACAATACATTGGCCCGATTTCCACTACTTTCAATAGGGGTAGGTTAGTAACTTCAATTAGACGTGACACGACTGGCTCTGAGCCCATTCCGACATGTTCGGCGCCAAACATGGGCGGCAAAACACATTTGATTCAAGCTCGTCCGAAAGACCTCTGTTTCTCCCTCCATTTCCCCATTCATACACGATGGGCGGCAAAAGAAACTCGACTCGGTCGAAATCGATGTAGGCAAATATTTTCAATAGGGGCAGGTTTGTAACTTCACCCAGATGTGACACAACCGCCCTACCTATCAGCCCCGTTCATACACCATGGGCGCCAACCATGGGCGCCAAAACACCCTCTCCTCGCCTAAAATCACTCTGGGCAAATATTGGCGAGATGTGAGATTACCATCCTATCCCCAACCGACGAGACGTCGAAATTTTATACGGGGGCTAAGTTCGTAACTTTCCCATATTTCAGACAGGCGTGTCCCAAAAACATGGTTCCCCGTACCTCTCCCTCCATTTTCCCATTCATACACCGTTCGTGCTAGAACACCATCCCCACACCAGCCACCTCCGTCCGCCACCACATCCATCATCGCCGTCCTCCACCATGACGGAGCGCCTACCAAGACCGCGTCGTCCACTGCTAGAGATGGATCTTTCTCATCCACGGCGACGGACCAAGAGCCTTGCATCGCGTCCTCTCGCTTCATTAGCGCCATCATCCTCTTTGTCGGGGCCGCTCACACGACCTTCTCTTCCACTGCAACGGGACTTATCCCCTGATGCACCCGTCTACCGTCGCAGATCTGCTTCAACGCTGTCGGTGTCAAAACCGGCGGATCTCGGGTAGGGGGTCCTAAAATGTGCATCTAAGGCGGATGGTAACAGGAGGCAGGGGACACGATGTTTACCCAGGTTCAGGCCCTCTTGATGGAGGTAATACCCTACGTCCTGCTTGATTGTTCTTGATGATATGAGTATTACAAGAATTGATCTACCACGAGATCGTAGAGGCTAAACCCTAGAAGATAGCCTATGGTATGATTGTATGTTGTCCTACGGACTAAACCCTCCGGTTTATATAGACACCGGAGGGGGCTAGGGTTACACAAAGTCGGTTACAAGGGAGGAGATCTACATATCCGTATTGCCAAGCTTGCCTTCCACGCCAAGGAAAGTCCCATCCGGACACGGGACGAAGTCTTCAATCTTGTATCTTCATAGTCCAACAGTTCGGCCAAAGAATATAGTCCGGCTGTCCGGAGACCCCCTAATCCAGGACTCCCTCAGTAGCCCCTGAACCAGGCTTCAATGACAATGAGTCCGGCGCGCAGTTTTGTCTTCGGCATTGCAAGGCGGGTTCCTCCTCCGAATACTCCATAGAAGATTTTGAACACAAGGATAGTGTCCGGCTCTGCAAAACAAGTTCCACATACCACCGTAGAGAGAATAATATTTCCACAGATCTAATCTGCTGACACATTTGACAGCATGACATCACGCCACGGCCCGGTCATTATTCGAACCGTTTTTCTCAACCAGCTACTACACACATCGCGAGGTGGTTTCCTTGGCACGTCTTGTCAAAGCAGAGATCGTGTCCCCTTATCACAGGATTCTCATCAATACGGATGCGGGTAACCCAACCGCGCCATCAATTACGGCGCTTGGGGAATAAGAGGTTTTACCAGGCGAGTGGGGAGGCGCATCGCCTCTTCCGCCCTTATAAAGGGATTAGGATTCACTCTTTTCACCCACGCCTTCTTCCTGATTCATTCCATTCTGCTCAGGCTCCAGCGCCCAAGCGTTCACCTTCTGTACCCACAAAAGGTCTTCCAAAGATGTCCGGATCCGGAGCAGGAGGCAAATGGATGGCCTCTACCGTCTGAGAGAAGGATATCAAAAAGCTTCGGGAGGCCGGGTATCTGGTCAAGAAAATCAGCCACCGTCTCCCGATGGCGGGACATATCGTCCCTACTCTAGAACCCCACGAGAGGGTTGTATTCCTCCCTCACTTTATCCGCGGGCTAGGGTTTCCCCTCCACCCATTCGTCCATAGAATCATGTATTATTATGGGATCAATATTCACGATCTGTCCCCTAACTCCTTCCTCAACATATCGACATTCATTGTCATGTGCGAGGCTTTTCTCCGTATTCCGCCGCACTTCGGTTTATGGCTGAAGATTTTTAGTGTGAAGCCCAAGGTGGTGGGCGGCGAGCACGCCGAGTGCGGGGGCGCTATGTTGAGCAAGATTCCCAACGTTGTATGGCCAACGGGAACCTTTAATGATTCTGTCAAGGAGTGGCAACAACAGTGGTTTTACATCACTAAGCCGTGCGGCAAGGAATGGGCCGCCTCTCCCGAGTTTCGATCCGGCGCCCCTCTGCGGCTTACATCCTTGGTCAAGAAAGGCCTGGACTGGTCCTTGTCCGACGAACTGTCGGTGCTTTAGACGCATGTTAAAGATATGGGAGATAAGAACATTGAACTTGTCAACGTAGTCCAGGTGATGTTAGTCCGCCGGATACTGCCTTGTCAACACCGGACTTGCAATCTATGGGATTTCGATCCGGCCAGGCACCAAACTTTGCGAAGGTTCTTCGGCTCCTCGCACGAGGACATTTGGAAGGTGCTTTTCAAGTCCAACAAATCATGGCCGAACTCCGCCGAAGACCGCGGGTACCAACTGTCCCGCCCTGCAAGTTCAGTGAGTTTATCAAACTTTTCTATCCGCATGACCCAAAGGAAGCGCTTAACGCATGTTTATTCAACTCCCCCAGAGCTGGACGAAGAAGGCGGAGCGGATCCATTGTCCGGCCCCGTTGCCCGAAGACCCGGCCATCCCACTTCTGATGAAGATGCTGGTCTCGGCACCCTACAAGGTGCCGAAGAAGACGGCGGAAAAGGAGGCCGAAAAGACCCGAGGCGGCCTTCGTCGTCGCGGCACTTCGAACACAATACCCGAAGGCTCTGATGCCCGTTCCGCCTCCGAAGAGGATAAAAAGGAGGATGAAGATGAATCCCCTATAGGGGGAAAGAGGAAGAGGATGGGCTCCGCACCCTTGGAGGCCGAACTGCCCAAAAGGGGAAGGGCTTCTCTTCCAGAGGAGTCCACTGACGCCGCCGACAGCGGCCTGGCATGGGATCCCAGGGCCCAGCCCCTGGTCAACTCGTAAGTATATAAAATCCGAGTACGTTTAAGCGTCCAGACTCATTGTGGCTTAGTATTTTAACCTTAAGCCATATTTTTTGGTAGTCCGGTGAGGTACCATACCAAACAATCCTCATCAGAGGACCTGCTGAGCTCGAATGCTATGGAGAGTGGGACGCCCCAAAAGGCCTCTTCCTCCAAACAGGTGCATAACACTGAGGCTTCGTCCCAGAAGGACCCCGGCCAAGGAGGAAAGGAAGAAACCATGAAGGCGGCGCCTGGAGGTCAAACCACAGGGGCCGGACACGTGGGGGAAAAGATTCCCATAGGGTCTGACGGCGGGGGTGACCCTGAGTTTGGCTCCTCACCGGATGCGATTCCAGAGGTTTATATGGCTCCAGAATCAGGAAGGCAGCCTCCTTCGGCTGGAGGGTGCGTGCCTGTTCCGTCGGCGACCTCTGTCCATCCAGAGGTGTCGGATGCTTTGTTGGTGGCGTTACGAGACGCCTCCATTGTTGACGAACACCATGCCCTTATGGGTGCGGTGATTGAGAAGATTCAGTTAACCGAGAGTGGACTGAATGAAGCCTGTATCAGCCTTATAAGAGGCTTTGAGGTATGTTTTATAAGTTACCGAAGAGTGTCATAGTATAGATAGTAGCCCCTGATACCCTGTTCCGTGACAGAAGGAACCGGACAGGGGATCGCATTGATGATCACAGGAAGACTCATTGAGTGATATTGATTTCTCTTCTGTTCCAAGCAGATACCTGTAGCGGCTGTTTCCTCTCATACTGCGGAGATCTCCGGACTGAATCAAAGTCTGGAGCGGGCCATAGAAGAAATTGGCCAATTAAAAATGCAGTTGAGGGATAAACAAGGTATGCACAAGCGTTGCGCGCATTTATTGTGAAATAAATGTTCAGTATGAAATAAGCCGCATAATTTGTGCTAGGGGTTATGACCGAAGTCGAGGCCCTCAAAAGGGCCGTTGCCGAGGCCGAGAAAAAGGCGGCCACGGAGCGGACTCTTCGTGAGAAACACGAAGCTAGAGTTATTAAAGCTGAGCAGGAGCTGCAAGAGGCCGTAAGTAAATGCGAGGCCCTGGAGCAGAGTTTAACGGAGAAAGAGTCTGAACTCAGTAAGGCGCATCAAGCCACGAGCGACGCCTAGGGGGAAACCCAAAGCGCCCTGCAGGGGATCCAAGAGGCGAGAAAGATCACGACGGGTAAGGCTTTTCCTAAAGCAAGTATTTGAAGGGAAAACTATGTTTCTGATTGTAAATCCGGACTTCTCAGGTGTATTTGCCGAGCTACCTCACAGTATATCAGATGCCGCTCACTTCTACCGAGCCGAAGGAAGGAACACCGCCGATAAGCTCTTTTGGTCACAGTATTTGGCACCGAATTATCCGGTGCCTTTTGCCGATCAACTGAAACAGCTGATCGAACTGCATAAGGCGGCGGAACTAGCCATGAAAGATATGGTTATCCGGCTATGGCCTGCCGAGCCGATTCCAAGAAGCTACTTTGGGCTTGTGAGGCAGCTTGTAAGCACTTGCCCTCGACTTGACGCCATCAAGCGGTCAGTCTGTATAGAAGGAGCGCGAATGGCCTTCGCCCTCGCAAAGGTGCACTGGGGGAAGATGGATGCCGAAAAGCTAGTGACCGAGGGACCGCCTGAGGGGAAGGAGCACCGCAAGCCCGAATTGTATTATAAGAGTGTCCTGAAAGGATCCTACCTTGCAGCGGAGCTATGTACCAAGGACATTATATTTCCATGAATGCCGATCATGTTGTCCGTTGTAATGTTTGAACAAGGTCGTTGGTATGTCGCCTGTTATATAAAAGTTTACCCTCCTGTGTGGCCGTTTGTATGTTAAGGCTGAGAGGTGGCCTGTCGTCGGCTTCTGCCCCCACGTAAGGAGTACGGGGGTGTTCGGGATAAACCTGAGCACTCTTTATCCCAGTTTTGGGTCCTCCGAAGGAGGTGCTCAGCACAATGAACCAGTCAATCAGACTATAGGGCTTTATCACTCTCACTTAGCCATAGGAGCTTTAGTATGGTCGGCGCAGCCCCTTGTGTTCGGAAGACCGTACTAGGGGCTCTATAAGCGCCTGATCGGAGAAAAAGCCGATCCATCGCACGCTGCATTGGTTATGGCATTATGCGGGAGAAATCCTTAAAGATTTTGTGACCGCTCGAACAGCTGACCAGCTCTCCCCGTATCATGATAGTCAGTTTTCGGCTTTCTCTACTGAGGTGCTCATCCGGAAGAACCGGGACACAATCGCAGTAGTTCTCCCAGTGCTACCTTAGCCGATATAGCGGAACATAAGGTACCAAAACATGGGAGCCGGGCAAACCCAACTATTGACCCAAGACATGATTCAGAGCTGATGCATATAATGCTATAAGTTCGGGGTGCCGAACTTCCATGAAGGTGTTCAGACTTTTATTGCCCTGTTATGGGGAAAACGAAGCCCCTGGCATATTTAAGGCATATCGCTGTGTACGGATGCCATTTAACGAAATGATTTCGATAAGAAATAATCAATAGGTAAACGTCATATAAATCCACATGTTGTATTTGAATAATACGTCTATGCGTATGGGTACAAGTAATGTGATAAAAAAGGAGTTGTGATAGCAGAACCTGCTATGACCAGGGGAAGAGGTTGAGTGCGGATTTGTATTGTAGCCGGACGTTCGCTGCAGGGAATGTCTAAGGATCCCCTGACACGTTCGAGCTGCCTCTGTGGAGTCCGTCCTGGTCGGTGCAAAGGTGAACCTGCGAACGAAATATAAGAAATGTTTGCGTGCCGGAGGGCGGTTGAACAGTTGAGTTCGGCCTGTCATGGCCTTCGCTGGAGTGTTTAGTTGAGCTCTAGACGAGCCGGGGTATCCTTCTGCGAAGTAGTTCGGAGCCCTTGATGGTGTCCGGGAGCCTGTGCGTTGACTCGAGGTTCGGCTGCAAGGTGTTGCTCGTTGTTCCTGCTGCTAAGGCAGTGATGTATTTGTAGGTGCTGAAGGAAGGTTCAGACTTGCCATGAACCGTGATGACGCCGCGTGGACCGGGCATTTTGAGCTTATAGTAGGCATAATGTGGCACTGCGTTGAATCGAGCGAACGCGGTTCGCCCGAGCAGTGCTTGATAGTCACTGCAGAAAGGGGTGATTTCGAAGATTAACTCTTCGATACAGTAATTTTCTGGTGATCCGAAGATTACCTCAAGGGAAATGGAGCCTGTACAGCTAACCTCCATGCCTGGTATGATGCCTCTAAAAGTGGCTTTAGTGGGCTTGATCGCTGAATGGTCGATGCCTGTCTTGCACACTGTATCCTGGTAAAGCAGATTTAAACTGCTACCTCCGTCCATAAGGACTCGAGTGAGGTGGAACCTGTCTACTATTGGGTCGAGGATTAGTGCGGCTAGATTGCCCCGATTGGCGTTAACCGGACGATCCGTGTGGTTGAAGGTGACCGGCCCTAGCTTATATTATGGGACGACGAGTTCCGTTGAGCCGCCGTCCCTAAGGGTGCATATCTGGTCCAAGTGGGCAATTTGGGTGGTATTTACCACATTCACCGATTGAATATGGGGGGGGATTTCTTTTGCCCTCCTGTGTTCGGCAATCCGGGCTCTTCGTCGCTATCGTCGCTTTGAGACCCCTCTTCGTTTTTGGCGCCTGCCTTGCCGGCTTGTTTGAAGACCCAGCATTCTATGTTGGTATGGGTGGCTGGCGTTTCTGGGGTGCCATGAATTTGGCATTGGCGAGCGAGTATGCGGTCCAGACTGGATGGACCTGGATTTGTATTTTTGGGCGGCCCTTTCCGCTGACCGGACTTTGAGACCCTGAACCCGACATTAACTGCCGTATTTTTGGCGTTTTCACCATATTTGCGGTGCTTGTGTTTGTTGCTTCGTGGTTTGCCGTTGCTATCCCTGGCTTATGACATGCCAGGTTTGCTTGTTGTATTGGTACTACGAGCCAACCTGCTATCTTCGCCCGCACAAAAGTGGGTCATAAGTGTCGTGAGGGCTGCCATGGATTTTGGCTTCTCTTGGCCGAGGTGCCGGACGAGCCATTCATCACGGATATTATGCTTAAATGCCGCTAAGGCCTCTGCATTCAGACAGTCAACAATTTGGTTCTTCTTGGTTAGGAACCGGGTCCGGAATTTCCTGGCCGATTCCCCTGGCTTCTGAGTTATATGACTTAAATCGTCAGCGTCCGGCGGTCGCATGTAAGTGCCCTAGAAATTGTCCAGGAATGCCTCTGCCAGGTTCTCCCAACTTCCTATGGAGTTTACCGGCAAGCTACTGAGCCAATGCCGAGCCGGCCCTTTGAGTTTGAGCGGGAGATACTTGATGGCATGTAGGTCATCCCCGCGGGACATATGAATGTGGAGGAAGAAGTCTTCTATCCATACCGCGGGGTCTGTAGTACCATCGCATGATTCGATGTTTACGGGTTTAAACCCTTCTGGGAATTCGTGATCCATTACTTCATCAGTGAAGCATAAGGGGTGTGCGGCGCCTCTGTGTCGGGCTATATCGCGACGCGGTTCATACGAGTCTTGTCTGCCGTGTCCGGCTCGACCGGATTTGCTTTTAGTGTATCCAGCGTGACGATCCTCGTCACGTATTGGTGCGCGCCCCCGTGATCCATAGATCGATCTTGCATGTTTTGCCTTGTTTTCCAATACGTATCGTAGGTCCCGTGTGTTGCCCCGGGCCTTGGTATTTTTGTTTGAGTGGCGGCGGGGTGCAGGCTGAACTTCAGGCCGAAATGCCTCTCTGGCTCGGCCACGAGGTGGCCGGTCATCCACATCGTACACTGGTGATGTAGGTTTCAATGCTTCCTTCTCAAAGTAGGGTAGCAACCTGCGCTTTGGGTAATTCTTGGAGGGGCACTCGAGTTCGTATTCCTCGGCCGCAAGGACTTCGGTCCATCTATCTGCTAGCAAGTCTTGATCAGCTTGAAGCTGTTGTTGCTTTTTCTTCAGGCTATTTGCTGTGGCCATAAGCCGGCGCTTGAAGCGCTCCTGCTCGATGGGATCCTCAGGCACGATAAATTCTTCGTCACCGAGGCTTACCTCGTCTTCGGAAGAGGCATGTAATTGTCCTCCTCCGATTCTCCATCTGCTGCCTGCTCTGGAGGGCTAGCTTGTTCACCTTCCCGCTCTACATCGTGCTGGAGGGGATTGTGGTTGTCTCCGGCACTATTCAAAGTGTTATTGTCTCTTGTGCCGGTATCACTACTTTTGCTGTGGCGGGACTTAGAGCGGCGCCGTTGACGTCGGCGCTTGGGTTGCTTCTTGGAGGGGTCGTCCTCTGCTGTCTCGTTGCCATTGCCTTCTTTGGGGGATGTCCACCATGTATATATCATATGATTAGGTGGCGGTCCAGCGCCCGGTGGGCGGTGGTTCCTGTTCGTCTCCCACATCGTCGTCCATACCGTCGATGTCTTCAGAGTCGAAGTCGAGCATGTCGGTTAAATTGTCGACAGTGCTACTAAGTGGGTGGTGGGTGGGAAGCGGATTTCTTCATCGTCCGCATCCCATTCTAGCCGGACATAGTTCGGCCAAGGTTCTCCTGACAAGGAGAGAGACCTTAATGAATTTAGCAAATTGCCGAAAGGCGAGTGCTGAAAGATATCCGCGGAGGTGAACTCCATGATCGGCGCCCAGTCGGATTCGATAGGCACGGATGCAGGCGGCTCGGAGTCTGTGGCCGGAGACGAATCCAGTGGTTCGGCGACACGGCTCTCGTAAGGGGTGAAGTCAGTATCCAGCTCCATCGCCACTGAGAGTGCGGCCTCTGTGGAGGGGTCTATCCCTCCGTCCTCGGATGGCGCAATTTGCTCCGGATTGAAGACCGGAGTAGTTGCAGATGCGATCTCCCGAACACTGTCCGACGGCAGAGTTACGTCATGCTCGTCATGATTGTGCGGTGCACCTGACATGGGCCCGAATCCGTCGAAGATCAAGTCTCCGCGGATGTCGGCAGTGTAGTTTAAGTTTCCGAACCTGACCTGATGGCCAGGGGCATAGCTCTCGATCCGCTCCAGATGGCCAAGCGAATTGGACCGCAGTGCGAAGCCGCCGAATACAAAGATCTGTCCGGGGAGGAAAAGCTCACCCTGGACCGCATCATTACCGATGATCGAAGGGGCCATCGAGCCTTATGGTGACGACACAGTGGAACTGTCAATGAAAGCACCAATGTCGGTGTCAAAACCGGCGGATCTCGGGTAGGGGGTCCCGAACTGTGCATCTAAGGCGGATGGTAACATGAGGCAGAGGACACGATGTTTACCCAGGTTCGGGCCCTCTTGATGGAGGTAATACCCTACGTCCTGCTTGATTGTTCTTGATGATATGAGTATTACAAGAGTTGATCTACCACGAGATCGTAGAGGCTAAACCCTAGAAGCTAGCCTATGGTATGATTGTATGTTGTCCTACGGACTAAACCCTTCGGTTTATATAGACACCGGAGGGGGCTAGGGTTACACAAAGTCGGTTACAAGGGAGGAGATCTACATATCCGTATTGCCAAGCTTGCCTTCCACGCCAAGGAAAGTCCCATCCGGACATGGGACGAAGTCTTCAATCTTGTATCTTCATAGTCCAACAGTCCGGCCAAAGGATATAGTCCGGCTGTTCGGAGACCCCCTAATCCAGGACTCCCTCAAACGCCACCAACAGCCATCGCACCCCCGATGCCTACACAGCACCACAAGAGAGGTGGTACTTCATATCTCCTCAACTTTTTGATCTCAACCAGAAAATAGATCGTAACTTGGTTACTCTACTTTCTTTTCAGCTCTTAGAATTTAGTTCTTAGTTTGAAGCAAACAATGGATGCTAAATATCATTTCGCTGATTTGTAGCTTTAAATCTGCCATGGCATAGTCATAATATGGTTTAATTGATCATGCTTAGGGTTTAATTGATCATGTTGGTTCCGTGGTGGTTTCTTTTATAGAAATCGGAGGGGAACCCCTCTTTTGCTCAAAAAAATGCTTAGGGTTTCCCCCTTTTATGATCACTATACGATCAGAATACGTGCTTCATGTCATAATAGCACTACTCCACCCATCAAGATAAACAAGCTTAGTTGTTCAAATACGAATCTAATATTATTAAAACAGAGTCGTTTAATTGGTCAGCTAAATGTTCCTAATTTAGTTTTGAAAATGCATGTTCGCCGCTCGGGTGTGTATCTCTACAGGGTGCCCACGGTGGGCTGGCCCACCCTGGGATTTTGGGTCGTCCCAGGCCCCGATTGCCCTCTGTTCTGTTGCGCGCTTCCGAACTCTACTCGCCCCTAGCCGCCTGCCTCGCCGGTGACTTGCCGTCCCCAGACGACATGACTCTAGGAGGAGACGCCGGACTAGCAGGAGGTCAGGAGCCGCTCGCCCTACAGCGTCACCACTGCCCGGGCGCGCCATCGTGCCTACCTTCCAAGTCCGTTCAGGGCTCAGGCGTGCAGCACCCACTAAGCCAACCCGATTTATCCTTAGATACGTCCTCAACACTCAGCACTTTAGCAGCCACTCCTCATCACCCATTTTCTAATTGATTCATTACTCATTAGGCAGGACTATCATTAGGGTTTGTTGTGTGCTGAGTGCTACCTACATTTAATGGTTCAGATGTATTTCAGTAATATTTAATACCTGTAAAGTTCACAGGGTTTAAAAATTCCGGCCCTAGGAACAGACACTAGTCATTTTGGATTGTTGGTCATAGTGACATTGACCCAGATTACTACTGCAGGCCTGGTTTGTTGACAATTTTACTTGTCTTCCTTACTCATTTGATATGATATCCAATTATTCACGTCGATTAGTTGCAAACTGTAAGTGCTAAGACAAACTTCTTGATCAACATTTTGGACGGTCTCTTACCGCAGTTACAATTCTGCATACTTGTCCTAGTGAGCTCACAAGTAAATGATTGATTCACTACATCTATGCTTGCCTTCTCATATTTGTTGTCAATATTCTTTTAGGGTGGACCATCCTGTTTCAAAATACTGGAACCGTAGACATGAGTGAATAGTATTTCTCTGTGTGATCTCTTCCATCATGTGTGGGCAACGAACACTGCATTGTATAGAAATAAAGTGTCATTTCCAACTTTTACATAGGCTACGATCTTTTACATGGAATACAATCTGCCTACTTGCTTTTGTCGCACTACCAACACTCCACCCTTGAAGCTAAACATTATGCCACTCATAACTCCTTGGTTTATTTGTTCAAATACGAATTTGATATGATTCTAATGTTCCTACTTCAGTTTTGAAATGTATGCCTGCCTTTTATAGAGACATAAGGGGTTTGTATTTATGTGTGTGTTCTGGTCAGCATGGTTGGGGGTGAACTTTGCATATGCAGGGGTTTATAGGGAGACACTCTTCGAGTTGAATCCGCCATGCATTCCATAGATAATCTGACTACTTTTATGTTTTCATGAATCTCAGATTCTGAACAACATCATAATGATTATGAGCTTGCGTGCATGAAAAGAATAAAACAGAACAATGCCATGGCTGTCAAACTTGGCATTAAGGGACTGGAATCAAGTCTGGATGCAATGCAATGCAAACTCTCTCCACCTATAGATTCATGCTCAGAATATGATCCTAACAGTGATTCTGAGCTAGAGGGAGACCTAAGTCAATGTAACTCCCTAGTGGAGGAGTCAGAGGCAGATGCCCTATCTTATTCACCCATCAAGGTGCTTGCTCTAACTTTCCACGATTATATTGGTCGAACATATCTTGCAACTGATGCTTTGCATTGCTTCTACTTTGTTGCACTGCCATTAGCTTAGTTTACACATCATGTATGTGAATACACCCTGCCTATCCATTTTCAGTACATATTCCATCTGTCATCATACCATATTTATCCATTCAAATGTTGTTCTTGTGTATCAGACATTCAAAAGGAAGAGGGCGATTGCTGATCACGGAGGAGCACAAGCAAAGTATCTGGACAAGGTAGTGACACCTGATAAATCAAATAGCCCATTAGGTGTAGTTGCAATATCACCTGACCCGCAAAACAGCCCAACTCTAGCCCTACTACACTGGTCATTTCTGATGCCCCAACTCAGAAGACCCCAACTGCAGCAAACAGTATGATGATGCCAGTTGACATAGCACCAGCTCTATGATGCAAAACCCCCATTCCAGCAAAGATTACACCAAATCCAGTTGCCAAATCCCTTTTCGAACCAGAGAGAGCCCCAATTGCAGCAAATAGGACCCATGTTCCATTTCTTCCCGGTTTAGAAGACAAAGCTTATATTGTCGTCAGGAACTTTGTCCACATCTTTCCTTCATGGAAAGATTATACCGCAAGCACAGAACAATTTCTAGTCTTCCTCCGCAACTTACGCGTAAGTAATATACTAATGTTATTCATGGTAATTACTGCATATGTTTCTGCTGACAGAAGACACATGATTTCATTCTTTTAAATAGGCGAGGACCAAACTGGATTGTCAAGATGAGCAAGGGTTGGTTGTGCTTTTCAAGCACTCGTTGATGAAGTATCGTTCCTACCCGAGGCAAGCGCACTTCGATGGCAAGCCTCTAAACGAAATTTCTGTCTTCGGTGCTACATTTATCCGACAGTTACTGGAATAATCTTGTTACACATTGGTCTCGTCTGCAGCGTAAGGTACTGTCTATGATATCACATCACAATTTGAACTACATTTCTGCATTTGCCTTAATGTCTCACTTGTACGAAAACTGTTAGCAGAAGAACATTCATTCTCAAGGGACCACAGAATCTTGCAACTATACTGCACACTGCATTGCTCTTGTGAGTACCTCTTGCCCTGTATGACCATACTTACTTCCATAGCTATTTGATTATGTAGCATCATTGCACATGTTAGCCTCGTTATCGTCCATTTGGTGGACATTATAAGATCCGTATGGACTCTTACATAAATTTAGAATCAACCCAATGCTTTTGAAGAGGTTTAGCTTGGCAGTCCTCTTGTAAGGACTGAACGTCGTCTATCACTGTACTTACATTAACAGCTACTCCCTCCATCCCATAATATAAGAATGTTTTGTACAGTACACCAGTGTTCAAAACACTCTTGTATTATGGGAAGAGGGATTGGTTCATCGTGTAACATTCTGCATCTTATCTCCCTCGCCCACCATTCACTAATAGATATCAGATCTATATTTAATCTTACCAAAAAGTTGAATACACAGACAATGCCAGTGCAGAAGTGTAGCCCATTAGTCTTGTCAGTACATTTTGTCCTGTAACGCTTGTACTTCCAAGGATTGGTAGTTGATTATGTAGCATGAATCTACATCTTATCTTCATTATCCTCTATCACTTCCAGTATTATCATATCTATAATTACTCTCTACAAAATGTAGAGTACATGCAATGCTTATGAAGAAGATTCTATGCTAAAATTCTTGAGTTATCCTTCCCTTGACATGGAGAAGGGCATTATAAAGCCGGTGTTAACTGTTAATGTAAGTCAGTCCTTCTAAAGCCTTTATCCTCAACTGCTTTTTAATTTGCTCATACTCCCTATCGTTTAATGCCATTTAGTTTGCTATTTCTATCAAAATGCCTGTTCGCAAGAACCGTAAGTTCCAAGTTTTACTTGTAAAACCAAATTCCTTATTCATACCATGCACATTACTCAATACTCCCTATATGTATGCTTGTTTTTGTGGATCTATAATCCAGTGTGTGGTGAAGCAGCCCACGTTTGCACCTTGTCATCTCCTGTTTTATCTTACTGATGTGGCTGATGATATGAACAACATGCCATGCACATTATCCAAAATAGATACAATGATTTTCTTTGCCCTTCGTCTATGCTTGTTATGTTGACATGGTAATCCAGTAGTGTGGTGAAGCTCCCCGCATTATGAACAATTCCAGATTATGCTATTGATATTTTGAACTTACTCTTTATTTTCTAATTTGAAATTCGATGGAATTGACAGCACAGTTATCATCTTTGTTTATACACATGGATAACCTGTCATCTCTCTGCTTGTTTCAGGGTGATATGCCTAATGGCATGCACAAGTCTGCTGCAGGCTGTGAGACAAACCCAGCATATATTGCAGCAAAGAAGGAAAAACATCTTGAAGATAGCGAGACAACCCCAAAGTCTTGTCTTGATGCAGTGTTCAAGTTACTTGAGACTAACAGTAAGACAAGCTCACAAAATTCATTGTCTGAATCAGTTCGACTTCTTCAATCCCAAGTTCTAGCAGAAAGGCATTCTGCAACTTAACTTTGACTTGAAGTCCTATCTCTAAGAAAGATTGCAGAGAACACCAATGAGAACCTCATTGCTAAATAGCTACACCCGGAAACTATGACCGACATGCTAGGCCGGTCTCACAGCCTTGCTTAGTAGCTTGCGCAGCAGTTCCCGTGCAAGGCCAACCTTTCTTGAATTGTCTTGGAAGTGGTCTTGGTTCATTATTATTTTGTTACGCTGCAATGGTGCCCAGTTTTTGTAATCTGCTTCTTCGTTGCGCTTTATGATCACTGGTGGCGAACTTCGATGCCTAGTGGATGTAATATACCATAAATCCTTTATTGTATAGTGTAGGGTTATTCTAAGTTACTATGTCATAATTTCTTTATTGTATAGAGTAAGGTTTGTTCTTAATTCCTACTAGTTACTGCCATCATTCGCTATCTGAAAAAAAATCTGATGTAGTCGACCGGGCCGAAACATTCGCCTCTAACGGGCCTGGTTTTTAGCGGGCCACAATTGGGCTGGCCTGCATCTTTCTTGGGCCCGAATGGCCATCAGGGCCTTCACACTTTGCGCCAGGCCCACAACTTACTCCGGCCTATATTCGGCCCAAAATTTAGTTGGGCCTTTTGTGGACCCATCACTTAGATTGGCCCAGGTAGCGTTGGGCCATTAACAAGCTGAATATTCTACTGGCCTGTTATGGCCCAGAAGAAACCATGGGCCTTTAGCAGGCCGAAATGCATGTTGGGCCTCAATCTTCACTAGTCATTGACGGGCCTTCAGCAGGCTGAAATGTAGACCGGGCCTCTTTTGGCCCAGTTATATGACGGGCCATTACCAGGCCGAAACATATCTTGGGCCTTAGTTGGCCCACTGATATCATGGGCCTTTAAGAGGCCAAAAGCTTAGTACAGGCATCAACGGGCTGAATTATATGACAGGCCTTTAACAGGCCCAAAGTCACATTGGGCAGAACTGTTGCCAGCTTTATCACGGGCCGTTAGTGGGCCGAATGTCGCGTCGGACCATATATGGCCCATGGGCAGCACGGGCCATTCCCAGGCCGAAAGACACACCAGGCTGAAATGGGCCCATGTCTACATCGGGCCTCTAACAGGACGAAATTCACTAGGCTGTAATTGGGCCCAAATATTTGGCGAACAATTAACGGGCCAGATCTGGCTTTGGGCCGTAAATGGGCCTTTATTAAATAGGCCGTTATTGGGCTGGCCCACTAGTACCTGAGTAAGTACTACGGGCCTTTGACTGGGCCGGCCTTTTTAACCTATACGTGCCTCCGTTGGGCCATGCCATGTGTCGACATATCATAGGCATGTCTCCTCCAATGGACGGGCGACATCTGGCCCACCGAAGAGTAGACACGTGTTTCCTCCGGCCAATGAGAATTTTACACATGGAAAATCACCATTAGTCGGGGCTGTTAACGGGTTATCGGATCCAAAACCGGACCCGATAGCTTAACGGCGAGCCGTTATGGTGGATGCCATGTGTCGGTCACCCTTGATGAAAGCACTTCTATGACGCGTGATTTATCGTCATGAAAGTGGACACTTCCGTGATGATAATTTTGGTAATGTCATGGAACACTTCTACGACAGCACATGTATGACTATCTTGATTGTGTCATAAAATCATCATGGATGTACATGCATGACAGAAGATGTGACCTACTGTGACAAACACGTATCATCACGGAAGTGTCTTTTTTTTGTAGTGCACAAACGCAAAGAAAATGAGCAAAGGAACACTAGAGAACTTCATCTAGAAGGGGTCGGCGACTAAGTCACCTATGTTAGAGTATATTGACTTAGGTGTCAAGTGAGATCACTTGATCATAGGTCATACTCATCATTTACGCTCATAATGTGGTTACCATTTTTCGTTTAAGCACTTTGATGTATTGACATCTTGTTGAGTTGCTTTGACTCATGTCTTGGATCAAAGCTTCTCTAAGATGGAATGACATACCTTGGTTTGTGGTGTTGATGTTGATCATGTAGTTGAACTTTTGTTGGATGCTCAAGATTGATGTAGTTCATCAACAATTTGGAGAACCACTTGAGGTTGAAGTTCATCTTCCTACATGGGTTAGTTTTGCAAGGAATAGCACTTGTGTATCCAAGATGACAATCATAAAACTTGATATAATGAAATAGTCAAAAGGATATGTTGAGTGAGGTCATGCTTCCTTGTAATCAACGACCATAGCATAGGAACTTGGTGATTTAGAGATCGCTCAATATGTGAATGATTTGCAATCTCATGAATTTAAGCTCATCCAAGTACCTACAAGGGTTAGATAACATGCAAGGGTGCAAATATACATCCAAGATATATGATAATCATCATAAGAGAAGTACCAAGGATTAATCATAGAAAGGCTCATGCCTTGCATGTATCCAGGTGGAGTTTCTACTCCAAGTTCGAGGCATCAATGATGTTCAATTCGCCTCTCAAACGGCAAAAAACTTTCTCATCAAGCAGTTTAGTGAATATATCTGCCAATTTCTTATCGGTACGAACATGCTTAAGATTGATGTCTCCTTTAGCAACATGATCACGAATGAAATGGTGACGAACTTCAATATGCTTAGTTCGAGAATGTTTCACGGGATTATGAGCAATCTTAATAGCACTTTCATTGTCACAAAGCAATGGAACATGTTCTACATATATCCCATAATCTTTAAGGGTTTGGGTCATCCAAAGTAATTGAGCACAACATGATCTGGCGGCAATGTATTCCGCTTCGGCGGTACATACGGATACCGAGTTTTGTTTCTTGGAGGACCAAGACACAACAAATCTACCAAGAAATTGACAAGTACCCGAAGTGGACTTTCTATCAACCTTGTCACTGGCATAGTCCGAATCGGAGTAGCCAACAAGATCAAAAGAAGACCTCTTGGGATACAAAATGCCAAAGTTTGGTGTATGAATTAAGTATCTCACTATCCTTTTCACAGCCTTAAGATGATATTCTTTGGGGGCCGCTTTACATCGTGCACACACTTAGCATAATATCGGTACGGAAGGCACATATATATAACAATGAACCAATCATAGAGCGGTAAACCTTTTGGTCAACCGGTTTTCCATCCTTAGTCAAGTCAAGATGTCCACTAGTAGACATGGGTGTTTTCATACCTTTTCTTTCTTGCATATTGAACTTCTTGAAAATATCCTTGGTATACTTTGTTTGAGAAACAAAGGTACCTTCCTTAGTTTGCTTGATTTGCAAACCAAGAAAGAATTTGAGTTCACTCATCATGGACATCTCAAACTTCTCCGACATTAGCCTTCCAAACTTTTCACTTCGACTTGAGTGTAGCCTTGAGCAACGAGACACGCCTTGTTGTGTACAACTTGTCCATCTTCATCTTGCTTGTTCCGAAACACCCATTTGGGTCCAATGACGTTATGGTTGTCGTCGGGCTTCTCAACCAAAGTCCACACTTGGTTTCTCTCAAAGTTGTGTAGCTCTTCATGCATAGCGTTTAGCCAATCCAGATCTTCTAGAGCTTCTTCAGCCTTCATAGTTTCAATGCTAGAGATGAATGTGTCATGTTCAAAAAAGTTAGCTAAACGTGTTTTAGAGCGAGTAATTCTCCCGGTTTGAATACCATTGAAGATTTGTTCAACGGGATGATCTCTTGAGACTCTCGCTCTAACTCATGAGAGCTTTTGTTTGGGTCGGGGTGGAACATCCTCCTCCTCATCATTTTCCTTCTTCATTGTTGTTGGTGTTGTTGTTCTCTTGTGAAGGTGGAGAGGGAGGTTGATGAGGATCATCTTGTAGCACTTCCTCATTTCCTTCGTCTTGATGCGTTCCACCTGTGGATGCCTCCAAGTCAACCCGTGGTTCAAGTTGAGGCTTCCACTTGAATGGACGAAGTACTCTCCTTCCCTTTGTTCGGCGAATCTTCCCAATAGAAAAGTATTGAATTTCTTCCGAAGGATCTTTGTCTCCTACATTAATTGGTAATTGCTCTACTTGCGAGCCGTTAGATTCATCAAACTTCACATCCACCGTCTCTTCAACCTTCCGGGTGAAATTGTTGTAGACACGGTAAGTGTGAGAGTTTGAGCCATAACCGAGTAGGAAACCATCATGAGATTTAGGAGCAAACTTTGAATGACGATGCTTATTAAGAATGTAGCACTTTGAGCAAAATACTTGAAACTATCCAACTTGGGGTTTGTTACTGGTGATAAGCTCCTATGCCGTCTTGCCAAGAAGCTTATGAAGATATAGTCGATTCGTAGCATGAAAAGCTGTCTCAACCGCTTCCGCCCAAAAGTGTCTTGGCGTCTTGTACTCATCAAGCATCGTTCTCGCCATCTCAATAAGTGTTCGGTACTTCCTCTCAACAACTCCATTTTTTTGAGGTGTGTACGTAGCCGAGAACTCATGTGAGATCCCTTCTTCGTCAAGAAAGGTGTCCACATTGGTGTTCTTGAACTCAGTTCCGTTGTCGCTCCGAACCTTCTTGATCTTAACTTCAAATTGATTTTGGGCCTTCCTAGCAAAGTTCTTGAAGATCTTTTGGACCTGCGATTCATCATCAATAAAGAACACCCACGTAAGTTTGGAAAAATCATCAACAATGACTAAACCAAACGAGTTACCACCGAGACTCTTGTAGGCATTGGGACCAAAAAGATCCATGTGGAGTAGCTCAAGCGATCTTCTCATGGTCATGATGTTCTTCACGGGATGACTTCCTCCAACTTGTTTTCCTGCGTGAAAAGCGCTACAAAGTCTATCCTTGTCAAATATAACATCTTTAATACCAAGGATATGATCACCTTTAATAAGCTTATCAAGATTTCGCATGCCCACGTGACCTAACCTTCTATGCCATAACCAACCTTTAGAGGATTTAGCAATTAAGCAAGTTTTAGGTTGAGCTCTTTTAGTGAAATCAACAATGTATAGGTCGCCTCTCCGAATACCGGTAAAGACCATTTCATGATTATCTCTCTGGAACACTTGACAATCTACTTTAGTAAATAGAACATTGAAACCAAAATCGGCTATTCTAGATACGGAAAGTGAATTGTAGCCAAGAGATTCAACGAGCATAACATTTTGGATAGAGATGTCATGTGAGATGGCCACCTTACTGCTACCTCTTGAGCTTGTGTTGGTTTTTTCCTTGAAGAGTAAAGGGTGATGCAGCAAAGTAGCGTAAGTATTTCCCTCAGTTTTGAGAACCAACGTATTAATCCAGTAGGAGACAACGCACAAGCCACCGAATACCTGCACAAACAAACACCAACCTTGCACCCAACGCGATAAAGGGGTTGTCAATCCCTTCACGGTTATTTGCAATGTGAGATCTGATAGAGATGGATAAACAGTAAAGTAATATTTTTGGTTTATGGAACGGAAAGTAAAAGATTGCAAGAGAAAGTAAATAGGAAACTAGAATTGTAGATCGGAAACTTATATGATGGAAAATAGACCCGGGGCCATAGGTTTCACTAGAGGCTTCTCTCAAGATAGAAGATATTACTGTGGGTGAACAAATTACTGCCGAGCAATTGATAGAAAAGCGTGAAGTTATGACGATATCTAAGGCAATGTTCAAGAATATAGGCATCACGCCCATATCAAGTAGACCGAAACGATTCTGCATCTACTACTATTACTCCACACATCGACCGCTATCCAGCATGCATCTAGAGTATTAAGTTCATAAAGAATAGAGTAACGCCTTAAGCAAGATGACATGATGTAGAGAATTAACTCAAACAATATGATGAAAACCCCATCTTTTTATCCTCGATGGCAACAATACAATACATGTCGGTTCCCCTTCTATCACTAGGATCGAGCACCGTAAGATTGAACCCAAAGCTAAGCACTTCTCCCATTGCAAGAAAAAACAATCTACTTGGCCAAACCAAATCGATAGTTTGAAGAGACTTGCAAAGATACCAAATCATACATAAAAGAATTCAGAGGAGATTCAAATAATATTCATAGATAAGCTGATCATAAATCCACAATTCATCAGATCTCAGCAAACACACCGCAAAAGAGTATTACATCAAATAGATCTCCAAGAACATTGATGAGAACTTTGTACTAAGAATCAAAGAGAGAGAAGAAGCCATCTAGATACTAGCTATGGACCCATAGGTCTGTGGTAAACTACTCACGCTTCATCGGAGAAGCAATGGTGTTGATGTAGAAGCCCTCCGTGGTCGAATCCCCCCCGGCAGGATGCCGGAAAAGGCCCCAAGATGGGATCTCACGGGTATAGAAGGTTTGCGGCTATGGAAAAGTGATCTCGTGGCTCCCCTGGAAGTTTTTGGGGTATATGTGTATATATAGGAGGAAGATCTAGGTTAGGGGGTCACCGAGGGGCTCACAAGGTTGGGGGGCATGCCCTACCCTCCTGGGCGCGCCCTCCACCCTTGTGGCCGCCTCGTGGCTCTTCTGACTTGCATTCCAAGTCTCTTGGGTGTCTTATGGTCCAAGCAAAATCATCACGTAAGTTTTATTCCGTTTGGACTCCGTTTGGTATTCCTTTTCTATGAAACTATAAAACAAGGAAAAAAATAGAAACTGGCACTGGGCTCTAGGTTAATAGGTTAGTCCCAAAAATCATATAAAATAGCATATTAATGCATATAAAACATCCAAAACAGATAATATAATAGCATGGAACAAACAAAAATTATAGATACATTGGAGACGTATCAAGCATCCCCAAGCTTAATTCCTGCTCGTCCTCGAGTAGGTAAATGATAAAAACATATTTTTTGATGTGGAATGCTACCTAACATATTTATCCATGTAATTATCTTTATTGTGGCATGAATGTTCAGATCCATAAGATTCAAAACAAAAGTTTAATATTGGCATAAAAAACAATAATAATTCAAGCATACTAACAAAATAATTATGTCTTCTCAAAATAACATGGCCAAAGAAAGCTTATCCCTACAAAATCATATAGTCTGGCTATGCTCCATCTTCATCACACAAAATATTCAAATCATGCACAACCCCGATGACAAGACAAGCAATTGTTTCACACTTTTGATGTTCTCAAACCTATTCAACTTTCACGCAATACATGAGCGTGAGACATGGACATAGCACTATAGGTGGAATAGACGGTGGTTGTGGAGAAGACAAAAAAGTAGGAGATAGTCTCACATCAACTAGGCGTGCATATCAGCGGGCTATGGAGATGCCCATTAATAGATATCAATGTGAGTGAGTAGGGATTTCCATGTGATGGATGCACTAGAGATATAAGTTTATGAAAGCTCAAAAAAGAAAACTAAGTGGGTGTGCATCCAACTTGCTTGCTCATGAAGACCTAGGGCGTTTGAAGAAGCCCATCGTTGGGATATACAAACCAAGTTCTATAATGAAAAATTCCCACTAGTATATGAAAGTTATAACATAGGAGACTCTCTATCATGAAGATCATGGTGCTACTTGAAGCACAAGTGTGGCAAAAAGGATAGTAACATTGTCCCTTCTCTCTTTTTCTCTTTTTTTTTCTTTCCCCTTTTTTTGGGCCTTCTTATTTTTATTTGGCATTTCCCCCTTTTCTATTTCCTCACATGGGACAATGCTCTAATAATTAAAATCATCACACTTCTATTTACTTACAACTAAAGAATTACAACTCGATACTAGAACAAAAATATGACTCTATGTGAATGCCTCCGGCGGTGTACCGGGATGTGCAATGAATCAAGAGAGACATGTATAAAAAATGATGAACGGTGGCTTTGCCACAAATACAATGTCAACTACATGATCATGCAAAGTAATATGATAATGATGATGTATGTCATAATAAACGGAACGGTGGAAAGTTGCATGGCAATATATCTCGGAATGACTATGGAAATGCATAATAGGTAGGTATATATGGTGGCTGTTTTGAGGAAGGATATGTGGTGGGTTTATGGTACCGACGAAAGTTGCGCGGTAGTAGAGAGGCTAGCAATGATGGAAAGGTGAGAGTGCATATAATCCATGGACTCAACATTAGTCATAAAGAACTCACATACTTATTGCAAAAATCTATTAGTCATCGAAACAAAGTACTATGAGCATGCTCCTAGGGGGATAGATTGGTAGGAAAAGACCATCGCTCGTCCCCGACCGCCACTCATAAGGAAGACAATCAAAAAACATCTCATGCTCCAACTTCGTTACATAATGGTTCACCATATGTGCATGCTACGTGACTCACAAACCTTGACACAAGTATTTCTCAAATTCACAACTACTTACTAGCATGACTCTAATATCACCATCTTTATATCTCAAAACAATCATAAGGAATCAAACTTCTCATAGTATTCAATGCACTTTATATGAATGTTTTTATTATATCCCTCTTGGATGCCTATCATATTAGGACTAATTTTATAACCAAAGCAAATTACCATGCTGTTCTAAAGACTCTCACAATAATATAAGTGAAGTATGAGAGTTCATCAATTTCTATAAAATAAAACCACCGCCATGTTCTAAAAAGATATAAGTGAAGCACTAGAGCAAAATTGGCTAGCTCAAAAGATATAAGTGAAGCACATAGAGTATTCTAATAAATCATGATTCATGCGTGTCTCTCCTGAAAGGTGTGTACAGTAAGTATGATTGTGGCAAAATAAAAATCAAAGACTCAAATCATACAAGACGCTCCAAGCAAAACACATATCATGTGGTGAATAAAAATATAGCCTCAAGTAAAATTACCGATAGACGAAGACGAAAGAGGGGATGCCTTCCCAGGGCATCCCCAAGCTTAAGCCTTTTGAAATCCTTGAATATTACCTTGGGGTGCCTTGGCCATCCCCAAACTTAGGCTCTTGCAACTTTTTATTCCATAGTCCATCAAATCCTTACCCAAAACTTGAAAACTTCACAACACAAAACTTCAACAGAAAATCTCGTAAGCTCTTTTAGTATAAGAAAATAAATCACCACTTTTGGTACTGTTGTGAACTCATTCTTTATTTATATTGCTGTAATACTGTATTCCAACTTTTCCATGGTTCATACGCCACGATACTAGCCATAGATGCATCAAAATAAGCAAACAACACGCGAAACACAGAATCTGTCAAAAACAGAATAGTCTATAGCAATATGGATATTTCGAATACTTATGTAACTCCAAAAATCCTGAAAAATTAGGAAGTCCTAGAAAATTTGTTTATTAATACTCTGCAAAAAAATCAGTATTTTATCACGCTTCTATTAAAAATGTAAACTAATCTCCTGAGCGCAAAAGTTTCTGTTTTTCAGCAGGATCAAATCAACTATCACCGTAGGCTATCCCAAAGGTCTTACTTGGCACAAACACTAATTAAAACACAAAACCACACGTAAGCAGAGGCTATATGAAAAATTTATTACGAAACAGGACCTAAAAAGCAAGAATAAAAATAAAATTGGGTTGCCTCCCAACAAGCGCTATTGTTTAACGCCCCTAGCTAGGCATAAAAACATGAATGGATCTAAGTGTTATCATCCTTGGCATGCAATTATTTAATTACACACTTATGATTCTTAGGAGATTCTTTAGTTTTATAAATGATCAAACTCCTAGGTAAGAAATCAAGAAATTCATTCGTGATAATAGGTTCCTTAATAATATCGAGAAAATTGGGGTGAACACTAATTGATTTGAGATCTTCATTGTTTTTACCAGAAGATTCACCCTTATTTTTAGGAACATAAGCAAGCTTAGAAATCTTAGGAGGAGGATTTGGAGTAGTTTTAATTGAGGAAAAAGTGGAACCCAAGTTGGTAATAATATCTTCTAGTTTCCCAATTCTAGTAGAATCTTGATCTATCTTTTCATTAACTATGGGTTCCTTTTCCTTAAGGTTCTTTAGAGTAACTCCTACCTTAGATCCATATTGAGTAATCTGATTATGAATCTTTTTATCCAAATTTCCAATCAACTCTACGGTAGCATTTTTATTTTCAATAATATCCAATCTTTGTATTACATGTTCCAAGGTTAAAATAGTTCCATTAACCAAAAGAGGTGGTGGGCCTAGCAAATCTATCATGGCATTGTAAGAGTCGAAAGTATGGATCCCCAAGAAATTCCCCCCAGTAATGGTATCTAGAAGATATCTATTCCAAGGAGTAACGCCTACATAAAAATTGCGAAGAAGAACGGAAGTAGATTGCTTTCGAGTAGATATATTTTGAGCATTGCAAATTCTATACCAAGCATCTTTAAATTATCTCCTTCCCTTTGTTTAAAGTTGAGAACCTCATTATCGAGAGTGCTAACAAGGATGGGAGGACTAGCCATAGAAGCAAGAAAGGCAGAAGAAGAAGACGAACGGAAGAAGGGCAAAGAAAAGGTGAATCTTTTTGAAAATCGTTTTAGAAGTGGGGGAAGAGGAAAACGAGAGGCGAATGTCGAATAATGTAATGCAAGGGATGAGAGTTTACGATGGTTACTTGGTAAGTCTTGGCTTGGGATCTTCCCATCAACGGCGCCAGAAATTGGCAAGTTGACGGGAGATCAAATCTTGACTTGACTTGGCGTAAATCTCCGTGGCAACGGTGCCAGAAATCCTTCTTGCTACCTCTTGAGCTTGCGTTGGTTTTTCCCTTGAAGAGGAAAGGGTGATGCAGCAAAGTAGCGTAAGTATTTCCCTTAGTTTTGAGAACCAAGGTATCAATCCAGTAGGAGACAACGCACAAGGCACCGAATACCTTCACAAACAAACACCAACCTTGCACCCAAAGTGATAAAGGGGTTGTCAATCCCTTCACGACTATTTGCAACGTGAGATCTGATAGAGATGGATAAATGGTAAAGTAATATTTTTGGTATTTTTGGTTTATGGAACGGAAAGTAAAAGATTGCAAAAGTAAATAGGAAACTAGAATTGTAGATCGAAAACTTATATGATGGAAAATAGACCCGGGGGCCATAGGTTTCACTAGAGGCTTCTCTCAAGATAGAAAATATTACGGTGGGTGAACAAATTACTGCCAAGCAATTGATAGAAATGCGCAAAGTTATGATGATATCTAAGGCAATGATCATGAATATAGGCATCACGCTCGTATCAAGTAGATCGAAACGATTCTGCATCTACTACTATTACTACACACACCGACCGCTATCCAGCATGCATCTAGAGCATTAAGTTCATAAAGAACGGAGTAACACCTTAAGCAAGATGACATGATGTAGAGGAATTAAATCAAACAATATGTTGAAAACCAAATCTTTTATCCTCGATGACAACAATACAATGCGTATCGGTTCCCCTTCTGTCACTAGGATCGAGCACCGCAAGATTGAACCCAAAGCTAAGCACTTCCCCCATTGCAAGAAAAACCAATCTACCTGGCCAAACCAAATCGATAGTTAAAGATACTTGCAAAGATATCAAATCATGCATAAAAGAATTCAGAGGAGATTTAAATAATATTCATAGATAAGCTGATCATAAATCCACAATTCATCGGATCTTGGCAAACGCACCGCAAAAGAGTATTACATCGAATAGATCTCCAAGAACATCGAGGAGAACTTTGTATTGAGAATCAAAGAGAGAGAAGAAGCCATCTAGATACTAGCTATGGACCCGTAGGTCTGCGGTACACTACTCATGCTTCATCGGAGAGGCAATGGTGTTGATGTAGAAGCCCTCCCTGATCGAGTCCCCCTTCGGCAGGAAGCCGGAAAAGGCCCCAAGATGGGATCTCACGGGTACAGAAGGTTGTGGTGGTGGAAAAGTGGTATTGTGGCTCCCCTGGAAGTTTTTGGGGGTATATGTGTATATATAGGAGGAAGATCTAGGCCAGGGGTCACCGAGGGGCCCACAACCTTGTGGCCGCCTCGTGGCTCTTCTGACTTGCACTCCAAGTCTCCAGGGTGTCTTCTGGTCCAAGAAAATCATCGCAAAAGTTTTATTCCGTTTGGACTCCATTTGGTATTCCTTTTCTGTGAAACTCTAAAACAAGGAAAAAACAGAAACTGGCACTGGGCTCTAGGTTAATAGGTTAGTCCCAAAAATCATATAAAATAGCATATTAATGCATATAAAACATCCAAAACAGATAATATAATAGCATGGAACAATCAAAAATTATATATATATATATATATACGTTGGAGACGTATCACTTACCGAGGCCAACTACTTTACCCTTTGAGTTATCACCAAAAGTGACATACTTTCGGGGACCGTCATTTTCAGCAAGCTCATGGAACATATCTTTATCTGCGGTCATGTGATCGGTACATCCACTATCAAGGACCCATTCATTTCCTCCTTCCATGTACCCATGAAGGTTAGCCATAAGACCAAAGTGTCTCATCGACTCATCAAGATCAAAGTCACTATCATCATCCTCATCATGGTATCTGTTGGGGATATAACTAGTAGGTATGACCCGCCCAGGAAGGGCTGGGTCATCCCTATGACGATTCATCGCAATGAAGCCCAAGATCATATGGCGGTTCATAGATAGGCTTGGTAGAGGGCCCATACCCGAAGGCGGCTTAGGGCCCATGGATATAAACCGCCATGTATGTAAACTTGTATTGTAAGGCATGTAAGAAAGGTCACTGAGCCGGATATGTTGTATAAGCCGGCCGGGACTCTGTAGCCCACAGGGCGTCAACCCGTGTATATAAGGGGACGACCTAGCGGCGGCTTAGGACAAGAAACAACAGATCGAGGGCCGGGTCAAGCATATTCGCTCCCTGCTCATCGAAACCCTAGCAATATCACCTCCAACTGGATTAGGCTTTTACCTTCACCGTAAGGGGCCGAACCAGTATAAACTCCTCGTGTCCCTTGTCCTGATTAACCCCTTTAAGCTAACCTCATCACGATGGCTCCACAACTAAGTCCTCACACTAGGACATCTGCCGTGACAATTCCATGATAGTTGGCACCCACCGTGGGGCTATCGCATGATGGTTTCAAGTTCTTAGAGGGAAACTTTGAATGGATCAAGGGATACGCTGTGGGCCGGATGACCAAGAGTCGTCGCAGCAAGATCTACATCGACGATGCAGGCTGGGGCCCCGAGGCCGGCTCAATTGAGTATGGGTACCGGGTCCCCTTCGACGGAATTCACGTCTTCATCGGCAAGATCGGCGAACCGGGCCCTGTGCCGGACATCTGCACCGGCATCATCGAGACAGCTCAGCGTGCGAGACCCGCTCGGGTTCGGCCCACCATGAATCGTTCCTTCGTGGGATTTATCCATGGAGTGGAATCTGGGGATAGATCGGTATCTGGCGGTGAGACCGTCGTTGCGAGTCATCCACCGGTGAGACCGAGTCATTGTACCAACTGCCAGACGGCCGGCTTGAGGGCTATCCCGATGGCGACAGTATTCCGGACCCCTGTGAGCCGCCGAACCGGGTTGCAATCTTCATGGCCGGTACACAGCCCGTGCAACACTCATCAATAGCGGCAGAGCTGAGTTCTGGGTCAGCAGCGGCTGCCGGGGCAGGAGGCCCTGAGCACCCGCTGGCTCAGGTTTTAACCGACTTACTGGACAAGCTGACAGTGCTGTTAACAGCGATGGTTAACCCGGCGGATCAAGATCAGCATAACGTGGCGATCGTGAAGTTCCGTGATGAAATAGCACAGGCCAAAGAGGACTTAAACGCAGAGAACACCAGGATGGCCGAGGAACAGGCTGCTTTGGATGCTCAGGCGCAACGAATTCAGTCACAGTCTTACTTGCTCATGCTAGATCAGAACGCTTCAAACGAAGTTATGAGGAGGAGACATCAGACTCGTCTGCCGTCGGTTTATGAGGCAAGGAATCTCTTTAAGAAGCCAAGAGCAGGAAGCAGTGACCCGGCAGTAGTAAACCCGGTCGAAGCGCCTGGGACGGGTATGCCGGTTCAGCCACATACAACAGACCCTCCTCGTCAGAACAATAACCCGCCACAACATGTGCCAACACCGCCGGGTCATTATTCTAACCCTTTGGATAACATGATCACTGCGGCGTCACGATTGGTGGCTCTCCCAGTTGATGGTGAGTCGCTGACGGCGGTTGAGACACGGAGGGCTAGAGAGCTTCTTCAGACGGCACTAACTCAGCAACAGGCTTATTCTTACAGTCGTGACAAGATTCATTGCACCCCTCGCCCGAGTCGGAGTTACAACAGACGTATTGATGAGCCGGCGGTGTCAAGCAGTGGACGGAACCATAACCCGCCCAGCGGACATAACCCGGCGGGCGGTGGCACTGATGCTCAGAATGTGGTGGATCAAGGAAGAGCCCGTCGAGAGGCCGAGTTAGCGGCACAGTATGCGACCCGTCAACCTACTCCGATTCGTCCAACCACCTCTGTGGAGCCAGTTGTAACCTTTATAAATTTGGGCGTGCCATGCTTAGTACCGGATCTGCGTAATGAGCACCTGCCCAAGGATTTCAAAGGTCCTCGCAATGTTCCTAACTATACAGCCGATTTAAGTCCCGAGGCATGGATTGAGAGTTATGAGATGGCCATGGAATTGCTAGATATCAGCGAGGCTGCATGTGCTAAATATTTCCCCCTGATGTTGGAGGGAACGGCCCGTACTTGGTTGAAGGGACTCCCTGCTAATTCCATCGTTCATGGGCCGAGTTAAAAGCCTGATTCATCCAAAACTTCAAGGATACATGTAAACATCCCATGTCAATTGTGGATCTGGCCTCCTGTGTTCAAGAAGAAGGTGAGTCAACAACCCATTGGGTGCGCCGGGTCTCAACAATCTTGCACTCATCGGATCACATCAATGCCGACTCAGCAGTGTTGATGTTGGAGAACATTTGTCGTTTCACGCCCTTAAAGCAGAAACTAGGGTGGCTCAAACGCCACTTCAATGACATGGGGACACTCATGGCGGCTCTGGTTAAGTATGCTGACTCTGATAGTACCAAGGACCCCGAGTCTGATGACGAAAAGCCGGGGAAGGGAAGGAAGAGCAGCAACGCCAAGGGGCAGCAGCATAACCCGGCGAACCAGGGAGGCAACGGTAAGCGCAAGGCTGATAATAGTTTTGACTTTGTGGCTAACACCAATGCACAGAATAATGGTCAGCGTCGCAAGGGTAAACTGCCCCCACGGGCCAGAGGATCCGGTATCAATCTTGAACAGATGTTAAATCAACCCTGCCCAAGACATGGTATGAGGGAAAGACCATCCGGGCACCTCTGGAAGGATTGTCATATTATGAAAGAGTACAAGAATTCCAATATTTTTCACGACAGTCATGGGCCAGGTGGCGGTTCTGGATCCGGCTCTCACGGTCCGGGTTATGGCGGTGGCGGTTCTAACTCTGGATTCCAAGGAAATCAAGGTAATCACATCAACCAGGGTGGTTACAACCAGCAGAATAATCAGGGGGGTCAACAGCAGCAGTCTGGTTATCAGAGCAACCCGGAGTAGTTGAATAGTGGACAATATCATGTTTTCACCACTAGCTTATGTAAGAGTGACCAGAAGCTTCATAAGAGGGCAGTTAATGCCGTTGAGCCGGCGGTTCCCCGTTACTTGCGCTGGTCTAAACAGCCCATTGTGTTGAGTCAGGATGATCACCCACCCCGGGTTGATAATCCGGGTCACTTGGCTTTGGTGGTTGCGCCTCAGGTTGGAGGGTATAAGTTTACTAAGGTACTCATGGACGGCGGAAGCAGCATCAATATCCTTTATTATGAAACCTTCTGTCGCATGGGGTTGACTGATAAAAATCTTAAGCCGTCAAACACTGTTTTCCATGGCGTGGTGCCTAGTAAGTCGGCATATCCAGTTGGTAAGATAGCTCTGGAAGTTTTTTTTGGAGATGATCATGACTCTAGGTCAAATACGTTGACCTTTGAAGTGGTCAAGATCCACAACCCATATCATGCTCTGTTTGGACGGCTGGCTAATGCCAAATTCATGGCACGACCTTGCTACGTGTATCTGCAGCTTAAGATGCCGGGTCTCAAGGGAACTATTACAGTGCATGGAAGCCGCAAGATAGCTTTGGAATGTGAAGAAGGTGATGCGACCTATGCTGAGTCAGTTTGTGCAACGGAGGAGTTAAAATTTTACAAGGACAATGTTGATCCGGCAGATATGACATCTTTGAAAAAGCCAACTACAAAGTATGATCCGGTTTTAAAGTTTAAATCAGAAGATGATACCAAGATGGTTGATTTTATCCCTAGCGATTCATCCAAGCAGTTCAGCATCAGTGCTAATGTGGATCCAAAATAGGAAAGCACGCTCATCGAGTTCATCCGTGAGAACCTGGACATCTTTGCATGGAAGCCTTCAGACATGCCAGGTGTACTGAGAGAACTCGTTGAGCGCACTCTTAATATTGATCCAAAATTTAAGCCGGTCAAACAGTTTCTTCGCCATTTAATGAGGAGAGACGGAAGGCCATCGGAGAGGAAGTAGCCCGGCTCTTGGCAGCTGGGTTTATCATTGAAGTTTTCCATCCTGAGTGGTTGGCTAACCCAGTGCTGGTACTTAAGAAGAACGACACTTGGCGTATGTGTGTGGACTACATGGATTTGAACAAGGCTTGTCCGACTAATCCTTTTGCTCTCCATCATATTGATCAGATTATTGATGCTACAGCGGGTTGTGAGCATCTGAGTTTTTTTGATGCTTACTCTGGTTATCATCAGATCAAGATGGCAGTTAAGGACCAATAGAAGACATCTTTCATAACTCCCTTTGGAGCCTTCTGCTATGTGTCTATGCCTTTCGGGCTCAAGAGTGCCCAGGCGACTTATCAGAGATGTGTGCAAAATTTCCTTCATAATCAAATTGGGCGTAATGTTCACGCTTATGTGGATGATATTGTGGTGAAATCCAGAGAGAAAGAGACATTGATAGATGATTTGAAGGAAACCTTTGATAATCTCCGGGTTTATAAAATGATGCTTAACCCAGCCAAGTGTGTTTTTGGTGTACCGGCAGGCAAGCTCTTGGGTTTTTTGGTGTCTAACAGAGGCATTGAAGCTAATCCGGAGAAGATCAAAGCCATCACTTCTTTGGCTAAGCCGGCGTGTGTCAATGATGTGCAACGTCTAGCGGGTTGCATTGCGGCTTTAAGCCAGTTCATAAGCCGGTTAGGAAAGAAGGCCATCCCTCTGTATCAGATGATGAAAAAGACAGATAATTTTGTCTGGAGTGATGCCGCTAATGCAGCGTTTGAGGACTTAAAGAAACAGCTGGCTGAGCCGCCCGTGCTTGTTGCCCCTATTGATAAGGAGCCTTTGTTGTTATATGTGGCTGCTAATAGCTGGGCTGTCAGTGTAGCCATTGTGGTAGAAAGGAAGGAGACAGGCAAGGAATATCTGGTTCAAAGGCCGGTTTACTATATCAGTGAGGTGCTTATTGAGTCCAATCAGAGATATCCGCACTGGCAGAAGCTTGTGTATGGGGTGTTCTTGGCCAGCCAGAAGCTTAAACACTATTTTCTAGGTCATCCCATCACTGTGGTTAGCTCTGATCCTTTGGGAGATATCATCCAAAACAGGGAGGCAACTAGCCAGGTTGCTAAGTGGGCTATTGAGCTTGGACCTCACGAGTTAAAATATGTGCCTCGCACGGCCATCAAGTCTCAGGTGCTGGTGGATTTCATCAATGATTGGACAGAGCTATAGATGCCTGAGGAAAAGCCAGATAACATGTATTGGACAATTCACTTTGATGGGTCTAGGCAGTTGGAGGGCTCGGGGGCTGGAGTTGTGCTTGCTTCCCCTCGAGGTGATAAATTATGTTATGTTCTCCGCTTGATGTTTCCTTGTACTAAAAATGCAGCTGAGTATGAGGCCTTTCTCCACGGTCTTCGGATTGCTAAGGAGATGAATTTAAGCCGGGTTAGGTGCTTCGGCAACTCAAACTTGGTGGCTCAGCAAGTCTATGGTACTTGGGATTCTAAGGATCCACTCATGGCGGCTTATCGACGAGAGGTGGACGTTATTGCTGGTCACTTCAAGGGTTATCAAGTTGAGCACGTTTATCGGAGGAAAAATGAAGCGGCAGATGCTTTAAGCCGGTTGGGTTCGCAATGTAAACCGGTGCCGCCTAATGTTTTTCTTGATGTTTTGCGTAACCCGTCGGTCAAGTTACCTACAGAGGAGGATTTGGCTATCCCTGACCCGGAGGCTCAGTTGGTGGCGGCTCTTCATGTAATTCTAGATTGGACAATTCCTTATTTGTCTTATATGACCCGGGGCGAGTTACCTAAGGATGAAACCTTAGCTAGGCAGATAACCCGGCGGTCTAAGTCAATGACAATTGTTAATGGAGAGTTACATCATCGCAGTTTCACAGGAGCATTTCAACGTTGTGTTTCTCCAGAGGAGGGCTGTGAGATCCTATGTGAGATTCATGAAGGAGACTATGGTCATCATGTCGGTTCAAAATCTCTCGTGGCTAAAGCTTTTCATCATGGATTTTATTGGCTAACAACTCATGCTGATGCGGAAGACCTGGTCAGAAGGTGTGATGGATGTCAGAAATTTTCACGACAAGCTCATGTGTCGGCTCAAGAATTGAGGATGATTCCAATTACTTGGCCATTTGCAGTTTGGGGGCTTGATACGGTTAGACCTTTTAAAAGATCCAAGGATAGGAAGACCCACCTTTTGGTGGCGGTTAATAAGTTCACTAAGTGGGTAGAGGCAGAGCCACTCAATAAGTGTGATGCAACAACGGCGGTTCAATTCATGAAGAAGGTGATCTTCCGTTTTGGCTTTCCACACAACATCATAACAAACAATGGCACTAATCTCTCTAAAGGTGCTATGGAAGAATTTTGTCAACGTGAGCACATCCGGCTTCATGTGTCGTCAGTGGCTTACCCCCAATCTAATGGCCAAGCTGAGAGAGCCAATCAAGAGATCTTGAAAGGCATCAAGCCCCGACTTATGGTTCCCCTGCAGAGAACGCCAGGTTGTTGGGTGGAGCAGTTACCTTCCGTGCTATGGATCATCAATACCACCCCTAACAGATCTACGGGATATACGCCTTTCTTCATGGTTTACGGTGCAGAGGCAGTTCTCCCTAGTGACATCCGTCATGACTCACCTCGTATGGCAGCTTATGTTGAAGTTGACAATGAAAAAGCACGTCAGGAAGCACTTGACCTGTTGGATGAGGAGCGTGACATCACGGTGGCTCGTTCAGCGATTTACCAGCAAGATCTGCACCGTTACCACAGCCGCCGGGTTAAAACCAGAACTCTCCAAGAAGGCGATCTTGTAACACCCCGAGACCGATGTGCCAGGTGTCCTCCAGTTATTTCGCTATTGTTGCCCTGTCTTTGCTTGCGTGTCGCATATTGTCATGTCATCATGTGCATTTCATCATCATGTTTTCGAAACTTGCATGCTTTCTGGCCTCCTCGTTCTCTCCGTTGCCCGTTCTGAGCCTAGACACACTTGCACGCGCCCGCGGCATGTCCGAAATAGTATTTTATAAGTGGTCAGAAAATGTTCTCGGATTGGATTGAAAGTTGGCGTGCGGTCTTATTATAGTGTAGGTAGACCGCCTGTCAAGTTTCATCGCATTCGGAGTTCATTTGATAGCCCAACCGTTAAACTATAGCGGCAGTATAGTCGGTCAAATCGTCGGACGTTTTCGGTCTCCGGAAATAGTCGCTGGGCCTCTCTCTCTTCTCTTCTCTCAGCTCGAGCTTTCTGCTCTGTCCGCTGTCTACCGCTAGACCCCGAAACCCTCTCTGCACAGTACATCGAACCCCTCACATGCGCGTCCGAAACTTCCCCGGACCCGACCCGGGCAGTCATCACCGTTGTGTCCGGATCATCCCTAAACATCTACAAAACGTCACTGTTTTCTTATTTGGACTCCCTAGCCTATTTTTCCTGACAGTCCAATTAAAATCGGAGGGACCAAATGCCCCTATCACAAATCCACTTGCTTAATATATATAGACCACCCCTAACCTAATATAGACACACCACCTAATTTCTAGGGATCCTCCCGACCGCCGCCACTCTTCCTGTCTCTTCCTCATCAGGATCCTCCCCGATCCAAAAATCCCTTCCTTGTTTTCAGATCCACCCAATCCCTCCATCGATCCAACCATAGCCCTCCGCTGCTCTGCTTCCCCTCGATCCACCCGAGCTCCTCGATCCCTCCTCGCTCTCCTCGTCGACCAGGGAGATGAGCTCCTCCCGAGCGTCCCCTCCTCACCTCGTCGCCCGATCCCCTTGCCTCCTTGTTCCCATGTCTGCAGCAGCCGAGCAAGGGACCTCGCGCCCGATCCTTCCCCTCGTCCAGGAGGTAGGAGCCCGAGCTCCTCGATCCCTCCCCGCCGGCCAAGTCCTCACAAGCCACCGCTGCAGGTCGTCCTCCACGCTTTCCCCACCTCCGACCGCTTAGAGCCGGCGAGCCCAGTCACCGATGAAGCCCCGCAGAAGCTCGTCCCGCATGCTGCGCCTTGCTGCATCACCTCTCGCACCGCCCCATCTCTGTAGCCTCCTCCTTCCTCGGTTCCGAGCAGCTTTGCACCCCGCCTGGACTCGCCATGGAGACCACCGCGGACTTCGACGCCGCCGTCCTCGTGCTGCATTGCCGCCGATGCCCGTGTCAGCGAACGCCGCTGCCTCCTCTGCTTCAGGCCACCGCGTCGGTCACCAGATCTGAACCCAGATGCCTCCCTCACCCACTCCCGCGTCCCGTCGCCGTCGATCCTCACCTGCGTCGCCTCGCCAAGTCCCTGCAATCACGCCGGAGTTCACCTGTTGCTGTCGCTGTTCTTCAGAGCGAGCAGTTTGCCCGCTCGCCTGCGCCTCGCGTTGACCGAGCACAATGCCATAGCGACCGCGCGTGGGCCTCCTCTTCCCTCGCCCCGGCCCAGAGCTTCCTCCAGCAAGTCCGGCCCAGCACCAAGGCGCAGGCCCAGCTCCCTTCGCCCGCGAGGCCCAGCTCAACGCACCCCTGCAGGCCCAATGTGAGCCACCCACATCCCAGTGCCCCTCCTTTGTCCTTACCAGTGGGGCTGCCTAGATTTGGCCTATTTCTTTTTTTCCCTGCGAACGAATTTCCTATTTTCCAATACATGCATAATTACAGGAGGATGCCATTATTTTAATTTGCTCACACCTAAATAACCGTGCATCGGATTTAAACAAACTTAACATGAAAGTTGCTTAGAATTTTGTGTAGTTTCATAATATGTCACTCTCACCCATGTTTAAAATGTTTAAATTGTTGTTTGTTTAAATTTGCTCCTATGTCATGCTAAAATGTTTTATTCCATAACTTAATAACCGTAGCTCTAAACCCAACAAACTTTATATGTAAATGGGGTAGAATTTTGCATAGATTAACATGGTGTACTTGCCTTGCATGTTTAAAAACTCTAAAATTATGTTTAGGGAAGAACTGTACCAAACCTAAAATATGCACATGAGGAGTTTCCGGACTTGCTGTTTTGTTGTTCCGGCCTCATTTAAACTTGTCTAGATAGATAGCTTCTTTTTGCTTCACCCTCTTGCCATGTTTAACAACATTTAATATTGTTGGGTACATAAACAAGATCAAACTAAATAAGTCACGTGGTGTTTCGTCAAATATGCAACGGAGTTGCATATTGTGCTCCACTTAATTTGTAGGATTGTTTGTGCACTTTGCCATGCCATGCTTCATTAACCGGACATGCACCATACTTGGTTGTGCATCATGCCATGTTATGTGGTGGTTGTTTACTATGTTGTTTTCTCCTTTCCGGTGTTGCTTCTTCAGGTTGGTTCCGATAACGTCGCGTTTGTGAGGATCCATTCGACTTCGTCCGTTTGTCTTCATGGACTCGTTCTTCTTCCTTGCGGGATTTCAGGCAAGATGACCATACCCTCGAAATCACTTCTATCTTTGCTTGCTAGTTGCTCGCTCTTTTTCTATGCCTATGCTACGATACCTACCACTTGCTTATCATGCCTCCCATATTGTTGAACCAAGCCTCTAACCCACCTTGTCCTAGCAAACCGTTGTTTGGCTATGTTACCGCTTTGCTCAGCCCCTCTTATAGCGTTGTTAGTTGCAGGTGAAGATTGGAGTTTGTTCCATGTTGGAACATAGATATTTTGTTGGGATATCACAATATCTCTTATTTAATTAATGCATCTATATACTTGGTAAAGGGTGGAAGGCTCAGCCTTATGCCTGGTGTTTTGTTCCACTCTTGCCGCCCTAGTTTCCGTCATATCGGTGTTATGTTCCCGGATTTTGCGTTCCTTACGCGGTTGGGTTATAATGGGAAACCCCTTGACAGTTCGCCTTGAATAAAACTCCTCCAGCAAGGCCCAACATTGGTTTTACCATTTGCCACCTATCCTTTTCTTTCCCTTGGGTTGGCCGACTCAAGGGTCATCTTTATTTAACCCCCCGGGCGAGTGCTTCTCTAAGTGTTGGTCCAACTGAGCGATGTCCGGAGCTACTAGGGGCTACTCTGGGCTGGCCCACCCGACGTCTGGCTCATCCGGTGTGCCCTGAGAACGAGATATGTGCAGCTCCTATCGGGATTTGTCGGCACATCTGGGTGGTCTTGCTGGTCTGTTTTAGCATTGTCGAAATGTCTTGTAACCAGGATTCTGAGCCTGATCGGGTCTTCCTGCTAGAAGGAATATCCTTCGTTGACTGTGAGAGCTTGTGATGGGCTAAGTTGGGACACCCCTGCAGGGATTTGAACTTTCGAAAGCCGTTCCTGCGGTTATGGGCAGATGGGAATTTGTTAATGTCCGGTTGTAGAAAACCTGAAGTTGACCTTAATTAAAATGCACCAACCGCGTGTGTAACCGTGATGGTCTCTTCTCGGCGGAGTCCGGGAAGTGAACACGGTGTTGGAGTAATGCTTGACGTAGGTTGTTCTAGTATCACTTCTTGATAATAGTTGTTCGACCATGCTTTTGCCTTCTCTTCTCGCTCTCATTTGCGTATGTTAGCCACCATATATGCTAGTCGCTTGCTGCAGCTCCATCTCATACCTTTTACCCTTCCTTTAAGCTTAAATAGTCTTGATCGTGAGGGTGTGAGATTGCTGAGTCCCCGTGACTCACAGATACTTCCAAAACCAGCTTGCAGGTGCCGTTGAACCGCGCAGATGACGCAACTAAGCTCAAGGAGGAGCTCGATGAAGATCTTGTCCTTTGTGTTGTCTCATTCTAGTTGATCAGTAGTGGAGCCCAGTTGGGATCGATCGGGGATCTGTGTAGCATTTGGGGTAGTCTTCTTTTATTTTGGTTCCGTAGTCGGACCTTGAGTGTATTTGGATGATGTAATGCTTTATTCATGTATTGCGTGAAGTGGCGATTGTAAGCCAACTATGTATCTCTTTCCTTTATGTATTACATGGGTTGTGTGAAGATTACCTCACTTGCGACATTGCTTTCAATGCGTTTATGCCTCTAAGTCATGCTTCAACACGTGGGAGATATAGCCGCATCGAGGGCGTTTCAAGTTGGTATCAGAGCCTTCCCCGACCTTAGGAGCCCCCTGCTTGATCGAATCGTTGGCGTTGTTGAGTCTAGAAAAATGTTTTGAGTCATTTAGGATTATATATATCGGAGAGTTAGGAATTATTTTTACTCCTCATTCCCTTCGTCGCTCTAGTGAGGCATCCTGACGTAGAGTTTTGACTCTTCTCTTCTCAAATTTCACAAAAAAAAATTTAGGATCACGTGGGTATCTTGGAATCGTTCAGATGGTTTTGTGACGAGAACATTGTTCTTGGTGCCTCCTGTCATTTAGGGGTTGTGGCAGTGTCCCGGGGAGTTGAGCTCCGAGGTGTTGTCGTCACAATTTTATCGTTGCAGTTCTGGAATACCTGAGTTTAGTTTCACCGACATCGAAAATCTCTTTTATGCAGTTGTTGGTGAGATAACCTCGACACCACCCAGTACTGGGGCGGGAGTTCGGGAGTATTGCCATAACTCGTATAACGGATGCTTTTCGAAGGTTGAGGTAGAATATTTCCAAAGGTTTCTTGGTTATGTGTTGAAGGATGGATACACCTGGATGTAGGATTTGCTAGTTTTGGGTGAGATATTATGCTTCCCCTGTATCCCCAACACCTGATTGCATAACCGGAAAGTTTCGGGAGTTGATAAGTGGGAATTCAAGTAGCTCTTAGGATATCTTTCCGACAGATGTATGATATGAAATTGGGGTTCGACCTCTAGTGGTCCGCCTATTCACGGTTGGTTTTAAAGTGGTCTCGTTGTGTCTTAAAGAGTCCTTGGCTATGCCGACTCGGGGACGCTTCGTATGTCATGTGCACTGCCTTGTACATGATGGTGCTATATGATCGAGCCCGTGTAGGCCCCACCACGAAAACTTCGGACGAAATCTCTATCATATGTTTGTTCCGTCTTATTCTGCAAGCCAATCCTTTGTTTTGTTTTGAGTTGTGGTATTCAAGTTGCTTCGAAGTCAAATGTTGATTCCATACCTTTTCCTAAGCGGTGTTCTCATACCCCGATGTGAACACTAATCCTTCTCGATCATCGAGTTTGTCATGTCAATCCTTTTTTTAACCGGTGTGTTTCTCTTCAAGTGGATCCGATCATTGCAACATCCGCAAGATCAAGTATCAGTTCTTCTCAAAGGTGTTTGTTTCATCCGTCCCCAAGTTGCCTTTGTTTTTCCCACCCTCCCACCCTTGTTTTCTTCAAGGACTCAGATTTCTTATTCAAGTATCCTTTTATTGATGGGAAGCCTCTCCGTTCTTTTTCCGCCAATGTTCTTACCCGGTGATTCTCAGAAAGATTCTAATGGAGCTTCAAGTTCGTCATTCTTCATTCTTTTCTTCTCCGGTGGATTCAAGTCTTCTGTGTTGATCATATTCTTTTCCTTGCTTCAAATGCCTTCTCATAACGGTGCACCTCATAATCTTTAACTTCTCACTATTCATTGTTCCAGAGTGCCGAAGATATCCCGGAAGGCTCGTCTTGTCATTCAAGATCCTTTCAAGCCCCTTTCGAGGTTGTTATCTTATTCAAGCCTTTTAATTCAACCGGTGCAATCTCTCTTTCAAATTGTTCAACGATGTTTCTTTTGAGTGGGCCCTAACCCACAGGTCTTTTCCCAGGATCTTACCTGACTCTTCTTATTTTTCCGGAGCTATCCTCAAATTCTCTCAAAGTTTGACGTAAGAATGAATTATCATCGGTCATATGTATTTCTCCAAGATATGTTGAATTCTTTTCATCGTTGGTTCAACTTTTCCATTCTACTTTATTCCGGTGTGCCTCTACAATTATTGGTGGTGTTTCTCGTCGTCATTCTCAGATTCGAAGACCAAAGAAGATTTTTCTCTCAATCTTGCTCCATTCTCTTCAAGATTCGTGATTCTAGTTCAAGCCCATCCTCTCATAATTGTATTCGATTGTGAGAATTCTTTTCACCTATCCGGAGCAATTCAAGAGTCTTCTCAGTTTGATTCTCCAAAGTCCATCATTTCAGGTTTATTCATTCTCAGCGTTCAGCTTTCTTTCTCTAAATCTTACCGGTGCATCGATCAAATATCCTCTAATCAGCTCATGATCTCTTCGTTCTCTTGCATCTAAATTCTCTCAAGTATCTTCATTCGTTTGCCAATTATTCTTGGTGTTTCTTTATCTTTTCTTCGTTCATTTCAATTCTTATGGTGGTTCGTTCAAGATTCTTCTTACCTTGTTATCATGTCAATTCATTCGTTGTTACAATTCCACCGGTGTTTCGTTGAAGGCATTCTCAAGTTGGCGAGATATCTATCTTAATCTTTTCTACGAGAATAGGTAATATGCCAAATCCGTTGATTTTTATCAATTTAAATTGGTGAAGGATAAGCATAATGTAATTCTTATTCTTGTTTCATCGAGTGATTAATTCCCTATTCCGGAGGCTCAGCAAATTCTTGTTTCCATTTGTTCATCTTTTCTTTTCTAGAGTTCCAAGTTTCAACTTATCTCGTCGCAGAGCTTCATCCAATCATCACAAGGTTTCACCTTGTGTTTTGAACTTCTCTTTCTTTTCGTTATCCTTTTGTTGCCGGAGTTCTTCATGAAGGTTCTACATGATGGTTTCATCAAGGATTTTATTCATTCTCGAAGTGTTCATCAAGATTCTTTTCAGAGGAGCTCAAGAATTCTTCATCTTGCAATCCGGAGTGCAATTCGCTCTTCCGTATCATGTGAGGTGGTTTTATGTCATTCTTGATAATTTGAGTTCATGTTTCATGATTCACATGTTGTTAAGAATGAGGTATTTTAAATCCACCAACCTCTTCGTTGGAGTTATCTGGTGTCATGTTTCACCTAAAGCCTTCCCTAAGGATTGTTGCTATCTATGGTGCTTATAAATGACCCAAGTTCTTCATTTATCATCCCGGTGAGATAAGTACTCATCTCCTCGCTCATATCAATCCAATTCTTTTCCCCGTAAGTGGCTGGTTGTCACCTCATAATCTAAGATGTTTTCCATAAGCCCACTTCAAGCCTATCTTTTCGTTGTTGGGTTTCCAACAACTCCGTTCGACCTTTCTCCTAAAGATGCCTTTTCAAGCTCTTTTGTGGCAGAAGTTGCCATCTTCTTCTCCATTCTTCTATTTCAATTATCTATCTTCTATTCCTTTCTCCCGGAGGCATTGTGATGTTGCTCTCTTCACTCATCATCTCGATTTGTCAAAGATCATGTTCTTTTCATGCCTATCCATTTAACCGGAGTGTTGTGCCCTTTTGCTCAAGTTCTTTTCGCCTTATCAAGCCTTGCATCTCTTTTCAACCGGAGTGCTGTCTGAGATCTTTCTTGCCCCTTGTTCCATTCATTCAATAATTACGGAGGCAGTGTATTGTGATTTTATCAAGTATCTTCTCATCTTATCAAGTTATTATTCAATTCCTTTTTCTTTTCAATCAGAGTGCTGCTCGAAGTTGTTCTTCCGTGTTCCTCTTTTCTAACGGAGTGTTTTCAACTTCGTTCATCTCCGTTGTATTCTTTTCTCGAATTGGCTTAACATCTCAAGGTTCTTTGGTTTCACTCGTCTGTCAAAGAAGCAACTTAGCTTTACCTCTCCTCTTTCTCTTTCGTTGTCCCACCGGTGCCATTCTAGATCTCGGGACAAGATCCTCTCGTAGTGGTGGAGTGTTGTAACGCCCCGAGACTGATGTGCCAGGTGTCCTCCAGTTATTTCGCTGTTGTTGCCCTGTCTTTGCTTGTGTGTCGCATATTGTCATGTCAGCATGTGCATTGCGTCATCATGTTTTCGAAACGTGCATGCGTCCCGGCCTCCTCGTTCTCTCCGTTGCCCGTTCTGAGCCCAGACACACTTGCATGCGCCCGCGACATGTCCGAAATAGTATTTTATAAGTGGCCGGAAAATGTTCTCGGATTGGGTTGAAAATTGGCGCGCGGTCTTATTATAGTGTAGGTAGACCGCCTGTCAAGTTTCATCGCATTCGGAGTTCGTTTGATAGCCCAACCGTTAAACTATAGCGGTAGTATTGTCGGTCAAATCGTTGAACGTTTTCGGTCTCCGGAAACAGTCTTCGGGCCTCTCTCTCTTCTCTTCTCTCAGATCGAGCTTTCTGCTCTGTCCGCTGTCTACCGCCAGACCCCGAAACCCTCTCTGCACAGTACATCGAACCACTCACGTGCGCGTCCGAAACTTCCCCGGACCCGACCCGGGCAGTCGTCACCGTTGTTTCCGGATCATCCCCAAACATCTACAAAACATCACCGTTTTCTTATTTGGACTCCCTAGCCTATTTTTCCTGACCGTCCGATTAAAATCGGAGGGACCAAATGCCCCTATCACAAATCCACTTGCTTTATATATATAGACCACCCCTAACCTAATATAGACACACCACCTAATTTCTAGGGATCCTCCCAAGCGCCGCCACTCTTCTTGTCTCTTCCTTATCGGGATCCTCCCCGATCCAAAAATCCCTTCCTCGTTTTCAGATCCACCCAATACCCTCCATCGATCCAACCATAGCCCTCCGCTGCTCTGCTTCCCCTCGATCCACCCGAGCTCCTCGATCCCTCCTCGCTCTCCTCGTCGACCAGGGAGATGAGCTCCTCCCGAGCGTCCCCTCCTCACCTCGTCGCCCGATCCCCTTGCCTCCTTGTTCCCGTGTCTGCAGCAGCCGAGCAAGGGACCTCGCACCCGATCCTTCCCCTCGTCCAGGAGGTAGGAGCCCAAGCTCCTCGATCCCTCCCCGCCGGCCAAGTCCTCGCAAGCCGCCGCTGCAGGTCGTTCTTCATGCTTTCCCCACCTCCGATCGCTCAGAGCCGGTGAGCCCAGTCGCTGGTGAAGCCCTGCAGAAGCTCGTCCTGCATGCCGCGCCTCACTGCACCACCGCTCGCACCGCCCCATCTTTGTAGCCTCCTCCTTCCTTGGTTCCGAGCAGCTTTGCACCCCGCCTCGACTCGCCATGGAGACCACCGCGGACTTCGATGCCGCCGTCCTCGTGCTGCATCGCCGCTGATGCCCGTGTCAGCGAACGCCGTTGCCTCCTCTGCTTCAGGCCACCGCATCGGTCACCGGATCCAAACCCAGACGCCTCCCTCACCCGCTCCCGCGTCCGGTCGCCGTCGATCCTCGCCTGCATCGCCTCGCTAAGTCCCTGCAATCGCGCCGGAGTTCACCTGTTGCTGTCGCTGTTCTTCAGAGCGAGCAGTTTGACCGCTCGCCTGTGCCTCGCGTTGACCGAGCACGATGCCACAGCGACCGCGCGTGGGCCTCCTCTTCCCTCGCCCCGGCCCAGAGCTTCCTCCAGCAAGTCCGGCCCAGCACCAAGGCGTAGGCCCAGCTCCCTTCGCCCGCGAGGCCCAGCTCCGCACGCCCCTGCAGGCCCAATGTGAGAGACCCACATCCCAGTGCCCCTCCTTTGTCCTTACCAATTGGGCTGCCCAGATTCGGCCTGTTTCTTTTTTTTCCCTGCGAACGAATTTCCTATTTTCCAATACATGCATAATTACAGGAGGATGCCATTATTTTAATTTGCTCACACCTAAATAACCGTGCATCGGATTTAAACAAACTTAACATGAAAGTTGCTTAGAATTTTGTGTAGTTTTATAATATGTCACTCTTACCCATGTTTAAAATGTTTAAATTGTTGTTTGTTTAAATTTACTCCTATGTCATGCCAAAATGTTTTATTCCATAACTTAATAACCGTAGCTCTAAACCCAACAAACTTTATATGTAAATGGGGCAGAATTTTGCATAGATTAACATGGTGTACTTGCCTTGCATGTTTAACAACTCTAAAATTATGTTTAGGGCAGAACAGTACCAAACCTAAAATATGCACATGAGGAGTTTCCGGACTTGTTGTTTTGTTGTTCCGGCCTCATTTAAACTTGTCTAGATAGATAGCTTCTTTTTGCTTCACCCTCTTGACATGTTTAACAACATTTAATATTGTTGGGTACATAAACAAGATCGAACTAAATAAGTCACATGGTGTTTCGTCAAATATGCAACGGAGTTGCATATTGTGCTCCACTTAATTTGTAGGATTGTTTGTGCACTCTGCCATGCCATGCTTCATTAAACCGGACATGCACCATACTTGGTTGTGCATCATGCCATGTTATGTGGTGGTTGTTTACTATGTTGTTTGCTCCTTTCCGATGTTGCTTCTTCGGGTTGGTTCCGATAACGTCGCATTTGTGAGGATCCGTTCGACTTCGTCCGTTTGTCTTCATGGACTCGTTCTTCTTCCTTGCGGGATTTTAGGCAAGATGACCATACCCTCGAAATCACTTCTATCTTTGCTTGCTAGTTGCTCGCTCTTTTGCTATGCTTATGCTATGATACCTACCACTTGCTTATCATGCCTCCCATATTGTTGAACCAAGCCTCTAACCCACCTTGTCCTAGCAAACCGTTGTTTGGCTATGTTACTGCTTTGCTCAGCCCCTCTTATAGCGTTGTTAGTTGCAGGTGAAGATTGGAGTTTGTTCCATGTTGGAACATGGATATGTTGTTGGGATATCACAATATCTCTTATTTAATTAATGCATCTATATACTTGGTAAAGGGTGGAAGGCTCAGCCTTATGCCTGGTGTTTTGTTCCACTCTCGCCGCCCTAGTTTCCATCACATCAGTGTTATGTTCCCGGATTTTGCGTTCCTTACACGGTTGGGTGATAATGGGAACCCCTTGACAGTTTGCCTTGAATAAAACTCCTCCAGCAAGGCCCAACATTGGTTTTACCATTTGCCACCTAGCCTTTTCTTTCCCTTGGGTCGGCTGACTCAAGGGTCATCTTTATTTAACCCCCCGGGCGAGTGCTTCTCTAAGTGTTGGTCCAACTGAGCGATGTCCGGAGCTACCAGGGGCAACTCTGGGCTGGCCCACCTGACGTCTGGCTCATCCGGTGTGCCCTGAGAACGAGATATGTGCAACTCCTATCAGGATTTGTCGGCACATCTGGGTTGTCTTGCTGGTCTTGTTTTACCATTGTCGAAATGTCTTGTAACCCGGATTCCGAGCCTGATCGGGTCTTCCCGCTAGAAGGAATTTCATTCGTTGACCGTGAGAGCTTGTGATGGGCTAAGTTGGGACACCCCTGCAGGGATTTGAACTTTCGAAAGTCATGCCCGTGGTTATGGGCAGATGGGAATTTGTTAATGTCCAGTTGTAGAAAACCTGAAGTTGACCTTAATTAAAATGCACCAACCGCGTGTGTAACCGTGATGGTCTCTTCTCGGCGGAGTCCGGGAAGTGAACATGGTGTTGGAGTAATGCTTGACGTAGGTTGTTCTAGGATCACTTCTTGATCATAGTTGTTTGACCGTGCTTTTGCCTTCTCTTCTCGCTCTCATTTGCCTATGTTAGCCACCATATATGCTAGTCGCTTGCTGCAGCTCCATCTCATACCTTTTACCCTTCCTTTAAGCTTAAATAGTCTTGATCACGAGGGTGTGAGATTGCTGAGTCCCCGTGACTCACAGATACTTCCAAAACTAGCTTGCAGGTGCCGTTGAACCGTGCAGATGATGCAACCAAGCTCAAGGAGGAGCTCGACGAAGATCTTGTCCTTTGTGTTGTTTCGTTCTAGTTGATCAATAGTGGAGCCCAGTTGGGGTCGATCGGGGATCTGTGTAGCATTTGGGGTAGTCTTCTTTTATTTTGGTTCCGTAGTCGGACCTTGAGTGTATTTGGATGATGTAATGCTTTATTCATGTATTGTGTGAAGTGGCGATTGTAAGCCAACTATGTATCTCTTTACTTTATGTATTACATGGGTTGTGTGAAGATTACCTCACTTGCGACATTGCTTTCAATGCGGTTATGCCTCTAAGTCGTGCTTCGACACGTGGGAGATATAGCCGCATCGAGGGCGTTTCAGATCTGGTGCTCCGGCTTATCCAGGATCAGACTGATATGCACAAGTTATCCCCACCTTGGGAAGGAGCCTTTGTGGTTAGCAAGAATTTGAACAATGGGTCATATTACCTTATCGATGTTCGAGACCACAAGGACTCACGCACGTCGGAGGAAGAGACCCGTCGGCCGTGGAATATTGCTCATCTCCGGCCTTACTACACTTAAGCCACTGGCTCTTCCAATGTACATATGTTGACATTGTATATATTATGATCAATACAATAAAGCCGACATCCCTATTAAAGCAGGGCCTTTGTCGTTGTTTCTCTTTAAGTAATGAGTTTTTGGTCACATGGGGGCTTCTGCTTTATACGGCAAAGTTATTATTACCCTTTGATCCGGCTTATAGGCCACACAATAAAACTTGGGGGCTTGCTACCCAGGTTAAAGGGACCAAAGAGAGTCTGTTGCAAAATCACAACTCAAACATAGGTGCCCCTTGAGCACAGCTCAAAATATTTCTTGGGGGCTCTTTTGTTCTAAAGAACAAAAATTGCTATAACCCTTATAATAGGCTTAAAAGCCAGGCTTGAAAGCCAGGTGTATTCACCTAAAACCCTGGGTTATCCTGCCTTTTTAAGTAAGTCACTCCGCCCAGGTAATCCTGGAAAGACCCGCCGAATGTTTGACAAGTCAATCTTATGCAGACCCTGAACTTGTCAAAGTTAAAGCGAGAATTGGTTAATGTGAGGTCCATCTTATAAGGTTTGTAAAACGGTTTAACTCGGTGGCCTGGCAGCCCATGAAAAGCCTCGTTTTGGGCCTGGCAGCCCATGAAAAGCCTCGCTTCTCGTTTGTTTTTATTCAACAGATTCTTTCTTTTTTGAGGTTTATTTGACAAGATTTATAAAGCTTGATTGTAAATCACCGGTGTTTATTAACCCGGTCTGGCTTTTGACTATAAGTCGCCAGTATGAGATAACATCCGGTGTTTATTAACCCGGCCTGGTTTTCGACTATAAGTCGCCAGTTTGAAATAAATATAATATCAGGTGTATATTAACCCGGTCCGGTTTTGTTCATAAGCCGGCAATCTCTGATAGTTACCAGTGTTCAAAATCTTGGGTTATCGCCCTTACTGCACTGGCTTGGTAAACCAACAAGTGTGATCAAATATCATAGGTATGACATATTTTTAATCATATATGATTATTATTTAGTCCAGCCTTGGTTATAAGTCATGATAAGTTTATATTGGAGCATTATAACCCATCCAGTGGTAAACCGCCAGGACACTTTTCATCTGTTGTATGCAGGAACATATTCAAAATTGATAATATCATAAAGCATATATGGCATATCTTCGCATGGCGGATAAATAGTGTCATGAACAGCACAATATGCACGATGGCATAACAGAACAAGAAGTTTAAAGCTAGCCTATTAAAAGGCGCTTGGTGCCCAAAAGGATGATTGTTTTTAAGTATCGCAATCAGCAGATGATAAACCGGCCCCAGTTCATGAATCTTGGCCTAGCTGACTCGAAGGTCGCGATTCATCCCTTGCCGGTTCGTCTTCCTCCTCCACCATCTGGAAGTGGGGTTTGGACCATACAAAGCCACACAAGGCAACAAATTCAGCTTCATCGTCAATCAGATCAGACGGATCGCTATCAGGGGTGAAAGCGTGCTTACGAATGGGTGGAATTAAATCCATCATTTTATATGAAGGAGTCGCCATCTTCTGGTTATCTGCATCGTAACCCGGCTGATACTTGGTGAGGTTGGTCTCTTCGGTAATGATTGTTGCATGAGGGCGAATCTCTTTGACATAGGCAGCAAAGTCTTGTTGGTCAAAAGAGGTTCCATCTTCCTTGAGACTAGGATACCCACTGGCTACGTCTGCCGGGTCTAATTCCGGTACCCAGCCTTTGGCATGGCTCAAGGCTATCACAACTTCGGCTCTAGCACAAGATCGCTTGATTTCTTGGAACCTAGTGGGCAAGATGGACAGTTTCTTCAATACATCACTTAACAGATTTGGTCCTTGATTCACTGGGGAGATAGTGGCAAGAGTCCGCTGAGCTCCAGTGTATAATTGCTCAACAAGCGTGTAAACCGCCTTGAGCTTCACCAGTGTATCTTGGCTCAGATTGCTGCTCCTGGGACCTGAAACAAAAATTGCAAAGATTGGTTAAGTGGCGACTTACAGTGGCGACTTACAGTATGATGACAAATACTTATTCTGGATAAATAACAAGGTGACTTACCAAAGATTGTAGAAACCATTTGAGACACACGGTTCTTTAAACCGGTGAGTTCAGTGGTAACTTCTTCCAGAGCTGCCTCTGCTTTCTCAACCCGCTGAATCAGGGCAGTCTTTTCCTTCGCCCAAGCTTCTTTGTCCGCAGTAAAACCGATCTTCAATTTTTCGGCTTCAGACACACTAAGCTGAAATTTTGATTCAGCCTTTTTTGTCTCAGTCTCCTGAGCCGCCAACCAGGTCTTGGCCTCGGACAATTGAGTTTCCAGTTCTGTGGTCGCAGCCTGCATACATCATAAGTTCGTTAAGTTTCATGGCGGATTACAAGATACAAGTCCCAAGTGCTTTGCAAGCAACAACACTTGGCACTTGGGGGCTAATGTCTGTCAACGAATTTTTTCAAAGGAATCAGCTCTTTCTAAAAAGTCCCAAGTGCTTTGCAAGCAATAACACTTGGCACTTGGGGGCTAATGCATATTGCTTGTATTCTTTCTAAAGATGAGCCGGGTGTGCTGTTGACAATCCCAGCCGACTCATGGGGGCTATGCAGCTAAGTTCTATTCTTTCACACAATGATTAATAGGACCGGCTCATTCATACTGATTAAGCTGACCCTTGGGGACTACAGATGCAAAGTTATGCTATCATCAGAATCCGATTTAAAGTTTTTAAACTGGACTTGGAGGGAGTCTAGAACAGAAGCTTGTAAATATTTCAAGTCTACAGATTATTCAAGTTTCTCATAATAAGAAGACTTGGGGGCTGGCAGGATATATATATATATATATAAGCCGGATGACATACCTCGTACTTCTGGTGCATTTGTTTAACCATTTCAATCTCCAAGTCATGGCTGGAATGCACTTGACTGACATAGCCAGATAATACTTCACTAGTACTCAGTTGAGCATAGTGGGAGACATCAAACCTTACTTTCCATCTTTCCAGGACTTCTTGTTTGGCCGAATGTCTCGCTAGTATCCTTGGATTCCCAGGCTCAGTAAAGGCGGTGCTAGTGATTACAACATCATCAGCATGAATCTCCAGCGGGTTAACTGAGCTTGATGGTTCAATACTCGACGGATCAATAGTGGTTTTGTCAACAGACGGCTCAGGTATTTCAGGTTGAGCGTTGAGAGGAGGATCTACTGGCTATTCAGGATGTTCTGGTGCAATGATTGGCTGTTCTAGTTCAGTAGCTTTCGGACCCTCGGCCGGCTTAGTGGCCTTTGCTTTCTTATTGGGTTTTGCTTGACCCCTAAAAATAATATTGGACAAGTCAGTCTAATGATAAAGATATAAAGGTACAGAAGAAAGATAGTTATTATTACCCAGGGGCAGTCTTGAAAGACGGCAGTTGAGTCTGCGATGAGTCGCCAGAGGAGGAACAGGAAATTTCCTGCAAAGATGGAATCAAAATTGAGTGATTAATGAAAGTAACTCGCTGGTAAATACAAGAGTTAAGGTTAAAAAGAACCTCATTTTGCCATTTCCGAGGAGTGTTTGGTAAACCAGAGGATAAATCTTCATCTCCACCGGTCCGGGTCTGGCGACGGCTCTCATGTTGTTGTCGTTTTAAGAGAAAATGAGGATCTAAATAAGCCAAGGGGTGTGAAAACCTTACTTTCCGGGTTACCCGCCAAAGTTTCTACCTTGGTAAAGGTTCTGAGTCGGAGGAAATAGTAGTTACCTCTTCTTCGGCTACTTTGCTGGCTTCGGTGTCATCCTGGCAATAGTCAGTGTCAATAAGGTTGTTAAAAAACAAGCCAAGAGAGTCAAGGGCTACCTCCAACTCAGAGGCATCATCCAGCTTCAGCAATTCAGAGGCGCTAGGTTTCTTCCTAGACCTCATGATGGTCTTTTTGGCGGCTCTCGCAGTAGCCTTAGCCTTTTTAGCAACCTCATGGTCATATTTGGCCTTCCAGAAGTCAGATTTAGCCTATGGAAGGATAACATATTGGATTTCATGCAATGTTTAAGTGTTGCAGGAGAAAGAAATCAAAAAATGTACCTCTGGCGCTGGGTTAAGCTTGCAGAAAGGATTCAAACCCACTTTGCTGCAGTCTTCATATTTACTATTTACATGTGTGGTTGCCATCTCAACGATGCCCTCTTCAGTCAGTCGTAGAGAGCTATGGCGTAAGGGATCATCTGTTCCTCCGGTATAGTTACACATCAAGCCGGATCGACGGCTTAAGGGTATGATCCGCCATGCGACCCAGCAGCGGATTAAGTCCACTCCAGTTAAGCCGTTTCCCAGCAAGGCTTGAACTTTTCTGATTGTAGGGACAAGTTTCTTGCGTTTGGCGGCGGTAAGTTTATCAGGGAGTTGGTACTTTGAGTCGAGGTGCTCAGGCCGATAACCCGGCAATGGATTCTCATCAGACGGAGAGATATCTTTGCAGTAGAACCATGTTTGGTTCCAGTCTTTGGGATGGCTTGGCAGAGCTACTTGAGGGAAGATGGCATCTCGTCTGCGGTGAATTGAAATCCCGCCAAGCTCCAAGCTGGGCCCATTTGTGAACTCGTTCTGCCGGTTCAAGTAGAAATACTCTCTGAAAAGCTCAACACTAGGCTCTTCTTGAAGGTATACCTCACAAAAGACTTGGAAGTTACATATGTTTGATATGGAATTGGGTCCAATGTCTTGCGGATGGAGTTTGAAGAAGTGTAGGATATCTCTGAAGAATTTAAATCCGGGTGGCGAGAAACCCCGGTTCATATGATCAGTAAATATGATAACTTCACCGTCCTTAGGCCGAGGTTTCTCTTCGCCCGGGTCAGGAACACGGGAATGCATCACACTCTTATCTGGCAAATATCCAACGGTGACAACATCCTTCAAGTGCTCTCAGTGGCTATGGAGGGAACCCAGTTGCAGGTCGTGATTGTTTTGGGCAGCATGGTGAAAGGACAACCTAAAAGACAGGAAAGAATTTGCCGGCTCAAGATGATTATTAAAATTGCAAGTTAACAAGTACAGTGCATGTTCAGAATGGCAGCTTAAGCAAGGGCTAATGATATATGAAGTAACAATAAACCGGCAGAATAAGCCGCCATGATTAAAGACATTCAAGATCTACCAAGGCTATAATTTGCTAAGTGTTAGGACAAACAAGTTCCACGGGTTGAGGCTACAAACTCAGATCTACCGCTGTTCAGAAAAGAAAATAAACTCGAAACCTACAGAGGCGACAGTGGAAAGGTAGAGGTGCCCTAGAAGAGATCTGTGGCGATGAAGATATATTCTAGTGTCAAAAACAAGTGCTAAAACTACTACCGTGCAATATTCATATGGTTTTTGGATCTAACCCATGGAAATAAACAAGGAGAAAGAAGGGCGGCGACGAACGTTGACGAACACCAACAAAACCTAATGATAGATCTATGACGAAGGAAAGAGGGCTTACTGATGCTGTTAGGACAGCGGAGTGGCGCCGCAGTTTTGTGGTCTATTCAGGGCGATGCGACGACCGGAGTTGAGGTTGGAGACGGAGGTCGATGGCGGCGAGGCTCATGCGGGTCGGTGCGTCACGAGGAGGAAGAGAGGAGAAGGAGAAGAATGAAAGATGACTCTATGCTCCTATTTATAAGGAAACAGAAAAACAGGCAGGCGTGAAAGACGAGGAGGCCAAATGATGGTTATCCAGCTAATTGGACGCCTCGATTTTCGGAAAGACATTAAGATAAAGATCCGTTAAAGATGACATCGTGACACGTTTCCGAAATTCTTGGAGATGACGTCATGGCAGGTTATAAGGTTTTTGCAGCAGATGTGGAAGGATTTTTCTAAGTCTTGAAGATTTACATGAACAAGTTCAAATCAACCTGGGGCCTAATGTCGGGGATATAACTATTAGGTATGACCCGCTCAGGAAGGGTCGGGTCATCCCTATGACGATTCATCGCAATGAATCCCAAGGCCATATGACGTTTCATAGATAGGCTTGGTAGAGGGCCCAGACTCGAAGGCGGCTTAAGGCCCATGGATATAAACCGCCATGTATGTAAACGTGTATTGTAAGGCATGTAAGAAAGGTCACTGAGCCAGATACGTTGTATAAGCCAGTCGGGACTCTGTAGCCCGCAGGGCATCAACCCGTGTATATAAGGGGATGACCTAGAGGCGGCTTAGGACAAGAAACAACAGATTGAGAGCCGGGTCAAGCATATTCGCTCCCTGCTCATCGAAACCCTAGCAATATCACCTCCAACTGGATTAGGCTTTTACCTTCACCGTAAGGGGGCGAACCAGTATAAACTCCTCGTGTCCCTTTTCCCGATTAACCCCTTTAAGCTAACCTCATCGTGATGGCTCCACGACTAAGTCCTCACACTAGGACATCTGTCGTGACAATTCCACGACAATATCCATGTTCAACATCATCATGTGAATGATCATCACATAGAGAATGTGATTCATTAGATGTATGACTATAACAATATGCATCTTTATGGATTCTAATGACTTGTGAGATGATGCTACTAATTATTCCAACATTGATGACCCACAAGTGTAGGGGATCTATCATAGACTTTTCGATAAGTAAGAGTGTTGAACCCAACGAGGAGCAGAAGGAAATGATAAGCAATTTTCAGTAAGGTACTCTCTGCAAGCACTGAAATTATCGGTAACAAATAGTTTTGTGATAAGGTAATTTGTAACGAGTAGCAAGAAATAAAAGTAAATAAGGTGCAGCAAGATGGCCCAATCCTTTTTGTAGCAAAGGACAAGCCTGGACAAACTCTTATATGAAGTAAAGCGCTCCTGAGGACACATGGGAATTATCGTCAAGCTAGTTTTCATCACGTTCATATGATTCACGTTCGGTACTTTGATAATTTGATATGTGGGTGGACCGGTGCTTGGGAACTGTCCTTACTTGGACAAGCATCCCACTTATGATTAACCCCCATTGCAAGCATCCGCAACTACAATAGAAGTATTAAGGTAAACCTAACCATAGCATGAAACATATGGATCCAAATCAGCCCCTTACGAAGCAACGCATAAACTAGGGTTTAAGATTCTTTCACTCTAGCAACCCATCATCTACTTATTACTTCCCAATGCCTCCCTCTAGGCCCAAACAATGGTGAAGTGTCATGTAGTCCACGTTCACATGACACCACTAGAGGGATGACAACATACATCTCTCATCAAAATATCGAACGAATACCAAATTCACATGACTACTTATAGCAAGACTTCTCCCATGTCCTCAGGAACAAACGTAACTACTAACAAAGCATATTCATGTTGATAATCAGAGGGGTATTAATATGCATAATGGATCTGAACATATGATCTTCCACCAAGTAAACCAACTAGCATCAACTACAAGGAGTAATCAACACTACTAGCAACCCACAGGTACCAATCTAAGGTTTGGATACAAAGATTGGATAAAAGAGATGAACTAGGCTTTGAGATGAGATGGTGCTGGTGAAGATGTTGATGGAGATTGACCGCTCTCCCGATGATAGGATCGTTGGTGATGACGATGGTGATGATTTCCCCCTCCCGGAGGGAAGTTTCCCCGGCAGAATAGCTCTACCGGAGCCCTAGATTGGTTCCGCCCAGGTTCCGCCTCGTGGCGGTGGAGTTTCTTCCCCTAAGCTTGCTTATGATTTTTTCCTCGACGAAAGACTCCATATAGCCAAAGATGGGCATTGGAGGGCCACCAGGGGGCCCACGAGGCAGGGGGTGCTCCCGGGGGGGTAGGGCGCGCCCCCACCCTCGTGGCCTGGGTGTGGCCCCCTCTGGAACTTTCTTCGCTCAGTATTTTTAATATATTATGGAAATAACTTCCGTGAAGTTTCATGACTTTTGGAGCTGTGCAGAATAGGTCTCTAATATTTGCTCCTTTTCTAGCCCAGAATCCCAGCTGCCGACATTCTCCCTCTTCATGTAAACCTTGTAAAATGAGAGAGAATAGGCATAAGTATTGTGACATAATGTGTAATAGCAGCCCATAATGCAATAAATATCGATATAAAAGCATGATGCAAAATGGACATATCAACTCCCCCAAGCTTAGACCTCGCTTGTCCTCAAGCGAAAGCTGAAATCAAAAAATATGTCCACATGTTTGGAGATAGAGGTGTCGATAAAAATAAAATACGGACATGAGGGCATCATGATCATTCTTAGAACAGCAACATATATATATATATATTGTCATATGATCTCTTATGCTAAAATAACAGTTCAATCAAAATTTCAAGTATGAGTCATAAACTTCATTGAGAACCAACAAACTCTAATCTCATTCATTGAGGCAATTGCAATTTATCATAACATAGGAAAGAGTCAATATAAGAGCTTTTCAGCAAGTCCACGTACTCAACTATCATTTAGTCTTTCACAATTGTTAACACTCACGCAATATTTATCGGTATGAAGGTTTAATCGGACACAGAGAAAGATAGGGGCTTATAGTTTTGCCTCCCAACGTTTTACCTCAAGGGTAATGTCAACAATAATAGTTCATGAAAACTCACATCCAATTAGCTATATATATCAGGATCTTTCCAACACATTGTGCTTGCCAAAGGATAAAATGTAAAAAGGAGAGGTGAATATCACCATGACACTTTGCATGAAGTATAAGACAAGAATAAAAGATAGGCCCTTCGTAGAGGGAAGCAGAGGTTGTCATGCGCTTTTATGGTTGGATGCACAAAATCTTAATGCAAAAGAACGTCACTTTATATTGCCACTTGTGATATGAACCTTCATTATGCAGTCTGTCGCTTTTATTGCTTCCACATCACAAGATCGTATAAAGCTTATTTCCTCCACACTAATAAGTCATACATATTTAGAGAGCAATTTTTATTGCATGCACCGATGAAAACTTACTTGAAGGATCTTACTCAATCCATAGGTAGATATGGTGGACTCTCATGGCAAAACTGGGTTTAGGGATATTTGGAAGCACAAGTGGTATCTCTACTTGGTGCAAAGAAATTGGCTAGCATGAGAGGGAAAGGCAAGCTCAACATGTTGGATGATCCATGACAGTATAATTTATCTCAGATGTAAGAAAACATAACCCATTACGTTGTCTTCCTTGTCCAACGTCAACTCTTTAGCATGTCATACTTTAATGAGTGCTCACAATCATAAAAGATGTCCAAGATAGTATATTTATATGTTAACCTCTCTTTCTTTATTACTTCCTATTAATTGCAACGATGACCAAAACTATGTTTGTCAACTCTCAACAACTTTTATTCATCATACTCTTTATATGTGAGCTCATTACTCTCCATAAGATCCATATAATCTCTTTATTTCTTTCTATTTCTTCTCTTTTATTTTATTCCCTCAATATCATAGCAAAATAATCAAGCCCTTGACTCAACACTAATCTTTATTATATATAGCTCACGGACTCGATTACATAGAAACATCATAAAGCAAAACTCACAACTAGATCATACTAAAACTTTATTCTACTAGATCAAGATATTATCAAAAGGATCGAACTAAGAAAAAGGTAAAGATAAAAGTGATGGTGATACGATACCGGGGCACTCCCCCAAGCTTGGCAGTTGCCAAGGGGAGTGCCCATACCCGATGCTCAGTTCTTCTTTGTTGGTGAAGAAGGTGTCGGTGATGATGGATAGTCGCACATCGAGCATAGGATATCCTCCAATTTGCGGATAATGCCCTTGAGTGCGATGATATGCTCCTTCAAGAAAATATTTTCACTTGTGAGATACTTGTTTTGAATACGAGCTAACTCAATCATCTTGAAAGCCTCAATCTCCGTTGGGGTAAAGAGATTGTGGTGAGGTTGAAGGATGTCTTCTTCTGCTACTGCCGGAACTTGGTCCCCATGGCCTTCTTGATCCCATCATCCTTGTTGATCTCTCCGGGATCTTCTCTCTTCAGCTCTATCTTCATTAGCCAAGCATCGTTGCCCTCATTGTTGGAGGAGGAGGGAGACGACATGATGCTTGGCCTTGACAACCCTGGCAGAAAACAGCTGAAACAAGAACATGAGATTTTTGCGTGATACGGTGGTCAAAACCTTGGGGATATTATATAATGATTTTTTCTGACCAAAAGAAGTATCGTGCCAGAAAACGGAGTCCGGAGAGCACACAAGGTGCCCACGAGGCAGGGGGCGCGCCCAGGGGGTAGGGTGTGTCCTCCACCCTCATGGAAGCCTCGTGTCCTTTCCGGTGTGCTTCTTATTTTCCTATTTTCTTATATATTCTAAAACGGAGAAAAATTGCCATTAGAACTGTTTTGGAGTCCGTTTACTTACCGTACCACGTACCTATTCCTTTTCGGAGTCTAAAACATTCCGGAAAGTGTCCCTTATGTATTCCTCTGGGGTTACAGTTTCAATAACATTACTTTCAACATTTATAGGATTACCTGAGATATAATGTTTGATTCTTTGGCCGTTCACCACCCTCGGATTTGTGCCTTCGAAGTTGTTGATTTTTATGGCACCGGAACGATAGACCTCCTCGATGACGTAAGGAAGTTCCCATTTAGAGAGAAGTTTGCCTACAAAAAATCTTAAACGGGAGTTGTATAACAATACATAATAACCTACATTAAACTCACGCTTTTGTATCCTTTTATCATGCCATCTTTTAACTTTTTCTTTGAACAGTTTGGCATTCTCATAAGCCTGGGTTCTCCATTCATCAAGTGAGCTAATGTCAAATAACCTCTTCTCACCGGCAAGTTTGAAGTCATAGTTGAGTTCTTTAATAGCCCAATATGCCTTATGTTCTAATTCAAGAGGTAAGTGACATGCTTTACCATAAACCATTTTATACGGAGACATACCCATAGGATTTTTATATGCAGTTCTATAAGACCATAATGCATCATCAAGTTTCTTGGAAAAATTCTTTCTAGATCTATTAACAGTCTTTTGCAAAATTAATTTGAGCTCTCTATTACTCAGTTCTACTTGACCACTAGACTGTGGGTGATATGGAGATGCAATTCTATGATTAACATCATACTTAGCAAGCATTTTATGAAAGGCACCATGAATAAAATGTGAACCACCATCAGTCATTAAGTATCTAGGGACTCCAAACCTCAGAAAAACAACTTCTTTAAGCATCTTAATAGAGGTGTTATGATCAGCACTAGTAGTTGGAATAGCCTCTACCCACTTAGTAACGTAACCAACATCAACTAAAATGTGTGTATACCCATTAGAGGAAGGAAAAGGTCCCATATAATCAAAGTCCCAAACATCAAATGGTTTAATAACAAGTGAATAATTCATGGGCATTTCTTGACGTCTACTAATATTACCAATTCTTTGACATTCATCGCAAGATAAGACAAAATTACGGGCATCCTTGAAGAGAGTAGGCCAATAAAAACTGGATTGCAATACCTTGTGTGCAGTTCTGTCTCTAGCGTGGTGTCCTCCATAAGCTTCGGAGTGGCAGTTGTGTAGGATCTGTTCCTATTCATTCTCAGGTACACAAAGTCTAATAACACCATCTACTCCTTCTTTATAAAGGTGTGGGTCATCCCAGAAGTAATGTCTTAAATCATAGAAGAACTTTTTCTTTTGCTGGTATGTGAAACTAGGTGGTATAAATTTACCAACGATGTAATTAGCATAATCAGCATACCATGGAGCAGTACGAGAAGCATTTATGACAGCTAATTGTTCATCAGGAAAGCTATCATCAATAGGTAGTGGGTCATCAAGAACATTCTCTAACCTAGACAAGTTGTCTGCAACAGGATTCCCAGCTCCCTTTCTATCAATAATATGCAAATCAAATTCTTGTAGCAGGAGAACCCATCTAATAAGTCTAGGTTTAGCATCTTTCTTTTCCATAAGATATTTAATAGCAGCATGGTTAGTGTGAATAGTTACTTTAGAATCAACAATATAAGGTCTGAACTTATCACAAGGAAATACAGCTACTAAGAATTCCTTTTTAGTAGTAGCATAATTTCTTTGAGCACTATCTAGAGTTTTACTAGCATATTGAATAACATTTATTTTTTTATCAACTCTTTGTCCTAGAACAGCACCTACAGCATAATCACTGGCATCAACCATGATTTCAAAGGGTAAATTCCAATCAGGTGGCTGGACAATAGGTGCAGAAATCAAAGCTTTCTTAAGTATTTCAAATGCTTCTACACAATCATCATCAAAGACAAAAGGAATATCTTTTTGTAATAGGTTAGTCAGAGGCCGGGAAATTTTTGAGAAGTCCTTAATGAACCTCCTATAAAAACCGGCATGACCAAGGAAACTTCTTATACCTTTGATGTCCTTGGGACAAGACTTATTTCAATAGCATCAACTTTAGCTTTGTCAACTTCAATACCTCTTTCAGAAATTTTATGCCCCAAGACAATACCTTCATTAACCATAAAGTGGAACTTCTCCCAATTCAAGACAAGGTTAGTTTCTTCACATATTTGCAAAACTTGATCAAGGTTGCTCAAGCAATCATCAAAAGAGGATCCATAAACAGAGAAATCATCCATGAAAACTTCACAAATCTTTTCACAAAAGTTAGAGAATATAGCCATCATGCATCTTTGAAAGGTATCAGGTGCATTACATAAACCAAAAGGCATACGTCTATAAGCAAAGGTATCGAAAGGGCAAGTAAAAGTAGTCTTTTCTTGATCATCAGCTGACACATGTATTTGAGAGAAACCAGAGTGACCATCTAGAAAGCAAAAATGTGTATGTTTGGATCATCTTTCTAGCATTTGATCAATAAAAGGTAAAGGGTAACGATTTTTTTAGTAGCTTTATTTAATTTGCGGAAATCGATCACCATCCTATAGCCTGTAACAATTCTTTGCGGAATCAATTCATCTTTATCATTAGGAACGACAGTAATACCTCCTTTCTTAGGGACACAATGGACATGACTTACCCACTGACTATCAGCATTTGATCAATAAAAGGTAAAGGGTAATGATTTTTTAGTAGCTTTATTTAATTTGCAGAAATCGATCACCATCCTATAGCCTGTAATAATTCTTTGTGGAATCAATTCATCTTTATCATTAGGAACGACAGTAATACCTCCTTTCTTAGGGACACAATGGACAGGACTTACCCACTGACTATCAGCAATGGGGTAAATTATACCTGCTTCAAGGAGCTTTAATATTTCCTTTCTTACCACTTCTTTCATCTTAGGATTTATCCGTCGTTGGTGATCAATAACTGGTTTGGCATCTTTCTCCAAATTTATTTTGTGTTGACATAGAGTGGGACTAATGCCCTTAAGATCATCAAGAGTATATCCAATAGCAGCACGGTGCTTCTTCATGCTCTGAAAGGTTAGCACTAATAATAACAGGATATATCTTCTTTTCATCAAGATAAGCATATTTAAGAGTATCAGGCAATGGTTTAAGCTCAAACACGAGATCACCCTTGGGTGGAGGAGGATCCCCTAGGATTTCAACAGGCAAGTTGTGTTTCAGAATAGGTCCCTATTTAAAGAATACTTCATCTATTTCCCTTCTTTCATTCATATACATATCATTTTCATGGTCTAGAAAATATTGTTCTAAAGGATCAGTAGGAGGCATGGCAATAGAAGCAAGACCAATAATTTCATCTTTACTAGGCAATTCTTTATCATGGGGTTGTCTACGAAATTTAGCAAAATTAAACTCATGAGACATATCCCCTAAACCAACGGAAACAATATCCTTATTGCAGTCTATCTTAGCATTAACAGTATTCAAGAAGGGTCTACCAAATATAATGGGACAAAAGCTATCTTGTGGGGAACCAAGAACAAGAAAATCAGCAGGATATTTAACCTTCCCACACAAGACTTCAACATCTCTAACAATCCCAATTGGTGAAATATTATCTCTATTGGCAAGTTTAATTGTAACATCTATCTCTTCTATTTCAGTAGGTGCAATATCATGCATAATTTCTTTGTATAAGGAATGAGGTATTGCACTTGCACTAGCACCCATATCACATAAGCCATGATAACAATGATCTCCTATTTTAACGGAAATAAGAGGCATGCCTACAACAGGTCTATGTTTATTTTTAGCATCAGGTCTAGCAATTCTAGCGGCTTCATTGCAGAAGTAAATAACATGCCCATCAATATTATCGGCCAAGAGATCTTTAAGCATAGCAATACTAGGTTCAAATTTAATTTGCTCAGGGGGTTTAGGTGTCTTAATATTACTTTTGTTAACTACAGTTGAAGCTTTAGCATGATCCTTTATTCTAACAGGGAAAGGTGGCTTCTCAATATAAGCAGCAGGAACAACAGGATAATCATAAGTGATAGTCTTTTCTTCAACTTTAATAGGTGCAACTAATTTTACTTCAATGGGAGGATTATATTTAAACCATTTCTCCTTAGGGAGATCAACATGAGTAGCAAAGGATTCACAGAAAGAAGCTACTATCTCAGAGTCAAGTCCATATTTAGTGCTAAATTCACGGAAAGCATCGGTATTCATAAAAGATTTAACACAATCAAACTTAGGTGTTATACCTGACTCCTTACCTTCGTCGAGGTCCCAATCTTCAGAGTTGCGTTTAATTCTTTCCAATAAATCCCATTTGAATTCAATAGTCTTCATCATAAAAGATCCAGTACAAGAAGTATCGAGCATGGAGCGATTACTGAGAGAAAGCCGAGCATAAAATTTTTGAATAATCATTTCTCTTGAGAGTTCATGATTGGGGCATGAATATAACATTTCCTTAAGCCTCCCCCAAGCTTGAGCGATGCTTTCTCCTTCACGAGGCCAAAAATTATATATATAATTACGATCACGATGAACAAGATGCATAGGATAAAACTTCTGATGAAATTCCAATTTCAATCGCTTATAGTCCCATGATCCCATATCATCACATAGCCTATACCATGTCAATGCCTCTCCCTTCAATGATAAAGGGAAGACCTTCTTCTTGATAACATCATCGGGCATACCTGCAAGCTTAAATAATCCACAAACTTTATCCACATAGATTAAGTGTAAATCGGGATGCAATGTTCCATCTCCTACGAAAGGATTAGCTAGCAGTTTCTCTATCATACCCGAAGGAATTTCAAAGTAAACATTTTCAGTAGGTTCAGTAGGTTGAGGAGCAACTCTTTGCTCTACTGGTCGGGGTGAAGATACCCCGAACAAGCCCCTCAAAGGATTATGTTTCATAGTGACAAGTGACAGTAAATTTCAGCACACTATATAAATTTTTCCTTACCAAATTCCACCTACCAAAGGCGCTTCACTCCCCAGCAACGGCGCCAGGAAAGAGTCTTGATGACCCACAAGTGTAGGGGATCTATCGTAGCCTTTTCGATAAGAGTGTCAAACCCAACGAGGAGCAGAAGGAAATGATAAGCAGTTTTTAGTAAGGTACTCTCTGCAAGCACTGAAATTATCAGTAACAGATAGTTTTGTGATAAGGTAATTTGTAACGAGTAGCAAGAAATAAAAGTAAATAAGGTGCAGCAAGATGGCCCAATCCTTTTTGTAGCAAAGTGCAAGCCTGGACAAACTCTTATATGGAGTAAAGCGCTCCCGAGGACACATGGGAATTATCATCAAGCTAGTTTTCATCATGTTCACATGATTCGCGTTCGGTACTTTGATAATTTGATATGTGGGTGGACCGGTGCTTGGGTACTGTCCTTACTTGGACAAGCATCCCACTTATGATTAACCCCCATTGCAAGCATCCGCAACTACAACAGAAGTAAGGTAAACCTAACCATAGCATGAAACATATGGATCCAAATCAGCCCCTTACGAAGCAACACATAAACTAGGGTTTAAGATTCTTTCACTCTAGCAACCCATCATCTACTTATTACTTCCCAATGCATACCTCTAGGCCCAAACAATGGTGAAGTGTCATGTAGTCGACGTTCACATGACACCACTAGAGGGATGACAACATACATCTCTCATCAAAATATCGAACTAATACCAAATTCACATGACTATTTATAGCAAGACTTCTCCCATGTCCTCAGGAACAAACGTAACTACTCACAAAGCATATTCATGTTCATAATCAGAGGGGTATTAATATTCATAATGGATCTGAACATATGATCTTCCACCAAGTAAACTAACTAGCATCAACTACAAGGAGTAATCAACACTACTAGCAACCCACAGGTACCAATCTGAGGTTTGGATACAAACATTGGATACAAGAGATGGACTAGGGTTTGAGATGAGATGGTGCTGGTGAAGATGTCGATGGAGATTGACCCCCTTCCGATGAGAGGATCATTGGTGATGGCGGTGGTGATGATTTCCCCCTCCCGGAGGGAAGTTTCCCCGGCAGAACAGCTCTACCAGAGCCCTAGATTGGTTCTGCCCAGGTTCCGCCTCGTGGCGGCGGAGTTTCTTCCCCAAATATTGCTTATGATTTTTTCCTCGAGGAAAGACTCCATATAGCCAAAGATGGGCACCGAAGGGCCACCAGTGGGCCCACAAGGTAGGGGGGCGCGCCCAAGGGGTAGGGCGCGCCCCCACCCTCGTGGCCAGGGTGTGGCCCCACTGTGGAACTTTCTTCGCTCGGTATTTTTTATATATTCTGGAAATAACTTACGTGAAGTTTCAGGACTTTTGGAGTTTTGCAGAATAGGTCTCTAATATTTGCTCCTTTTCCAGCCCAGAATCCCAGCTGCCGGCATTCTCCCTCTTCATGTAAACCTTGTAAAATAAGAGAGAATAGGCATAAGTATTGTGACATAATGTGTAATAACATCCCATAATGTAATAAATGTCGATATAAAAGCATGACGCAAAATGGACGTATCAAACATCTCCTTTGGCACGGATGAGGTCACGAAGCTCAAATAGACAATCACCAAATTTAGGATCACTAGGATTCATTTTATGAAAATCTATGGACTTTTGAAGAATCTCATCTAGGTTTTTCAAGGAATAGTTTGGAAAACATTCCTCGAGATATCTCCATATAGTATAAGTAGAATCAAATGTAGGCAAGTATACAAGCAAGTTTCTAGGCAATGCTCTTATGATAAGATTGATAGTTCTAAGATTGCGGGTCATGTCAAGATACTCATCGGGGGTAGGATGCAAGAGATTAATGGGGGGCACACAAGGACTAGTAATGTACTTGTTCAACTTATATTCATTGAAAATCTCAAGAATCTCATTTTTCCAAGGACCATAGAACTCTCCGTCAAGTATAGGTACTCTACATCTAATACTCCCAATCGTAGACTCATCCATCTTCCTCCAATGGTGATTAAACCAAAGGAATGGAGACCAATGCTCTAATACCAATTGAAAGGATCAGGAAGAGGTGTCTAGAGGGCGAGGTGATTAGACACTCAACCAGTAAAAGTGGCAATTTTAATTTTCTTCAAGTTGAAGTAGAGTTTTAGCACAATAGATTTCAAGCAAGCATGGCAAGAGTATATGAGCAACGGAAAGTAAATCATGCAAGTTGCAAGAAAGTAAAGGGATGTGATTTGATTTTGCAAACGCAATGTAGACATGGAGATTTTTGGCGTGATTCCGATAGGTGGTGCTATCGTACATCCATGTTGATGGAGACTTCAACCCACGAAGGGTAACGGTTGCGCGAGTCCACGGAGGGATCCACCCATGGAGGGTCCACGAAGAAGCAACCTTGTCTATCCCACTATGGCCATCGCCCATGAAGGACTTTCCTCACTCGGGTAGATCTTCATGAAGTAGGCGATCTCCTTGCCCTTACAAACTTCTCGGTTCAACACCACAACATGTCGGAGGCTCCCAAGCAACACCTAACCTATCTAGGAGACACCACTCTCCAAAAGGTAATAGACGGTGTGTTGATGATGAACTCCTTGCTATTGTGCTTCAAATGATAGTCTCCCCAACACTCAACTCTCTCACAGAGATTTGGATATGGTGGAAAGAAGATTTGAGTGGAAAGCAACTTGGGGAAGGCTAGAGATCAAGATTCATGTGGTAGGAATGGAATATCTTGGTCTCAACACATAAGTAGGTGGTTCTCACTCAAAAAATGAATAGTGGAAGTGTAGGCATGTTCTGATGGCTCTCTCACTAATGGAGATGGGGTGGAGGGGTATATATAGCCTCCACATAAAATCCAACCATTACACACATTTGGCCCAACTCAGTCAGACCGAATAGAAGAACTCGGTGAGACCAATTTAGTTCAAAATGTGAATGTTAGGAATTTCGGTGGGACCGACTGAAACAACTTGGTGTGACCGATGTGCAAGGGCCAGGGTAAACATCAACTCGGTGTGACCGATTACCTCAACTCGGTTAGACCGAAGTGGAGTAATAGGCAACAGAGCGAATGACAAGCAATCTCGGTGTGACCGATTTCATTGACTCGGTGAGACCGAAAGAGTGAAACATTTCACAGTGAAATTGCAAGGCCATCTCGGTGAGACCGAGATCCATATCGGTGTGGCCGAACTGTCTACGGTTTCTGGCAAAGGCCGTGTCAAGTGAACTCGATGGCGTCGGATAGATCAAATCAGTGGGGCCAAGTTTGACTTTGGGTTTTGGAATTTGGAATGAGAATGTAACATCCCAAAATTCTAAATTTTGAAATGTTAAATTAAATAAATAGTTTTGATTGATTATTTGATTGTGGTATGGTTGCTTGTGTGAAATTGAGTGAAATTTGAAACTTTTAGAAAGTTAAATGAGAGGGAATAAAATGACTTTCCCAAAACATTCCTCTTGCTTTTATGAACTCCATGAATTCAAATTCATTTCATCGTAAAACCCTAGAGAGAAGATGACATGACTTCTTCCATTTAAAATGAAAAGGGTTTTTGAAAAGAGTTTGAATTCCATCTCGAAATATATCAAAATTCAGAAACTTTATGCAACTCAATGATTTTCATGAGAGAAGATAAAATAACTTCTTCAAAACATATGAAATATGAGTTGGGAGTTTCAAATAATCAAATTTAACGTCCCTTTGAAATTATTTCAATTTGGAGATATTTGGTTTTTATTCAAATTATTTTTCTCCAAAAATAAAATATATGAAAATTAGGGTAAAATGATTCCCTACAATATAAAAATGGAGATAAATAAATTTTAAATTATTTTGATATTTTTAAAAATGATTTTTATGAGGTTTTATTATAGTAGTAACACTGTTTACTTTTATTTTTTTGGATTTAATTTGACTAGAAAAATGTTCATGTTATAAAAAATCTTTTTCTGAAAATTTTGATATATAATATGCCTATATAAAATTTTATTTTTATTTTCGTTATTTGGTTTTTTTCCTTTTCTATTTCTGTTTTTCTTTAAAACGGTGTGTGTGGCCTATAATTATCTGTCGCCCACGTGCGCAACATAGTTAGCAGACAGGCCCATAACTGTTTTTATTTATTTTTCGGTTATGCTTGGAGAAAAATAATTAAGAATTTTTTTTTCTTAAAAAAATTCAAAAAAACTACAGCGCGTGCGCCGGCCGGCCGAACACTTTAGCCCGTGCGTCTTTTCTCTTTTTTTATTTTTTACGTCTACGTTTAGTCCCACATTGCCTAGCCTTTGACCCGTAAACCTCTTTTCCATCTATAAATATAGACGCATAGAGCCTCCAAAAATCATCTGATTCGGGTTAAATCAATATTTTGGTTTGACTAGATTCATTAAAGAAAAATATTTTTTCCTCTCCCACGGGACTTCTGGAAATTGTCTACTCTGTCCGAAGTCGTCTTTTCTCTACCTTATAAAGGTATCATGCTTCGTTTTTCTTTTTATACTTCCGTAATTTATTATTTCTAGACTATGGTAGAATAATTAGATTATCAATTAGTTTCTATATTTATATATTAGACCTATAATTCTTTTAATCGTAGTTATTTTTCTTTCGTAGAACAGCTTGGCCCTGATTTTTCAAATAGCCATAACTTTTTACCCGTTCATCCAAATTATATGAAACTAGCGCCTATAGTTTCACCTTGTTTTCACCTATCTAGTCACATCAACTTTTTGAAAATTTCAAATTTCAAAATTTGTTCAGATTCATATTCAAACTTTTTTTGATCATAACTTGAGTTCTGTAACTCTGATTTAGTCGATTCTTTTTGCAAATCGAAGCTCTTGACCTAAACTTTCTGATAAGACCAAATCCACCCAATTTTGGTACTGTTAGAAATTGTTTTCTGTTCACAAGATTTATTTGCTTGTTTTCGAAAATTTTCGAGATCTTTTCTTCAATTTTTTTTGCATGAGTGCTTATGTATGCAATTGCTTGCTCACGATAGATTGAACGGAGTGTGACGAGTAGAACTATCAGGAGTTATGAGTGCGAATCATCTTCATCAACAGTACAAGGCAAGTTCACACTTTGATCATACTTTTCATACCTAGTTTTTTATGCATTAGTCTTACCCTCAAACATTGCATGAGTGGGTTTTGATAACATGTGGGTATTGGGAAGTAGTTGATGAGGTAGGAACCTATTGCCCTTCATTTCAACCTTGGGTTTATACGTTATGCATATATTTCTTTGCTATGCTCGTAGACATGGATTGGTATGTGAGATTCATGGAAGTTGCGAGAGTTATATTAACTAAGGGAAACTTAAGGTGGCTACTTTAATACACATCTGGGTGGATTGGTTGGGGCACCCTGGGGATACGAGTGGATTGCCCGGACACCTGGGGAATCCAGTGTTGTCCAAGGAGATCCCGGGGTACCCGTGTGACCATCCTATGGTTCTCCACCCAAGCTCAAAGGGATCATAAGATTATTCATCCTAGAAACTTCCATGTGCAGCCACAAGCCATTATGGGCTCTGGCATAGTTGAGTATGTTGTGTGACCTCTTACAGTGCTAGACTAGCAGATGTAGGGGATGTAGGTGGTAAGGTCTACCCATCGTAAGAGTTAATGCTTCTGAAAGACTGTGTCTTGGTCATCCGTTTCTCAAACATCATGTAGTGCGAGAAATTCAACGGAGGAGATCGAGTCTTATGGGGAAAAGTGCGCAAACCTCTGCAGAGTGTACAAACTAATCATGATTAGTCGTGTCCCTGGTTATGGAAATCTTGAGTATCTGGTACTTGAATTATTGGTTTGATCTCATCACGTTACTTAAATAATTTTGTTGGGTTATCATGTTAATTTGGGATTGAGTTGGGGTTACCTTCTCAATATTTTTCAACAAACTTTTAGTAAAATAAAATATATTCCTTTGTTGTAGGGAAAAATTAGCTTTATGCAAAATTAAACTTAGAGCCTCAACCGGCCAAATATGCATGTAGTGATAGCCATTATTCAGCATTGCTCCATAGTGCGAATTTGCCAGTACATTCAATGTACTGACCCTTTGTGGCTGCAACGTCTCATGTTGTAGGATTCTTACGATGAGTAAGTGATACGTTAGGGTTATGATGTCTACACTCAACTTTTCGTTGGTGTTTATGGGAATCCACAACCTTGTTGTTACTTCCGCTATTTGGATTGAGGTAATACTATTTACGTTACTTTATACATGTGGTTTACCTCTGTTATAAATCCTCGAGTACTGTGTGTGTCAGCATACCGATCCAGGGATGACACTTAAGCACAGAGACTTGATCCATTCAGGTCGCTACAGAGAAAGTGGTTGAGGGCTTTGGAGCATATCATTAAGCACTTTGAGCAAGTAGACCATTAGGCAACACCTCACCCCCTTTTAATAGTATTGGCTTTTCCTATGGACTCAATGTGATCTTGGATCACTAAAATAGAAATGAAGAGTCTTGAGCTTTAGCCAATCTTTGTCCTTAGCATTTTGAAGGGGTTCCACATCCTCTTGTCCTTGCCACGCCATTGTTGAACTCATCTAAAATATACTAGATAAAGATATTAGTCCAACAAAAGATATGTTGACATTAATTACCAAAATCATCCAGGGAGCACTTGTGCTTTCAACCTCACATGGGGAGTTATTCAAGGCTAATATGTTGATTCAGTGAGGAACATTTCCAGGCATTAGGGGGAAAATTCGAGTACCATAAAGACTGCCAGGAAATTAGTGGAATGTTCAACGCATTTCTGCCTTAGATCCACGTACTCAAAGATCTGAATCATGCATTCAGAAGATTTGCAACACATTGCAAATAACCTATCAAATTCATTTACTGACTATAAAAGTGTCGTGCAATCCTACAATCCGGCAAAAATAAGTTGGAAAGAGTGGAGGTACCAACTAAAACCAGTCAACTCCCCATTCAGAGCAACAGGGGGAGAAGTACCGCAGTAGTACATCAGGATTCGGCTTCCTGCAAGCAAGGATATCAAGGTATCTGAATCAGTAAATGCAAGTCAACTTCATGTTGACAGATACCTAATCTGTAGTATACATCCAGTGGATGGGAAACCTCCACCAACCCAGGGCATAGTGCACACAATGACTGGGACATCGGAATACGTGACTCAATCGCATTGGGAAATCGCGATCAGTCACCATGGGTAACGATATTTCCATCAAGTGTATATATGCATATATAGATTCTGTAGAATCATATGACTAGAAGTCTACAATGTCGACATATATTTCTCAACTAGATTGCAAAATCCTTTCAAATGAAACCAAGTCCAAAGACCATGGCCATGGCAAAGTGTGAACAACACTCGGGCTGGACTCGAGCAAAGGTTTTATCTAGGTAGAAATAATCTTGCTCAATAATGGGAAGATATTCATAAGCAAGTATTGTAGCACAAGGGTTCAGCAGATACCCAACTATTCTCTAGAGGTGGAATCTCTTTTTGATAACTTATATCATTGGTAGTACAAAATCATCTATCTCTGCAGTTGATAGATGTAGGGATTACATATACATGTGGATCGCTAGATTCAAACATTGATGGTTCCCAATGGAGTCTCACTTCTGAATCGAAATGCAAAATGTAAAATACATCGTGTAAAAATCAGTAGGTCGCCATATGACTTGTTGTTGTCGGTATATTTGGTACAACCGACGTAGAGAGTTACTTATTCACAAGGATTAATCCTACAATTATGGTTATCCATATTTGTGTGTCATACACAGCAATTACTCCTGCAATGATGACACATGTAATCATCTAATCGACGGAGTTTGAATGAAGGATTTGGGTAAAACCAAAATATCGCTCGTTACTAAAACTTGAGCACCTTCAATCATACATTTTGGTACACGTGTTGTCTATATCCCGAATATATTGGAAAAATTCATTGTGGAAAAATATTATCCATCCATAAATCTCATGGCAGTTCATTCTCTCTAGATGTAGAGAAAGATCTATTTAGACCAGGAGATGATGGAAATGAGATATTGGAACTCATTGTTCCATGATGCCATTGGATCGACCAAACACTATTGGTTGGGACTCAAGAATATCTTTCGATATCTCCAAGGAATCAAACATTGTCCTAATCTTTCAGTTTTAGAGAAATCTGGACACCAGTATCATTGGATACATCGGTCAGATCCCTACTGTGTTAGACCGTAGAGAAAGTTTGAGTTCCCGCTAGGTGTGGTAGCCCTCCCATGAAAGTCTTTGAAACAGACCTTTAATGGCTACAACCACCAACCATTATCTCTAAGATAATGTTACTTGTGTTGCCCGGATGCATACATGTTACATAATAAGCAATATCACTATATTGCATATCTTGCAAGTCAAATCATATGATTGATTTGTTCATCAAGTCTCTACCAACTTTTACATTCCAGAAATATATTCATGGAATTGGTATGTGATGGCTTCAGAATTTGCAAGAATCAGGGGGAGTATCTTCCTAAATTGTTCATGTTCAAAGCATCATATTATACTCTTTTTACCTTCATGAGTTTACTATACATGTTCTCATAAAGATTTTTAATGAGGTAATATCAACATGAGATCATATGTCATACTTTCTGTTTTCCCCATAGGATTTTTTAGGAAAGTATATACGACATATTTGTTGTCCTCTAAACTCTATGAGGTTTCTCGTATTGAGTTAAAGGAGACAATAACCATTATATGTTGCATCATTTTCTCCTTATTTTCCCACTGGGTTTGCAGGAGTTTGGGAAACATATCAAATACTATGTTCCTCACATTTTTTCCACTGGGTTTTTGGAGGAACTTATATTCAGACGATGATACTTCTTGGAAAAAGCGGAGATTAGTTAGGGGGAGTGTTAAGAATCCATAATGTGGATAATCTCCACTTAATCCTAACTGCTATGCAGTTATCCTCCAGAAGGGGTGTGACTTTCGCCTCTCTCCATGAACCGACCTATGTCTAGTCATGTCTCTCTGAAACAACACATCCCTATGTTATGTATATATATATAACTAAATGATCAATAAAGTACACTTTTTCCGTTACTTGTCTTGGCGATTGTTTCTTGGTTTACTTTTACAATCTCTTCATTGATTTTTATTTTAGCCATCAAGGTTTTACTGATTCATGGATCAATCTCTGGTCCTCTCTGTTAAGCCTCTGTCCATTTCAGTATGCAGGGTAGCCTAGAGATTTGATTTATTCATGGATAGGTCCATGATTTGACTGATTACCATCATTACTCATCAGACTTTCTATTGATGTAGTCTTACAACTCACGATAAATTGCAAATCACGCACCATGGTGTACTGCAATTTCCAACATGGACTCTCATGGTACAACAATATTGATTTGTGATTGAAAATTTTCTTTTCTCACAAAACAAGCTCATAGCGATTAAGATAATTTTCTCTCGCAAAATATTAATTCACCCTGCTGAAATATCTTGCAATTTGATACAAAAATCGTCTCATTTAATTTGAGGTCTATACCATTCTAGTTTTCACTTGAACATCAAGTTTGCAACATGTTTATTACTATTCATTATATTAGTAGTGTATATCTATAGAGTATTATATATTCCAGAAAACTTGAGATGTGATAAATTTCCTTGTTATTCTACATGTTGAAATTATTTATATCTATTATTTGCATTTGAGATTTTAAATTTCTTGCAAACATGGATGCAAAATTCAAAGTGATTTCTTTGAATTGATGTTTTGGGATCATGAGGTAGTGTATAGATTTATCTCTCACTACTGGTTAAGCCTACGTTTTGTCATTTTTTGACATTATGATTGCTCAATATTGTGCTCTCCCATACGTTTTATTAAGTTATGACATAAGGTACTAGAAATATGAGTATCTACTGATCTTATCAGGTTATACTCCATGGTGCTGAGAGATGGAGCCCAAAATTTATTTTGGAGAGTATCTACAAGGTGTCATTCTTAACAATTTGAAGTTCACACCAATGGTTTCAAGCTAACTTCTTGAAATGTTCATTAATTTTGCATAATTTATTACAACATTAACCATGATGGTTTTTAATTTACCGATAGTAAATTAATTATCTCTGGTAATCGATGGCTAGAGAATTTGAGGCATTCTCTCTCAATGGCCACCACTGATCCACCTGGGCCATGGACATCATGATCGCTCTTGTGTCTCGTGGGATAATGTGTGCAATCGAAGACCCGTGGATCCACCTCCAGTCGGAGGCACACTACTAACAGAAAGATATGTTGCCTTATACATCGTAAGGTATTATATCGATCCAGATCTCAACATTTGGTTGTTCTGCATCAGCAATCCCTAGGATTTAAAGGACCTCAAGGACAAAGGTTTGAATCTCACTTCAACCTTCAACCTGACAGCAACAACGAAGTCAATTGTCCGTGTGGTAATTTTCTTTGACCTAGCGACAACATGACTATACAGCAGTCACGGGACCCTTTGGGCATGGAGAACATGATAGTTGAATAGGACTCAACTAACATGTTTGAAGACTTCGTTTAGTCTCTCAATCTCCTAAGTGGTCAATATAATTTATTTCCATTTCTGATGCTCTAATAAGAACATAAATATTATTGTCATCATATATTGTATCATCACTTTGGTACAATACATCTGTATGTATTCTATATATCTGACAGTGATTTTCATATTGAGAATCTTCAAGTCTATATATAGATATCTACCGGGGTCAATCTGATGAAAGATGATATGTGCCTTGTGGACATATGCACCACGAACTCTATACTCATGGAAGTGAAATGTTTCCACTCTCGCTTTGAGAAAAGGAGATGTTTTAACTACCGCCAGACGTGATGGTGTTATTGTTGGCTCAAGTCGAGCCATATATACTATCCCTATGGGTACTCGAGTAGAACCAAGGATGCTTTATCGTGTCCGGGTCAAATCGTACCCTACCAAGGCCAAGTCCTTCCCAAAAAAGAACAACTTCACCAGGAAAGTGCCTCAAAGGGGGTTGGTGGGCCAAGAAGAGTACCTCTCCAATGATCATGATGAAGATACAAGTGGTGAAGGAATGATAATGTCCACCATGGCCATTGCCACCTCTTCCCCAACCAAGGTGTCTCTCTTCGATGCCCCCCAACAAGAACTTCATTGGCAAGTGCCTCATGGCCAAAGGTACCAACAAGGTAACCTCCAACATCAAAACTGCCATCACTACTACTCCTTTTTTATTGGATTGTGTGGATGATCATATTGAGGCAAATGTAGATGAGAACGAATTTGATAAGTTCTTGAGTAAGCTAAGAGATGACACCAAGAAGCACTTTGTTGCTCTCTTGGAGCAACTTGGTGAGGCCAATGATATAATTCAGTCTCATGAGGATACCATCTCTAAGTTAGAAGGGCATAGTCGTGGCTATGTCGATGATATTGCATATATTTCCATTGCTCTTGAGGAATAGTGAGGTCTTCGTTTGGCTCTTGAGGAGTCACACAACATTGATCTTGCTAAATTGCAAAAAAAATCTTGATCATGCTCATGTTCTTACTCGTGTGCTTAATTCCGAGAAGGTTGCACTTGGGGTTGGCCATGATAGACTCAAGGAAGAGTTTAACACACTTGACAAGGTTCATAAGATCTTGAAGGGTGTTCATGCCTCTTTCAAGGAGTCACATGATCAACTCCAAGTGAAACTAAGTAAGGAGATTACTATGTGTCCTCCTTTTGTTTTAATTGATAATGCCCATGCTACTAAGCCTTGTTGTTGGCATGTGCATCTTGTGGAGGAGAACGCCAAGTTCATAGAGCAACTTGAGAAGGGCCTTGTGACTTCCATACAGAGTGAGAAGAACCTCAATGACCTTTTGAGCAATCAAAAGGAAGTTGTGTCAAAAGAAGGACTTGGGTTTGCACCCATGTCAAAGAAGAACAAGAACAAGACCAAGAAACCTCTCCCTCTTAAGTAAGCCTTTGTCAAGGCGGGGGAGGGTGCTCATGAGAACAAGAAGGACAAGGAAGTGGGTGGTAATGTCAAGAAGGGCAAGACCATCCCTCCCAACAAAGCCGACAACTTTAACCCCTCATATGTTTTATGTCGTGCTAGTGATGGGCATGTTTATGCCAAATTTGTTGGTTCTTCTTATGAGTACATTGAATGGTCTATTTGGGTTCCTAAGACCCTTGTTGCTAACATCAAAGGACCCACTAAAAATGGGTACCTAAATCCAAGCATTAATCTCTTATAGGAGCTTCCTTCCGGTGGGGTGTCATGATTGCTTGATAGTGGAGCAACAAATCATATGACCATGAGCAAGGACTTGGTGGTGGACGTGCAAGAAATCCCATCTATGCCCACCCATTTCCAATTCGGTGATGCTTCAACTTCTAAGGTATTGGGTCTTGGCAAGGTGGCCATCTCACAAGATTTATCTATTGAGAAGGTCATGCTTGTTGAGTCCCTCGCATACAATTTACTTTCCGTTCGTCAACTGTAGCGACCAGACCTCAAACGGTCCAATCTCTGTGCTCCAGTGTCATCCCTGGATCAGTAATGCTGACACCGCACAGTACTTGAAGGATTTATAACAGAGTAGCAATCACACACTTATTACAATGAGTGTCTCAAAGGAGAACTTATTACAATAAATATGGCTTAAGGCCATCTAATAACGATAACAGCGGAAGGCTTGGAAGATAAGTGAGTCCATCAACTCCAACGGCATCACTGAGTATAGAACCACGACCAAAGGCACCTTACTCGTCGTCTGAAAAGTCTGCAACATGAACGTTGCAGCCCGAAATGGGTCAGCACATGGAATATGCTGGCAAAGTAACACATAGAGAGCAATGAACAGAAATATGCTATACTACATGCATATATGGCTGGTGGAAAGCTCTATGGTTACAGTTTTGCATAAAGCCAATTTTCCCCTACTGCAAAGTAATAAATTTTATTTAACTATCATGGTAGTTGTTAAACATTAAGAGTGTAGACACCCTCTCAATCCCAATTAAATCATCATCATTAAAAACCCAACAATTTTAATTAGAGTAACATGATGAGATTCACATGATAATCCAAGTACTAGATACTCAAGACGTCCATAACCGGGGACACGGCTAACCATGATTAGTTTATACACTCTGCAGAGGTTTGCGCACTTTTCCCCACAAGACTCAATCTCCTCCGTTGGGATTTCTCGCACTACATGGTGTTTGAGAAACGGATGACCGAGACATAGTCTTTCAGAAGCGCTAGCACCTTATGATCGGGTAGACCGTTACACCTACTTTCCCCTACATCTGCTAGTCTACCACTGTAAGAGTTCGCACGACTTAATCAACTATGCTAGAGCCCATAGTAGCTTGTGGCTGCACACGGAAGTTTCTAGTATGAATAAACTCGTGATCCCTTTGAGCCTGGGTGGCGGTCAGAAAGAAAAACAGGCAATCGCTGGAATACCCAGGTGCCTCAATCCACCCAGATGTGTGTATAAGTTTCCACCTTAGATAAACCATTAATTAACAATCTCACTCTGTCATGGAAACACTCACCCAATCCACGTCTACTAGCATAGCATAGCAATGTAAGCAAACGTAGAAGTAACTCCCAGGGTTTGATAAAGAAACAGGTAATAGGTACTACCTCATCTACTTCCCAAAACCTACAATTTAATTAGATCCTAATCATGCATTGTTTGAGGATTGATCTAATGCAATAAAAACTAGGTAGTAGGAGGTATGATCAAAGTGTTACTTGCCTTGCTAATGATCCGCAAAACCTAGAGATTCGAAGTAGCAAGCGGCGCACTCCGGGTACTCTATCGCAAACAAACAAGCATACAATAAGTACTCATCTAATGCACAGGTAAAACTCAAATAAGATATTTAATCAGAAAGTTCAACTTAAGAACTCCGGTTGGCAAAAAGAATCAAATCGAATGAAGCAACAAAAATCAAACGGCGAAAGAAACAAGCTTCGTTTACTAATCTGAATCTAAGTCAAATTTTACAGTGGCAAAAACTTGTTTGAGTTGGTTAAACGGAAAGAGGGTTTCGAGACGAAACTCCAGGCACTTGAATCGCCTCATTCCGATAAACGAGCGAAAAGTTATACTAGATCGAAAATCGGATCAGAAATCGCGATCAGAAATAATCGTGGATTAATCCGAGAAAAAGAAAAACGACGAACAGATTAACGAACGAACGTTCGTTATCTGGATCTAAACGATGAACGCGTTCGTTAGAACGAACGAACGAGCGAATGCTCGCTAATTAACCTAAATCGGAAAAAAACCCGATCTAATAAAAAAACGGAAACTAAAAAAAACCGAACGAAAACCGGTGAAAACCAACGGTTTTCAAAATAAAACCGGTGGTGGCGGTCAACTTCGGCGGGCGGGTCTGGCGGCGGCGGCTGGGCGCGAGCTAGGGTTTGGGGCGCGACGCGGCTCGGGTGGGCTGCTAAGGCTCGGGGCGGCGCTATATAAAGGGCCCGGCCGGAGGAGTCCCGGCTGATCCCGGCCCGAAGTCGGTTCGTTTTTTTAAATAATTACGCGTAGAAAAACAAACAAAAGAAATACTAAACTCTCTCCAAAAATCCCGAAATAAATTTTTCCCGGCTTCTAAAATCAAGCCGCACAGGATGAACATTTATTTGGGGCCTAAATGCAATTTTGAAAAACGCGCATTTTTCTAAATTCAAATAAAATAGCATATAAAACCAAAATAAAATCTTATTTGATTTTATTATTAAATCCTCAATATTTCTTTATTTTGGGAAAGTCATTTTATTCCCTCTCTCATATTTTTGTGATAGAAATAATTGGAGATAAAATAAATAAAATCAAATGATCCTATTTTCAAAATCTGAGAAAACTCAAATATGAAAATAACAAAATCCCCAACTCTCTCCGAGGGTCCTTGAGTTGCGTAGAATTTCTAGGATCAACCAAAATGCAATAAAATATGATATGCAATGATGATCTAATGTATAACATTCCAAATTGAAAATTTGGGATGTTACAAACCTACCCCCCTTAAGATGAATCTCGCCCTCGAGATTCGGGTTGGCTAGAAAATAGGTGAGGGTGGTCCTTCAGTAGATCTTCCTCTCGCTCCTAGGTGGCTTCATCCTCGGTGTGGTGGCTCCACTGAACTTTGCAAAACTTGATAACCTTGGTGCGAGTGACTCGGCTGGCATACTCAAGAATCTTGACTGGTTTCTCCTCATAGGTCAAATCACTGTCCAACTGAATTGCTTCCAGCGGCGCTGTATCTCTCAGCGGTATATCAGCCATCTCTATGTGGCACTTCTTCAACTGGGAAACGTGGAACACATCGTGAACTCCTGACAATCCTTCGAGCAATTTCAACTTGTAGGCTACTTCTCCCATACGCTCCAAAACCTTCTATGGTCCTACAAAACGTGGCGCTAACTTTACCTTAACTCCAAAGCGCTTAACTCCTCAAAGTGGAGATACTCGAAGATAAACTCGGTCTCTGACTTCGTAAACTGTCTCCTTGCATTTCGAATCTGCATAGCTCTTCTGCCTGGACTGGGCTACCTTGAGCCTATCGCGAATCAATTTCACCTTCTATTCAGACTCCTTAATCAGATCCGGTCCAAACAACTGTCGGTCTCCAACTTCATCCCACGACAATGGGGTCCTGCACCTCCTTCCGTACAAGGCTTCGAAAGGGGCCATCTTCAAACTAGATTGATAACTATTGTTGTAAGAGAACTCTGTGTACGGCAAGATGTCGTCCCAACTAGATCCATAATCTAGCGCATAAGCTCTCAGCATATCCTCCAAAATCTGATTGACTCTCTCGGTCTGACCATCTGTCTGCGGATGAAAAGCTGTACTGAACTCTAGCCTGGTAGCCAAAGTTTCGTGCAACTGATTCCAGAACTTTGAGGTAAACTGGGTTCCTCTATCTGATACAATGCTCCTTGGAACTCCATGCAGACATACGATCCTGGTCATGTATATCTTTGCCAACTTAGCACTGGTGTAGGTAGTCTTCACTGGGATGAAATGAGCTACCTTTGTCAAATGATCGACTACAACCCAAATCGATTCATAGCCTGAACGAGTTCTGGGTAATCCCGTAATAAAATCCATGCCTAACTTACCCCGCTTCCATTCGGGTATTGGCAATGGCTGTAACAATCTTGCTAGCTTCTGATGCTCTGCCTTTACTCTCTGACATACATCACAAACTGCTACATACTCCTCAATATCCTTCTTCATTCCAGTCCACTAGAAGGTATCCTTCAAATCCAAATACCTCTTGGTATTTCCTGGGTGAATCGAATATGGTGAATCGTGGGCTTCCTGCAGAATTAACTTCCTGATCTCCGGGTCATTGGGCACATAAACACGGTCTTCAAACCATAAGGTATCGTGTTCGTCCTCACGAAATCCTTTAACTTTTCCTTTGCTCATTTTCTCCTTTATAGAGGCAACCTCCTTGTTAGTGTTTTGAGCTTCTCTAATCTTATCCATCAAAGTAGACTGAATCTCCAATGCTGCTACATAGCCTCTTGGGACTATCTCCAAACATAGATCATGAAGACCCTCGGCTAACTCCCTTGGTACATCTCCCGTCATTAGGGTGCTGACATGGCTTTTACGGCTCAACGCATCAGCTACTACGTTAGCCTTTCGGGATGGTAATGCAATCTCATATCATAATCCTTGATGAGCTCCAACCATCTCCTTTGCCTGAGATTCAACTCCTTCTGCGTGAAAATATACTTCAAACTCTTGTGATCCGTGTACACCTCACAATGGTTTCCAATGAGAAAATGGCTCCAAGTCTTTTAATGCATGCACTACGGCTGCTGTCGGTGTCAAAACCGGCGGATCTCGGGTAGGGGGTCCCGAACTGTGCGTCTAGGATCGATGGTAACAGGAGGCAGGGAACACGATGTTTTACCCAGGTTCGGGCCGTCTTGATGGAGGTAAAACCCTACATCCTGCTTGATTAATATTGATGATATGGGTAGTACAAGAGTATATCTACCACAAGATCAAGGAGGCTAAACCCTAGAAGCTAGCCTATGGTATGATTGTTGTATATGGAGTTGATCTCTCTATCGACTAGCCTGGCCTCGGTTTATATAATGCACCAGAGGCCTAGGATAACAAGAGTCCTAGCTGAATACGCCGGTGGGGAGAAGTCCTTACCTTGATCGCCAAGTCTTGTGGAATCTTCCTTGTATGCGGCAGCTGTCCGAACTGGCCCATGAGTATACGGCCACGGGGGTCCTCGGCCCAATCTATCAGATTGGGAGATGACGTGTTGAGTACCCCCTAGTCCAGGACACCGTCAGTAGCCCCCTGAACCGGTCTTCAAGTTAGGGACGCTCCTCGATTCTTCCGAACTGTTCTTCATCTTCAGTTGACGGTCTTGAAAACTGGTTCAACAAATCTTCTCATCTTCGATCTTGAGGATCGCCGAAATGCATTCGGCGAGTTTACACATCGGGTATCCGAGGAGCCCCTTTAAGTTTCCGGCCTTTATTAATACCTTGTTGCTTTTATGCCACACCTCGGGTTTGAAGTTGTTCCCGGGAGGCAGTGTCCTCTTGCGTCCGAGCTCTAACACCGAACTGCATTCGAGGTATCTTTGCGGCCGAGCACCAATGTCGGACCGCTTCCGAGCTCCAACAGCGGAATGTATCCGAGCTCCAACGCCGGACTATGTCCAAGCTCCAACGCCGGACTATATCCGAGGTGTCATATCACCTTGGTTCAAAAAAGTTGAAGGAGTTTAGCCGAGCTTAATGCCGGAAATGCCCTCTATGGAGCCAGCCACTAGCGCCCGAGCTTTATGCCGGACTGCTTCCGAGGTGATGCACCACCCCGACTGTGGGCCGATTTTTCGTCAATATTTTTTATTGGTGCAATTTATTCTCTGCCGAGATATATCCAGTAGCCCTCAAGGTGTGTATCGGTCTAAAACCCGAGATGCACCTGAAGGATGACGTAAGACCGCTGATCCCAGTAGCCGCTGAGACTCAGGTTGATTTGCAAAATCGTCCTGAGGATCAAGTCCTAGCTCGGCAGAATACTTCGGGACACGAAAAGCGGTGTGCTTAGTCCTCGAGACTCAGGTTGGGTGTGGCCGGCCAACCTGAGGATCAAAATCTCCTTGGAAACTATATTGCACTTAAAATTTTCTGCATTGAACAGGCAATGCAGTAGCCCCCGAGACACTGGTCGGGTGGCAACACCAGATCAGGGGATCGATCTGCCCCTTTAATATTTGTAAATAATAAGGCTGAAGCCCAGTAGCCCCCGAGCCTTAATGCGGGCACGGGTGGCCGAATTAAGGATCGATATCCATAGTAAAATCACAAATTATGTGTAATGACTCTATGTATCCAAGTACTTTACGTCATTAATGCTTGGATCCGCATTGTACAAAACTTTGTTGACCGACCATCGGCTTCCACCTCCTCGGCTAGTAGCCGAGGAGTGTTTGTCCTACTCTATAAAGCCTTTATGAGGGCCAAGATTTACGACAAATAAGGCAATCTGGCCATACAGTTTTATGAACAAAGGTACGCAGAGAGATATGTTATATTACTGTTTAACAGAAGAAATGTCTTCCAAAGAAAATAGTCCCGCTATCGGTTCCTTTCTTTGGGTTGTCATGCTAAGCATGACCATGAAACCTCAGCTCGAATGTAAGAGAAAAATATCAAGGATTTAGTTTGGGAGGCCAGCTAATAGCCCCCGGTAGTGTTCGGCGACAGCCGAGGTCAAGCCGTAAACACTTCGGCCAATGTTATGAATGGCCCATCATTTAACATAGTCATCGGATCGCTGACCAGTTTACGCTTATTGTGACAGTCAGTTTTCGGCTTTCTCCACTGAGGTGCTTGACCATGCGAGCTGGAAGCACAATCGCAGTGGTTCTCCCTTTGCACACCTAGCCAAACAAAGTGGAACGTAGGAGGAAAGCACAAGAGCCGGGCAACCCAACTATTGACCGAAGACACAATTCGAAACCGATGCATATATAGCAATATCCGAGAATGTTTTTGCCGAATCCCTAAAGGTGTCTGGCGTTGCACTGCGAGACTAATGCTGGAAAAGCACAAATAGTTTAAAAGTGCCAAAAAGCTTGGAAAACCAAGAAACGTCAGTAAAAACATGACGTCCGAACAAGATCAAGTGTTCGGTGCCAATCCAAAAGTTGGTCTTAGAAAAAAGAAGTGCTTCTGTCGCGCTTTAATATGACACATCCTATCTCAAGACTTCAAGCGGGCCAGCCTACGGCTTCAACCTCCTATCCCGAAGGCGGAGTACTTCTCATTAGGCCAGTTTAGCTAACTAAACTCTAGCGGCCTTGACAGAGAAATTAGGCTCCCCGGCTAGTGACCACACACTTGTGTCGAAAAAAGGAGTGATAAATAATAATAATAATAAAACTTTGCAATGACTAAGAAGAAGAACACTTATTGTAAAACGCTCAAATAAACTTAAGAGCCCCCCAAGTGACTTGGGTAAAAGAATGATTGCATGTACCGAAGTACTTATATCATATCTATGTTCAACCGAACTTTAAACGCGTCTTAACCGACCGTCGGCTTCTCCCTCTTTGGTCAAGGACCGAAAAGTGTTATGTACTCCATCTGTCAAGAATATCGACGGTGTTTCCAATAACCAGGCAATCAGGCCATAAGGCTGTAACAGACAAAGCGCGCTCAGGGAACTTATGCTATATTACCGCGAAGTGTAAGAAGCATCTTCGAAGAAAATAGTACCCCCACCGATACCTTTCTTCGGTGCTCATTGTTATTATGAGACTTGTGCTGACCATCATTGAAAACTATAAGAGTGCTAGCTTTCGGCTTTACCCAGTCTGAGGTCCGGCTCGGGTGACCCGATCGTGACAATCGCAGAGGTGCTCCCTTTACTCCCTAGCCGAACAATCGGGAACGTAGGGGTAAACACAGGAGCGAGGCAACCCAGCTTGCAAATCGCTTAAGTCAATATGGTGCATATTGTGGCGTAATACACGAACAAGGAACGAAGCCATACAAGTATAATCATATGCAAGTGGAAAAGCTTCATAAAGGAAGCCCCCAAGTGAATTGGGTCCTTGAATTTGTGTGTCACAAACAAAGTTTGGACAAGGAAAATTTTTTACAAGCAACTTTTTTCCAAAAAAGTATAATGCTTGGTCGAACCGAACACAAGTTAGAGATTAAAGCTTTGAGCATGAAAGCGACTTAGCTGGTTAATGTGTTCGGTATTGATGACGCGGTCCGAGCTTGATGCGGGGCAAGGTTCCATCCCCCAAGCCGGTCCCGAGGTGGCGGAGCGGAGAGCTCGACACGACGAAGTGGTGACATAGCACGGTCAATGCAGACCGGCAGAGTGATGCCGAAGTCCCCGGATCATTTTCCTGTGCACAAAAAATAGTGCAAACCGGAGATAACAGTAATAATGATAATTAAAAAAACGTTGCATAATAAATAATTTATGCAAAGTGAGTAATAAAAGAAATATGGCCTGGCGCCGAAGTCAATGTCGATGCAGGGTGTCGACATGATGTAGTAAAGGCGTGGCAAAGCCTGAATTCACAGGTCGGTCCGAGCTCCGGATGCGGCGTTCGCCGGACTATGTACGGAAATTGATCAAACCACCACGCGACCATCGTTAATGCGGTCACTATTTGATGGACCTGATTTATTTGTTGTAGCAATCCGAAGGAA